>NC_068550.1:18546432-18880599 GCF_026212275.2 Microplitis demolitor | reverse complement strand
CCAATTTTAACAATCTCTACTGGAATTTCTACGGCATCATTGTTACGAGATTGAAAACAAGTTAATACACACTCTTGTTCCTATAAAATAAAAAAATTTACTTCAATTATTAATTACAATTAATCTTTTATTAATGATTTATAAAGATCAAAATGAAAAAAAAAAAAAATGAATAATATAATTTAAAAAAAATACTTTTGTCTCTTTATTTTCGGAAAATACTGAGAATATTAGACCAACAAAGCACGAGTCCATCAGTTGATACGTCGCCTGAGTTCCAATATCTGTAAATTAATGAATTTATTTTTATTTTCAAAATGAAGAAAAAAAAATCCAAATAGTTATGGAATTTTCAGAAGTTTAATTAGTAACATTTCTTATAGCAATTTTTGAGGTATGCATATATGAACAGTACAAACCATTTAAACTAACAAAACTTTAAAGCCTTTAAAAATTGTAGTTGCTGAACTTTCAAAATTGAAAAGAAAAAATTATCACATTAAATGAACTAACTTTTTACATAATAAAAACTTAATCAAGTAAGTATAAGTTGACAGAATGAAAATCGATTAAAGCACGATTGCGAATTCTTTAATGAGAATATTTGCAATTAAAAATTAAATTTTTAATTTGTAATTGAAATTATATCGATTAAAATTACGAAATTAATTTTTCATTCAACAACTTAAACTGAAAAATTAATTTTAATTGAGAAACGTGAGATTAAATATTAAAAAATTAATTTTAATCCAGAGACGTGGATTTCAAAATTTGATAATTGATATTTCATTCGACACGAGATTTAAAATTGAAAAATTAATTTAAATGTACACACGTGGGATTAAAAATCGAAAAACTCATTTTTAATCAGACAAGTCAAATTAAAAATTAAAAAATTAGATTTTAAATTGACACGTGGGTTTAAAATTTCAAAAATTAATCCTAATTCAGACACGTGGGACTAAAAATAAAAAATTACTTGTGTAATTCAAACACGTGGGATCAAAAATTGGAAATTACTTTTTAATTAAGATGTGGTACGCAATCGGATAAGTAATCAAGGCAAAAAATTCGACGGCACTTATAACAGGAAAGAATACTGTTTTACTTGACCTTCAAGTTTAAATATTTTTAAACTTACTCTTGATCGTCGGATATAATAGAATTTGAAATCAAAAGATCATTTATAGTTGAGACATTTAAGGATTAAATTTTTTGAATAATTTTCAGTGTAAACAGAGAATTTAAAATTATAACAACACTAATCTGATTTTCGGAATCTTAAATTTTTTATTTAATTTCTGATATAATAAAAGAAAATTAAAAAACGGAATGTAAGTTTTGAATCCTTTTTAGCTATGGCTAATTTAAATTTTTGATTTACTTTTCTATTATTAAATATGGAATTTGAGATTAGAAACAAATTTTTTAATCTGTTTTTCTGAATTGAGATTGTTCATTTAATGTTTTATTATAAAACGTAGATTTAAAAACTAACCCATTACATTTTAACGCTACTTTACGAATTAAGAATTTGAAATATAATTTTTAATTCAAAAATGTAGGATTAAAAATTAAAAAATTGTTTTGAATTCAAAGATATTGAATTAAAAATTAAAAAATAATTTTTAATTTGTTGTTTTTGGATTATGAAATATAAAAAAAAATTTAATTGAAGCACTAATGCAATTATAAATTTAATGCGCTATTTGCAACCCTGGCTTTTACCTCAAGTGTTTGTTAAATCCATACTCAATTTTTTAAAATAGTAAAACTATTTTGATAATCGCTTACCGACATGAGAAGGAAAAACTGTTATATGAGGATGAGAATGATACCATCCAACTACTCTCATAGGTCTTTTTAATTCCACAGTCAATCGTTCAGCTTCTGCAGCAGCTTTGAACAATTGTTCTGGAGAAATTTCTACACGATCTTTCTTTTTATCTAATCGTAGTAAGATATTCAAGGCAGAAATTTTTGTAATACCACTGTCAATCTAGAAGACAAATTATAAATATAGTAGTAGGCGATTTTAAGATTCTGAAAGTAGCAGACAATAACAAAATTAGTTTCTTTTATATAAACAACTAAAATACACACAAGATTTTTTTTATGTGCATACTTTAAAAAATTTATTTACATATAAATAACTTTTCTATTAAAGTTAAAAAATTACGTGTCTGCTACTTTCAGTATCATGCGATTTTATGGGTATATTATTTTCAATTTTAATTAGAGGATTATAAAAATATTAAATAGTACAATATCTTACATGGCCAATAAGTAATCCCATTACTTCAAAATTTTCCGTTGATAATGCATGTTGAAGACAAGTCATATAAACATCTGCTTGTAGTTCAACTTTTTTAAGCGGACATTCCATTATTTATTGTTGAATATTAAAATTTTCAAATTATAAACAAGTTAACGAATAATCTAAAGTTCCCGACATGTAAACATAACCTTGCTGTACTACAATGAGTGATGATTGGTGTATATAGGCGGTGTGTCTGTGATTTCTTTAAACCTTGATAAATTGATAAACAAGAAGATCGCTCTTATCGGAATACGGTATACAAAACGGCAGCATACGCGTGCAGTCCACCCTCTCTGATAGCCAACCCTGATAGCCACCCTAACCATAAGTTAACTACAAACTACTGCCGTATTTTAAAGGTAAATGTTGGAGAGCAAGCAGTTACCTTTAAGTTGACAGTAAATTGTCTGCAATTTTCAATTTAATTTGACTACAAGTATTAACGTCAAACAATGATATTAAGTTGATTGAAAGTTTCACTTCAAATTGACAGAAAGTTTTTCTGGCAAGTTACATTCAAGCTACTGCCGTCTGAAGCCAACTTAAAGGAAAGTATTATACAGCTAAGTTTGCCAGAAACTTTCTCGTTAAGTTAGCCGAAAGTGTTGCTCTACAACACTTGTAAAGCAATGTCTGGCTATCAGGGAAGTTGGCGAGAAATTGGTGTCAAACTAACAGCCGCAAATAGACTCCAAGTTGGCCACAAAAGTTGGTATTTCCAAAGTTAATAGACACTTTCTGAGAAAATTGGTGGTAAAAGTTGGAAATCCAAAAAGTTGACAGAAAGTTGCTTTCAATTTTCTTAGAAATCTGCGTTCGAATTGCCCGTAAAAGCCACTTTAGCTTGAAATTGAGGGTAATTTGATGTTGAAATTATTTAAAATCTGCTGCCCGAATTTGCAGACAATTTTACAGCAAAAGTTGAAAATAAAAATTTATGGTTAATTTTTCTTTAATTTAAAAGTAAACTTTTACGGAAAAAAAAAATAGTCAGTAATGTTTATTCTTACCATTTCAGAAGGTAAGCAAATTGATACATCATATTGTCTACAATTTGACGGTAAAAAAATACTTTACAATTTTTTAAGTCAAATTAACCATAAATTGAAATAAAAATTTGCCTGAAAATTGAGAACAACTTTTCCTAGTCAACCTTTAAAGTGAATTTGCATTCTAATTCGAGCAGTAAATTTACGTCAAATTGAATAAAGTGTTGCATGCAAATTGTTGTAAATAACGGAAAAGTCCGAAGTTGACGCACATTTGACGAAAAATTCAAGAAAACTATCGTAAAGTAAACTTTTGCTAAAGCAAACTGAGCTATTAGAGAGCCTATGCTAATCCCTCCTTGATAGCCAATCTCCCAGAAAACTACAGTTTCACCCCAAAAATTGAAATACAACTTTTGACACCCCGATGACGTACAGTATACAAAAAAAATCTCAATTTAACTTTTTATCCTTCGAATAAGTAAAATAACATAGAAAACTGGATGTAAAAGTAAAGCTGTTATTTTCCACATCAAGTTTATATAAAATTTTGCGTGTGGAAGAGAGCAAAAAATTAAAATAAAATTTTTCTTGTCCTAGACGTCATCGAGACGTCAAATGTTTCATGTCAATTTTTGAGTTAAAATGTTAATCATCTATAGAGTTCTCATCAAAGTCATGGACCTGAAATTAAAAATTAAGGTTGCAAAAATTGACATCGATGAGAACTCTCTAGATGATCAACATTTAAATTCCAAAATTGATATGAAACATTTAACATTTTGATGAGATTCAGTACACATAAAAAATTTCAACTCTGTCGCGTAAAATTACATATAAACTTGATGTAAAATATCAACTTTACTTTTACGTCAAATTTATGTTATTTTACATATAAGAGAGCTAAAAAGTTGGACCGGAATTTTTTGTATATACTGTACGTCATAGTGATGTCAGAAGTTTCATTCAAATTTCTGAGCTGAAACTTTGGTTTCCTGGAGGGTTTTTCAGATGTTCGGAATGTTCACCCTAATAACCAAATTCATTGCAAAAATTAGTATTTCCATAAGTTGACCGCAACTGGTTGCTAACTCCCCGAGAAAGTTAGTGGCAAAAGTTAGTATTCCATAAGTTGATAGAAAGTTGCCTTTAATTTTCTCAAAAAGTTGATGTTGATTCTAAAGTTAACAGATAAAATCTATAAATTATTAGACGTCAGTATCATAATTTGGCAACAGGTTCTAGTTACAAAAGTTGAAAATTGTTATCAACTTGATTGCAACTCATTGACACCAACTTCGCTAGAAAGTCTTGCCATCAGGAAATAGTCACTTTGTCACCAAGTTGACGCCAACTTGGACATGCAGCTTGACCCTGAAATCTGTTTTAAGCGGCAAAATTTCAGCAAAAATTTAATAACAAAATTTATGATAAACTTCCAATCAATCTGCACTTTATGTACCCTGATAGCTACTTTGACTGCATATTGACTAAAAGCTACTGCCAAATTGAGATGTCAAGTTGACGGCAAAGATTTCATTGTACTAAAAAAATTGAATATTAGAATTTGACGTATATCTAATGAAAGCAACTTTGAGTCATATAAACGGCAATTTGACGTAAATCTACTGATACAACTTGATATTAAGGTAACTGCATAAGTTTGACGTGGAAGTTAAATGACGTCAACTTGTGGTCAATCGCGGTACCCCCCCCCCTGATTGAAAACTCCAATTGAAAAACTTCTTCAAATTCAAAAAAGTTTTAATCGAGGAGTAAAATCAATCAAAACTTGGTGTGTCGATAGTAGGGACAAAGTTTGAAAAGAGAGGATATAAGAAATTTAAAATAAGTGGAATTCAGGATATTCCATCCTCATTTAAATTTATAAAATAGATTTTTAAAGTAAAAAATATTTCTTTAATTACTTTATAATTATATATAAATAATATAACTTATCAATTAACAAATCAGTTACATAATTAACAAAGTTTAATATTTCTCATAATTTTAGAAGAAATTAAATGATTATAGAGTTTCATATATTTTCGCAGGTAAGAATATTTTTTTATGGTTCTTTTTATAACTTTTTTTCAACCCGCTCAACTGAATAATTGATTGATGGGTCGAATAATAAAAAATGCTGGAAATTTCAGGAAGAACTCAAAGTGACGTATGAGCGCTACAATTAATTCCCAACTTTTTTTCTACTCTTCGAATTTTCAAAAAATACTAAAAAATTATGATTTCACAAAGTTTAAATTTTTTACCAATTGAAGCTAAATAAGCCATTGAAATAAATAAAAAATTGTAGAAAAAAACCTTAGAGATATAATTTTGAAAGTCAAAATAATTGCGATTCCGCTTCTGTCGGGAAGCCGTTCATTGGACAGGTTCTAATTGGAAAAGTAACCCCTATCGGTTAGGACATATCCCAATAACCCAGATCCCTATTACCTGAATTAACAATTACTAATAATCCCGACGAATCAAATTTCCAATCACCTAAAATCCCGATCACCAATAATTTCAATTACCAATACTACCAATTACCCAAATTTTAAATAATCCGAAATTTCGATGACTTAATTTTTTGTTAACCAGAAACATTTGTGACAAGACATTCCGATTAGACAGGTTTCGTAAGCTCAAAGTTGAGTTCTTTGTTACATAACAAAGAAATCCATTTTGAGCTTTGTTATATAACAAAGAAATTTACTTTGAGGTTACGAAACCTGTCCAATCGGAATGTCTTGTCACAAATGTTTCTGATTAAGAAAAAAAATTAAGCTATCGAACTTTCGGATTATTTGAAATTTGGGTAATTGGTAGTATTGGTAATTGAAATTACTGGTGATCAGGATTTTAGGTGACTGGAAAGTTGGGTCATCGGGATTATTAGTAATTGGTAATTCAGGTAATAGGGATCTGGGTTATTGGGATATGTCCTAGCGGTTACTTTTCCAAATGAAACCTGTCCAATAGACGTCTTCCCCTTCTGTCTAACTACCATCTATATTTTTAAATTTATTACCATAATTTAGTCAACTTATTTTAATATGATACTGAAGTTAGTCAACGTCTAATAATTTTTGAAATTTTTTCAAAATGATAAATTATAAAAGACAAAATGATTTTATTGTACTTGTGGTTTTTTTAATTTTCTCCATATGCATATTTTTAGATTTTTTTTTTTTGTGATTGATTCGTAAAAAAAAAATCCGAAAATTTTTATTTGTCTGTTAACTTCAGTATCATATTTTGATAGCATCGCGTAGTAAACAATATAATGTATAGGTCCCACATCTCTGGCGGATCCGAATTACGTAAAATTACCGTAATTTACAGCATTCGAAAAATTGCGGTTAAATAAGGAATTTCGCGAAGTTACGGCATTCGCGGTAAATTATGGCAGTTACAGTAGTCGGACTATTTTTCCGCAGACGCGCGGTTAATTTACCGTAAATTTGCAGCGACCCTGCGGTATTTGCGGTAAAAAGTGCAGTATTTTTGGTAAAAATGCAGAATTTTACCGTATTCGTGCAAATCCGCTGGAAATATTACGGAATTTTAACATCAACGTAAATTGCGATATTATGCTATACTTTAGTGTATCTTTACAGCAAATTATCTAAAATGCGGCAAATTTGCAGTAAAATACGGTATTTTACGGTAATTTACCGTAATTCGAATTTGCTAGAGATAGTAAGATGCTAAACAGAAATAACTGAACTAAAAGTTTAGTAAGTGATTAGTTCCATGAAGAAATGAATGACAAAATAAACTTTTAGAAATCCCAAAATTCAACAGATGGCAATGAAACATCTATAGCTCGATCGTGATGTGGATAACATGGGTGCCACCAATCTAAAACTTTACAATCAACAACTCCACTTAGTATAACTACATGAGTCGGTATTTTGGAGCTACAATTGCTAGAGAAATTTAAATGAAGTCGATGATGTTTAAAACCTGGTGATAAATCCATTTTAACGGATTGAAGAATGAGTCCATTTACTAACGGTATCATCCCATAATTTATACAGGTCACCTTATAGATCAAGTATTAATAAATAAGATTATTCACTGATTTTATTATTTTTAATTTTTTAGATTTTCTTTGAAGAACTTACTCGTAATACACGGCAATTATTCTCTGTATTTATTGAAACTTCTTCTAGCATACTATGTACATTGAATTCATCATTACTATTGATACTGACATTTTCTTTTTTTGCATTATTATGACTATTTACAATTTTCTTGAGCTTGAAAAAAAAGTACCAATGACTTTCCCCTTTCTAAAAGAAAAACTAGATACTAAAATATATTCGATTAATTGTATTTAATACAATAATAACAATGTACCTTGTGCCACATCAGACAACATCGTCTTTTAACTAAAGAATGTGGTTCTTCTTGTTCTAAATATGGGTTTTTATTCACTCTATCTAAAGATGAAAAATATGTTAAATGTAATGTTCTGATTACACAAGCTCTAAGACCACGTAACAGTACCATACATTCAGGTCGTAATCTTTCCGGTAAATGTGGTAGCGGCTTGTAATAACTGAGAGAAATAAAATAAAAATAATATATAAGTTTATAAAAAATAAAAATTGCATGCCCTTACGGAAAAAAAACTAATGAACACTATTGAAGATTCATTAAGTAGTGTTAATAAGCACTTTTATTAGTGATCATTAGTACTCCGGCTAGTGAATCTCGCAACACTTGGAAGTAATTAGTGTCCATCACCTTTTGAATAACGATGATAATGTTACACAAGAATTTTGGTGAAATTATTATTCAATTCTAGAAGAAAGCCGGCGCCTGAAGCATGTTGAATCTGCCTTGCGCATGGCTTGCTCAAGATCTACTTAAGTTAAAACTAGTGGGGGAAGTAATAGTATGGGGAGTATCGCGCATCTTAAGCAATTCATGCGCAAGTATCTGCCATAAATTTCTTGGGCAAGAAATGCGTAAGAAACTTTTGGTTGTACCATATTAGAAACAACTTCAATATTCTTGCCTACAATACCTTAAGCAAATCATGTACAATTTTTAAGTCATCTTCTTGCTACACAATCTTGCGCAAGGCACATACGTAGAAAGAGACACTAGTAACTATATGTCTTGCACAAGGCTCTTATATAAGAGCACTTGCTTAAGCACGTGTTACTTGGGCATTTAGCCCTCAACTGATATGCACAATGATCCAGGTTTGAGCCCTAGTAATGACGAATAATTTTTCATCGAATAAAAATTAACTAACACCGACTAATCAATATAAATAGTAATCATAAGTATATATGATTGGATTCAATTTTTAACTTCCCGCTAAGAAAATTGCAAATTTTCATGAATTCGGGAAGTTATTGGTTTCAGTCCGGTTTTCGAAAATCGAATTTCTAAGAGATCTTGACGTTTTGAGGTTCTAAAAAGCTATCCTGACTAATTTCACGATGATGTCCGAGTGTATGTATGTATGTATGCACGCACATATGTAAATAACTATAACTTTTGAATGGATGAACCGATTTTGATCATCAAGGTGTCATCCGACGCGGCTTGCGAATATCTTGAAGCTGAAAAAAAATTAAACTTCAGAGATATTCCAAAAATAAATTTTTTTCAAAAATTTTTTTTTTGGATAAGTTGTTATGTTTTCAATGGATTGGTTCCAAAATCAACTGGGCTCTGAAGATTCATAAGCCGCATCGAATGCCACCTCAAACATCAAAATCGGTTAATTCTTTCAAGAGAAACCGTTGTCGAAAGAATTAAAAAAAAAAAAAAAATTTTAGTATTTTGAAAATTTCTCAAAAACGACTCGATAAATCAATTTCAAAATCTGATCAGTTGTAGAACTCAATAAAACGCGTCGATTGCCACCTTAAACGTCTCAATTGGTTTATTCGTTCGAGAGATATCGTTTGAGAAAAAATGGTAAAAAACGTTTTTTTTTTTCGAAAACAAAGACATCCAAAAGTGTTTTCGAGCTCGAAAATGTATCAACAACAATTTTTCGAGCTCCAGGAGCTCGAAATAGGCGGGAAGTTTTGGGGCTGGCCGGCAAGGTCAACCGACAGACCGATTTTTTTTTATCGGGTTACCCTATCGATACTAGGGAACAAGTACAATGCGCTTATAATGACAGTAAAAATGATACTGAACGCACTAATGACAATAAAGCATTAGTGCGTGAAAGTACTAGACCATTAGTTATTCATTAGTGTTTTCTAATAATAGTCGTTATTATTTTTCCGTAAGTGTGAAAATAATAAAAAGTAAATATACCGTTTATAAAGATGGAACCAAAATTTACCAGTTCTTGTAACATAATTAGAACTTTTACAGATACTTGCAAATTTTCCAATATCTTCTGGTTTTATATATTCTGATAAGAGAAACCAAAGATCTAAAGGATACTCAATACCTGTATGATATTAAATAAAAAGAAACAAATAAATTATTTTAATAGTGATTAAATAATCGCTGAAAAATAAGACTGATATTTTCAAATGAAACATTTTTGATAAGTATCACAACAAAAAGTTTACCTGTTTCTAACGTAATTTGTTCTTTGATATTACATTTTTCTAATTTGTCGACAATTCCTGAAGAATTGATATATTCTTTTTTAGTAGTTTTATCTGCAACAACTGTAATAATTTATTTTTAAAAAAATATTTTAGAATTAAATTTATGATTATTAATACCTAATTCTAAACAGTAAAGATTAAAAAAATACCCTAGTAGAAATAATCTAGAATTTACTAGATTTCAAACCAGTAAATGACCAGCGATTCTGGCTAAAAACTAAAAATCCCGCCACCTGTAACTCAGGCGTTATCTATCTATTGCATATAAATTTTTGAAGTGATTTGGAAAAAGATACATTAATTTAAATTCATTTTTAATTTGTCTGGGTTTTTTTTAAAAAATCGTTTTATTTTTCCGAGGAACTCATAATTTTAATAACTTCAAAACCTAAAATTTAAATATGACAGTTTTTTCAAAGCTGTCATGTTTGTCTTGGATCTCTACTAAAACTAGCCAGTTACTTGACAGAAACTCGATAGTCCACTGGCCAATTTCTGGTTTAAGTCTAGTAAAATTGGCCAGTTACTAGATAAAAACTCGATTTCATTTCTACTAGGGTAACATCAGCAAAAATTATGAGCATTCGAATCAAGTATTTGTAAGTTATACTTACGTAATCACGATAACTTGAGTAAATTTTTTTTTTTTTCAATGTTATAATACAAGACTAACGTTTTTCTTAAACTGATGGGAATTTATTTTTACGTTTAATAAAAGTTCTTCAGAGAGCATTAAGATTATAGAAGCATAATAGATTTTCGCAAGAATTTAAAATAATAATAAATAAGTCATGCATAGGAATTAATTCGAAAAGTAGAAATGAAGAGTATGATTAAATAATATTTTTGGAAAATATGTGAGCTCACATGAACAGCTCACTGGGAGAGTCTGAAATCTTGGAATTACTCTGACTTTATACGTCAAATTAAAACTTATTCCGAGTTTATAAGACTTTTTCATACTTTTTAAGAAAAAGTAAAAATTTAAGAACTGTTATTCAGACTTATAAATAATTATTTTCAGTTTTTACAGAGAAATTTTTCCACGAGGGAGTACTAAAATTATTTGAACTTTAGACTTCTAAATAAATATGGAGTAAAAAATAAAGTAAACAAATTTTCATTTTAGGATAGATGAAACTTTTCTTCGGTTTCCTTTAATTTTTTAGATGGAGAGTACCATTACATTGAGAAAAACAAATGAATATTTTCAAGAAAAAGTGCTCGATTCAAGTATTTTAGGTACAAAAAAGAGCTAATCAACTATTTTCTTCGGTGAAGTATAATGATTACTATATTCAAGTGTTTTATTTACTAACTAAATACTAAGGAAAAAATTTGATTATGTCAAAAAATATTATTAAGCATACCTTTTTTTATACAATGTGTTTCAGATTAGTTTTGTACCTAAACAAACACCTTTTTATGAATGAATAATTTTATTCTATCTAAGATTCAAACCTAGACTGATCACGCGAGATTAATTATCTACGCTTTAGCATGCTCAGTTACGGTTGTTTATTGGATATTATGTTTTGAATAAGCTCAAGTTATTCATCGATGTTTATCGTCTTAAATATTAATTTACATAACTAAAGAATAAGATTATTCTTTTAATATTAAGTACACGGAGAAAAAAATTAAGTAAATTTGACTAAAAAATATGAGCATTACTAAATTTGGGTAGTAATCTTGAAACGCTTATGATTTATATGAAAAATTAATGAACAGATAAGCATATTTTGCAATTCATTTAGTAATTTCCTTGGCGGATCTGATATTACGGTAGGTTTACCGAAGAATTGCAGTAGAGTTACCGTTAAACTGCCGTAAGTCTAACCTATTATTTTGATAATTGATGTTTACTTAGGATTTTATTATTCGAATCAAAAATTTAGATGGCACCTCTGCCAAACAAAGACAAAGTGAATCGATAGAAATAGCGTAGATATAAGGCCCTTACATTCACGCATCAGAGATTTATCAGAATTTCTTGAGTATGAACAAACGTGTCCTAAAATTAATCACGTAAATTATTTACCGTGAACCACTGTAATGTGGTAGTGTACGGTAAGTAGTAGACTGTACTGTAACTCTACTGGAATCAGCAGTAAAGATATTATTCATAATGAAGAACCAGAACATTGTTATTGATGATCGCACAAACAAGTATTGTATTTTTATCATAGTTCTATCGTTAATTTACCGTATCTTGCAGTCATGAAATGTAGGACGACCGTAAATTACGGTAGAGCTACGGTCAATTAGGACAGTATTATGGTAAATTACAGTAAGATTACGTTAGGTTGCGGTAGATCTACGGTAAGGCTACGGCAGGATTACGGTAAATTACGGTATGACTACGATAAATTACGGTATATTACCCCAGTATCGTAATCTACGGTAACATACCGTAGGAATCCTACCGTATTATCAGATCCGCCAGGGAATTCTCATATACTGGCTATGGAAAATCTCCTATATTGCATATTAATTTTTAGTTATATTCAGTAAATTTTAATATTCCCGTTTAGTAAATTTTACTATATTAGAATGGAAAAAAAAAAATTAAATTTTTAATAGCTTTTAATTTTTTACTATTATTGCTATCATTTTGATTATTATGGTTATTTACGTGATCTGTATTGGTGTTGGTGTCGATTTTTGTTTTTTAAAAAATCACTTGTTTCAACTGAAATTCAAACTCGGATCTTTCGCGCGCAAGTCCTTTCCTATGTCTGACGGCCCGATGTCTCCTTTAAACAAAAGTTTCAAAACTAGTAATACACATGCTATTCTCACCAACTTTTAATTTTATCTACAAATAGTAGAATTTACTATACAAATAGTAAAAAAAATACAATCGTCCTAGCAAGAAATACATTGCGTATAGTAATTTTTAATATTTTGTATAATAACAAATCCTATATTATATTAGAAAATTTACTTTCTTAAATTTGCATTTATTTATAGTACTTATAGTAAAATTTACTATACAGATAATAAAAAATATAATCGTCTTAGCAAAAAATCCATTACACATAGTAATTTTGAATATCTTATTATGTAATTATTACTAACTAGTAAATTTTACTATACGTTTAGAAATAATTACAATACAGAATGTATTTTTTCATATCTGTTAGTAAATTTTATTATAGTATTGTAATTTTGACTATACTTTTTTCTCCGTGTAACTTTTTAACTAATGAACCAATTTGAATGGTTATTGTGGCAATCGAAAGAGCTTGTTAGCCATTAACTTTCCTGAAACTTTCAGATCATTTGATCAAGTGGAATCGAAAATATTTGCAAATTTCGAAAAAAAAAATTTTTTTTAGTTTTTTACTGATATCTCATAAAAGAGTCAAACGATCGACTTCAAAATTGAATCAGCTCTAGAACTTGATGAAACGTGTCGATCGCCGCGACCACCTCAATCGATCAATTTATTCAAGAGATAAGGTAAATGTCCCAATACCGGAACAAGACCCAATACCGGAACGATTTGATAATTATTATATTATATTTCAACTCGTACGCGATGAAACTAAATAAAACTTTCTTTATTTGAAACCTTAATCTTTCAGTTAAAAAATAAGATATAAAATAGATTTTAGAAAATATTTAAAATATGAAAAAAAAATGTTAATTAGAGCAATAGTCTCGGATTCATGACTTTTTCATGTCTCTTAATGGTTTTGCTAAGAAATCAATGGTATTAAGCTTATAGAAAACGCATAGAATTACTTTTCAATAATTTTTTTTTGTATATGCATCTTGAATGACATAAAATTCAAGAAAACATATTAAAATATGAAAAAAATAGTATTATTATATTAATTTTACTGTTCGTCTATTGGTACACCAAAATGAACCCGTGCCCAGTACCGGAACAGCCAATCATATTAATGTTATTGATAGACATTAACGGTGAGTTTTATTGACTGGCTAAACCAAGTACAATATTAATTATTACTGGAGCCCTAATATTTACTGCAGTATGTATGATTGTTATGAAAAATACATCAAATATAGATAAACTCTAATTTAAATCATAAAAAATAAATTTTTGTTTTTAGTTTTTTTCTTTTAATTATTTTCCTAGTATAACCTCAAATGATTTATTTTGTTTCTATTCTTTAGTTCAAAATATTTATTTTCATTGAATATTCAATCATTTTGAAATTTTAAATACCTTTTACATTATGGGTGTGATATAGCAGACATCAGACAAATCTAAAATAATTAATAAATCGAGTAAATAATTAATAATATAAAATTTAAAAAAATGCGAATTCAAAAAATTTTGAAATTAATAGTGCTTTTTTTGTAAATATTATTTTTTTAATTATTTATCTTATTTATTTATAATTTTAAAGTTGTCTGATGTCTGCTACATTCATACTCGTTTTACATTAATATTATTTAATAATTATTAATATTTTCACCATGAATAAATGCAGAACATAACTTATTTTATTTACTGTTCCGGTATTAGGACAACCGAATTCCCGTATTGGGACAAGGCTATTTCAGCGTTCCGGTATTGGGTCTTTTGGGTGTCATAGAAAAAAATTTTTTTTTTATATTAAATTTAAGAATAATGAACTAATTTGATTATTTTTGAATTGGTAAATGTCTATTCTATATGATGTAATAGATTATTTTGGTTTATAATTTATTTGAATATTTTTAAAACGATAAAAATAAGTCATATACCCTTCGTCGTTCCGGTATTGGGACATTTACCTTGTCGCGAAAGACAGAAATGGTAAAAAATAGTCATTTGCGAATATCTTTGAAAGAACTCAACCAAACAGTTCTAAAATCTGATATGCTTTAGAACTCAATAAATTGCGTCGATTGCCGCCTCAACCATCAAAATCGATTAATTCGTTTGCGAAACAAGGTAAATCTCCCAATATCGGAAGGACGAAGAGTATACGACTGATTTTTATCGTATTAAAAATATTCAAACCAATTATAAACCAAAATAATTTATTATATTAGATAGATTTGACAATTACGTATTAAAAAATTATCAAATTGCTTCATTTTTCTTAAATTTAATATAAAAAAAAAAATTTTTTCTATGACATCCCAAAGACCCAATACCGAAACGCTGAAATAGCCTTGTCCCAATACCAGAATTCGGCTGTCCTAATATCGGAACAATAAATAAAATGAGTTATTTTTTCAATAACTTATTGTTATGTTTAAAGTATCTACCGTAATTCCACGGTGACTTTGTGCGGTTTCATCACCGTGGTTCTACGGTGCATCCACTGCCTAATCACAGTGGAAACACCGTGTATACACGGTGGTAAAGCCACCGTGGAATCACGGTGGATACACCGCGTAATCACAGTGGTAAAATGGAACAAACCCACGGTGTTTCCACCGTGATTCAAATCTGCGAGGGTTGCGCTAATATGCATTAATTCATAGTGAAAATACTAACAATTAATAAATAATATTAATGTAAAATGCATTTAAAATGTTTAAGTGATTAAATATTTCATAAAAAATAAATATTTTGAACTAAATGATAGAAGCAAAATAAAAAAATTTGAGGTTATACCATAAAAATGATTAAAAAAAAAAATTGAACACAAAAATTTATTTTTTATGATTTAAATCAGAGTTTATCTATATTTAATGCATTTTTTATAACAATCATACTTACTGCATTGAATATTAGGCCTCTAGTAATAATGAATATTGCACTTGATTTAGCCAGTTAATAAAACTCACTGTTAATGTCCATCGATAATATTAATATGCCTGACTGTTCCGGTACTAGGCAGGGGTTCATTTTGGTGTACCAATAGACGAACAGTAAAATTAATATAATAATACTATTTTTTTCATTTTGTTAATATGTTTTTTTGAATTTTGCGTCATTCAAGATCTATATGCAAAAAAAAAAATTATTGAAAAGTACTTTTATACATTTCCTGTAAGACCATTGACTGCTTTCTTAGCAAAACCATCAAGAGAAATGAAAAAGTCATGGATCCGAGACTATTGCTATAATTAACATTTTTTTTTTTTCATATTTTGTATATATTCTAAAATCTATTTTATACCCTATCTTGTAACTGAAAGATTAAAGTTTTAAATAAAGAAAGTTTTATTTAATTACATTGCGTACGAGTTAAAATATAATATAATGATTATCGAATCGTTCCGGTATTGGGTCTTGTTCCGGTTTTAGGACATTTACCTTATCGTGAAAGAAAGAAATGCTAAAAAATGGTTTTTGTCAAAAACAATGACATATAAAAGTATTTTCGAGCTTGAAAACATATTCGCAACAATGTTTTCGAGCTATCTGAGTTTTAAAAAAGTTTGTCGTTGTATTGTGTTCTAAAGTTAAGAATATTCAACACTTTTTCAACCTTTTCTCAATGATTCTTTTTTTACACGGGTGACAGGCACATATATTTCAAACTTCAAGTGAAGAATTTTCAAAAATTTTCGAGTCTACAATACGAGACCTAATACCCGATCAGGGAACTAGTACCCGATCACTCATGTTTTTGTTTATCTATATTTACTGAGTTTTTCTAAATATGTATACAAATATATGGCGTGATGAAGTACTGGTTTCCTGACCAGGTACTAGGTCTTTATTTTTTTTTTAAATTTTGCTTATGACAATTAACTTGGTAATGAAAAACACGAAATTGTCAGGTGTCGATTACTTTCAGTATCATGATATAAACATCATTTTACTATGAGTGTAAGTCTAGCAGACATGAGACAATTGATAAATTTTAAATAAATAAATAATGTAATTAAAATAATGAAATTCAAAAAAATGCGCGTACTGATTTTTCAATTATCTAAGTCCGCATTTTAAAATTTTTATTCTACTTACATTTTATTTATTTATTTAAAAATTAAAAAATTGTCACTTGTTAGTTACATTCACATTCATTAATTTACAATGTTTTATATTCGTAATTTTCTAAAGATAGTTTCTAAATTAAATTTTAAAACGTAACAATAAGTAAATATAAAAATCTGTATAACCTTTGAAATCGTCGATGTTTTTCAGTAATTTAGCTTTGTTACGAAGCTTTTTATTTGAACGAGCCATCATACTAATGTTTGTGTACTTTTATAATCGTTTTAATAAATTTTAAAATTATAACTATAAATAATATAATTATGATGGCAGATTTAATATATAAAAATATTGTATGATCCCATTATACCAGAATATTAACTAAATATTAGTCTGCTAAAACGGTGACACAACCAAACAGTAACAAAGTACGGAATCTAACCAACTTTTTGAATTTTTAATTTATTTGTTATAAAAGTTGTAATTGTTATTGAGAAAATATGCCAATGGTTTTTAAATAAAATTTTGAAGGCATTTTTCTATATTTAATCTACTGACATCAATCTCATAAAAAGAAAATGATGTTTGTATTTAATTAATTTTTTGACAGCATAGAAGTAAAGGAGCCTACACAAATGTAAATACTGGTGAACTAGTTAACGAGACCAGAACTACTATAAGAATAAAGGTTCTACTAGAAATTTCCACATTGTATCAATTTTAATAGACGGTCATTTGACAGAGCTGAATACTGTCTCAAATCCTAATACCACAGTTTGCTTTCGTAAAAATTTACTTACCAAAGTTTCCTTGAATTTTTCGTCAACTTCGGACTTTTGCTAATCGGAGCACTCTCAAAAATTTTAAGCATGGTGTTATGAGAAAGAAGGCTAGTTGAAAAAAATTGTTTTTTTCAATTGGAAACAAAAAATATAAATCGAAAAAACATCGCTCTCAAAAATTTGAGGATTTGCAGAAAACGTCAAAGTTTTAAATAAAAAAGAAAAAAATCAAAAATAGTAAACATCGAAAAATTTTTGATTTTTTCCAGAAATCTACAAAAAAACAATGAAGATAGGTTGCAATAATTTTTTTGTATTTTTTTTCAAAAAGTACATTTAACAACAAAAATTTTGAAAAAAAAAAAAAAAGTCCCAATAAGTCGAATTTTGAAAAAGTTATAGCTATTTAAAATAAAAAAAAGCCATTTTTTTTAATTTATAACTTTTTTTTGGTTTGGTGAAAAAATTTGAAAAAATCAGGAGAATCGTTTTTAATGGGACAATAAAAGAGAAAAAATTTTCAGTTAAATCTAAAGGGCTCGGGTTCAAAAGTGGTCGATTTGGCGTGGAATGCCTGATATATTTTTTTTATAATTTTTTTTCATGGGGGTTGGTGGTCATGCATAGTGAAAAGTGCAATTTTTCATAGAAAATTCCGACATTTTGGGGGAAGAAAACCTCTTCAATGCAAAAAAAATCTCAAACTCGGCGTTTGGGGAAGGTATTTTAATGTAAACAGTGTGTACCAAGTTTGAAATAAATCGGTCATGTAGTTTTCAAATGGCAGTGATCACGGACTTTAAATAAGTAGTTTCGAAAAAAAAGATGTTTGAAGTTTTAGAATAAAATAGTAAGAAAAAAAATTTTTTTTTTTTAACTCAGGCGAGAAGGGGACGGGAAAGCCTCTTGGGGCAAGAATACGCCCCTCAAAATTTGATTAATATATTTTTTTTTTGTTTTAACTTAGGGAAGGGTGAGGAAAGGGTCGCTCTAATTGACTTGAAATTTTCGGATTATATTTATGAAATGTTTAACTCTAAGAAAAGAAAAAAATTTGATTTTTCAAAAGCGTAGCGGATTGCATTGCATTCTTTGATGATCAAGAGGCACCATAAAGACAAAGAGTTGATATGATTTCGAACACGTTTTAGTATATTATACTATGATTTATCTGGAAAAACATATTAAAAGATATTATTTTTTAAACTTTTCGACGCCGACATACTTAGAACTAAGTAACCAATTTTGACGATCATTGTGACAATCGGCGCGCATAATTAAGTTATAGAGCTGACGAGATTTTTAAATCGATCGGTTCAGCCGTTTTGAAGATATTTAGTAAAAACCGTTTTTCTGCATTTTTTTTTTCTCACGCTATCGCTTAAACAAATTAACTGACCGAGATGTTTAAGGCGGCTAGTGACATATGTTTTTAATTCTAGAGCTGAATAGATTTTGAAATCAATGAATTCAGTCATTTCATAGAAATTTCCAAATACTAAAAAAAAATTTTTTTTTTCTCGTATTTGTTCCATATCGTAGAGTCTAATTGATTGATCGGTCTGAAGTTTTCAGGAAAGTTAATATAAGGACCAACAAGCTCTTACGATTGCCGCAATTACTGGTCCAATCGGTTAATTAGTTACAAAGTTGCAGCAAGCTTACACACATACTTACCCATATAAATATATACATACACACACAAACATACAGACACACAGATATAATTCAGAAAATGATCAGATAACTTCGAAGAACCTTAAAAAGTCGGCATCTGATAAAAACTTGAATTTCGAAAATCGGATTGAAACCAAGAACTTCCCGAATACTTGAAAATTTTTAATTTTTTTAGCGGGAAGTTAAAAACTTTCTTTATCATTCATGCAATATAAGTGCTATCTTAGCGCACGCTCTTTTGTTCGCCAAATAGCTGTTTGCCCATTCAACTGTTTCCACGACATTTGTGTGCGTTAAACGATTATTTACGTGTAACAGGGTGGAATGCTTCCACATTACATTTAAATTGGAATTTTGACTCGCGCCAAAAGAACTGGCCTCCTTCTTCAACAACTGCCCATTTATAAGAAAATACAGTCACTGATGCGCGAGGGTCGCTACAGTCGAGTTTCTCGACGTTTGGTTTTAGGGATTGGTCCACCTAAGTAGGGATCCCTCGCGAGGTACGAGGCCCAGAGACGACGAGTTGTCGGTCTCTTGGCTCGCAGCAACCGCCATGGACGGACGTGCTCTACCACTATTACCACTACCATCATGGTTTCTACTATAACTACCATCTACTACTACTACTACATGTGTTGATATTCACACTTAAAATGGGCCAAGAGCAATTAAGCCCACCTCAGGTGGAAGCTTATTCTTCACTTAAGTTTATTTAAATTATATTATATTAATAATTACTGTGAATTGGACCTGGTGAATTTGGAAAGGCTTAGGATTGGTGGACTTGGAAGGAACTGGTTGGATATTTTTGGTTATGGAGCAAAAGGATCGGTGGAAAGAAAGACTGGGTTGTGATTGGAATTGTTGGAGTAAGTCGAGTCGTTTTGTTTATTGTCGGGTTAACTATTTATTTGTGAAATGAGATTTTATGATTTGAGGAGTCTTTAATTAATAATTTAGTCGAATCACGTATTAAATCAGTCAACTTAGTCGAGTCAGTTTCATTAGTCATACACAATTATTGTTCATCTTTCAATTATCATTTGTTAAAGCGACTTCGTTTGAATAAATAACATATTTTCATGTTTCAATTCAACATATCTACTTAATTAATTAATAACAATCTTCCTGATAAGTTTAGTATAAGATCTCTCTCTTAATTTTAATACTGCATGGTCCAGTACGGGGTTATCCTCGTCCTGAGATTACTGAGCATAGCTGGACAGGTACATAAGACACCTTAAGTTTTACACATGCGTGGGCTGTTATTTTATTACGACCACATTTAGTTAATAAAATAAGTGGACCCACTACATCTAGTCGCATGCAGAATATCGTTTAACCCACAAAAATATTGCGGCAACAGTAGAATAAGCAAAAGGCTACTTGGGGAACAAAATAGCGAACACTAAAATCGTATTCATGTCGCATTAATGATAAAAAAAAAATATGTTCAGTTCATGTGGTATTGTTGATTACCTACACAAGCAAATATGCGCACTCACTTCGTTCGTGCGCTCAACTCCACTCTCGAGGGCAATTAACAACTTACCGCACTAGGTGTACAATACACTATTTTAAAATTATTTTGACAACGAAATCTCTTGAAAAATTAATTCGGGTTTAGTAGTTAACACAGCAATTAATGCAGACTAAAGAACTTTAGAGCTCGTTATATTTTGAAATGGATTAATTTACAAGTTTTCAAAATATTCGAAAAAAACGAAAAGACAACAATTTTGTTTTATTCTTCCGTCGACGATATCTCTCGAACGGATCATTTAATTGAGGTGTTCTTGGTGGCCATCGAAAGCTTTTATCAAGTTCTAAAGCTGATTAGATTTTGAAATTGATCGATTCGATAGTTTCTAAATTATGAGAGAAAAACGAAAAAAAAAAATTTTTTTTCTTTCGTAATGCTTAAATATCTCAGAATCCATTTGACTAAATGATCTAAAATTTGCTGAAAATTTAAGTTCACAAGAACTCTTTCGAATGCCACAAGAACCATCTCGATTGGTTCATTCATTAAAAAGATATGAAAGGTTGGATCACACGCACACACACGAACACCATTCTGATATTGGATAGAATAGCTTCTTTCGACCTTTTTTCTTGAAAATTTTCAATTTTCTTAGTTAGAAGTTAAAACAAAAAAAAATTTTCTTAGATCTTTTGAAATTTCTTAGAAAGGACTCAGTGAATCGATTCTAAAATCTAATCAGCTCTCGAACTTAATAACACGCGTCGATTGCTGCAAGAACCATTTCAATTGATTAATTTGTTCGAGAGAAATGATTGGAGAAAAAAATGGTAAAAAACGGTTTTTCCGAATACCATCCAATTCATCAAACCGATCAATTGGAAAAGTATGGCAACTCTAAATTTAAAAAAACGCGTCAATTGCATCAAGAACTATCCTAATCGGTTATTTTATTAGAGATATCAGTAGAGAAAGAAATGGTAAAGATTTTTTTCGAAGATGTAGGGAACGACTTTATCGATTTATTTTAAAAGTAAATCAGCTATAGAACTTATGAAACTGCACCGGTTGCTGAAAGAATCATCTCAATCAGTTGATTCGTTAAAAAAATATTGTTGGTGAAAGAAGTAGTTAACAACGGTTACTTTTGAATGGCTCTGAAATGATAATATTGATCAATGTTTAAATTAAAGTAGCTACAGAACTTTAAAAAATGTATTGATTGCCGCAAAAATTATCTCAATTGATTAATTACTTCAAGAGATATAATTGGAGATAAAAATAGTAAAAGAACGTTTTTTAACTTCCTGCTAAGGAAATTGACGATTCTCGAAAAATTTAAGAACCCGCATCAAAAAATTAAGGTAACCTAGTGAGCACATTATCTTAAATTGACATCAGATATGCAGGTCATAAGTCGTAGTTATTATAATGCACTACGACCTATATGTGATGTCAATTTAAGGTCATGTGTTCACTGGAAAAAGACCTTCGGTTCGTTCTTTGATTTCTAGCTCAAAAAAATTATTTCATGAAAATTCAAATTTCAAAACTAATTCGAAAACTGAAGTTAATTGTTATTTTTGTAATTTTTCGTTATCATTATTTTCTGGAATAATCAACTGATTTTAATGTCTAATGCGGCGCTTGGTACAGTATTTTAAGCCTCTAATGCTAAACCTATTCTCAAATCAGTTTAACCATTCTAATGTTATTACTGTGGGAATAAAACATTTTGATTCCTAATACTCGCAAACAATCAGAAATTAAAATATTGTTTAAGGATCAAAGAGTGTTTGGTAGGATTAAAAATTTAAATCCTATTGAGAACTCAAAGACATAACTGTCACGAGCGGTCTTATTAAAAAGCACAGTCTCAGGTTTGTTTTGGTCAATTTTCATTTCCTAGTAGATAAGACAACACTGGTGTTTCATTGATACTGTGCAAGTGAAGAAGGTCGTACTGAAGTACTCGCTGAGTAACATTACGACGCTAGATGTATGCATTCTTCGGCAGCTCAGGACATGCTGACAAGATGCATAAGTGTTTCAGGATATTCCTTACAAACCCAATATAATGGGTTTTTTAGATGTATCTATCACTTTGACATGATACTCGAGAGTGCTGATGCCACTATTCTGGCAAGCTGAAATATACCTTTCAGTCTCAGACATCAAGCTATCTGACCTCAGTAAGGAAAAGGTCAGCAGGATAAGCAGACCATGGTTATTATTATTACTATTATTTTCATATTATTTTATCATCTTTATTATTGTAATACTGATTAATGTGTTAGGCTATTAGAAGATGTTTAAAAAATAAATCTCCATCAAAGCACTTGATAAAAATAAGACAAAGAAGTCTTATTTATAACGCGTCTACATAAGTAAATATATTGGCACTGACTTGATTTCTCTTTTTCGAATGAAATTTATAGCCAATGAATGTAAATACATACCTGGAGGTACGCAATTCGCAGTCCATTTTACCCAATTGTTACGAACTTTTACGGAAAAAAAATAAAACAATAATGGGTTCGTATGTTTGTAGTCAATCATCATTATATTATTCCAATAGACTTGGATAGTATGATTCATCCACCTGTGACAAAAAAATGAGAATAATGAACATTGATATGTGATGAGACGTTCGCCATTTTTGTTATTATTTACTGTATAAACTATTCAGGCACTCTCCAGAGTAGTACTTTTCTTTGTTAAAGGCTATCTAAGAAACCGTACTTTCTCCAGCAAGAGCCGCAGGTGTTGTGTTCACGGCCGTGGAAGAACCTAAATCGATTCACAATTTGGTTGCGTACAATTGGTGTCCTCTCATACCATCAATTGAGGGGTATACGTAGCTGGGTCACATGAGCGATACCGTGTGAGGTTATACGGGGTGCATTCCACGAGGTGTTCACAATGCTCAAAACGCTTCAAAATCTCATCTAAGTACACGTGAGCATGGCGTTGTGACCGTCGAGTGGAACGCACCCACGGTGTGTCGCCCAGGATGGGGCAAGGTAATCAATTAAGTGGTCAACTACCTGAATCGACGTCAGAACACAGGTGGTGTTAAAACCATATTTCACTATGTGGGAAATTGATGAAATCATAAGGGTATTCTGGCATAATTCGTGCCAGATTATAACTCAATTCTGGAGCAAGACTGTAGTTGAAAAGAGTTACGCATGACTTGCTTTAGATCTGTTCAAGGCTTGAAATTGACCTTGAGCCTTGAGCAGATCTTGACAAAGACATGCGCAAGTACCTACTATAAGTTACTGATGCAAAAAATGCGTCAGACACTGTTTCATGCATCGTGTTCAAGATATCTTTAATATTCTAACGTACGATACCATGAGCAAGATATTGTAACGGGGTAGAATTTTGTATTTTATTATTTAAATTCGAAATCGACTCGCGCTGAAAGCTGAAGCGGGCTCCTTCTACAATAACGACCGATATAAGAATAGTCTACTTATCATTGGGGTCACTACCGTGAGTTTCAACGAAGTTAGTGTTTCAGAAGTTGGTAGGCATGAGACTGAGGAGTTCGAGAGTCAGAGACGACTAGCTGTCGTTCTCTTGGCTACTGGCACGCATCGTAGTCGGACGCAGCTTACTCGGTGACAACCCCCTACTCGTTCTTAAGTACATTGATGTTTTCTTGATGTTGTGCGGGTCAGGCCACCCACGTTGTTTGTCTAAAAAACTAGATGGACATATTAGGCTCGTTAGGACCCGTACAGAATCTCTTGTCATCAAAAGTGGTGGTAAAAGCGTTTAGAGACATAGAAAGACAACTCACCACAGTTGCTGGCCAAATCCCAAGTGCTCATAAGTGGAGGAAGCCTTTATGGGTTTGGAAAGTTGCGACCCACCACTAATCCTATGCAACCTGAAGACCAATACAGGGAATTGGTACCACGGGGGGCCTTTCCAAGCCCACTGTGACCAGAGTCTCTTTATTTCCTGAGATGGAAGCAGTGTTTGGCCCAAAAGAGGTAGGACTCGTGGTGGTTGTAGTTAGATACTACGTGTAATGAGAAATTTTGATAATTCCTCCGGTTAATGTCCACGTTAGTCGATTTTCGACTAAGAGTGTCGTCTGGGTGATAAATGGGGACATTCCACAACGCGTGTATGCCCAAAAGGGTGAGGAAATGGCCTCTGGTCGGCAGAGGTAGGCTTAGGTCCAGTTACATCAATTAATTACCTCGATGGTGTCTTTCATTATTTAAATAAATAATACGTTTGAATACAATACACGACGTATAATTACTTACTGCCGTGGACGGTGGCTAGATGCCAATTATTCGGTGATTCCGTCGTGCTTAAATATAACTCGCTGGACGATGTTAACTTCGGACATTTCCGTTGGCAGTTAACTGACCCAAAGTTGTCGGTTTGTTGACTGTTTACAGTTGTGGACGGTAAGTATTCAATCAGAACAATGTAGATATTGGACGACAGTATAATACTCTTGGGCGCGGATGAGCAGCAAGTGAGTATCTAGGCTTAAAACTCAGAGTACCAACTGAAACTAATTTAATTAATAATTGAACTCATTACTATTATCATCATTATATATGGAGCCCCGGATCCTTTTCGTACCAGGCTGCCAAAAGAAACTAACGAAATACAAAAATTGCGGGGAAAGACTATTCCCAAAAGACAGTACTGATCGGAAAAGTCGGTAAGTTTACCTATTCTGTAAGCGCGAGCTATCAAAATAAACGTGACCTTACATTATTTAAACCAATGCACGGCTTATATTAATCAAGTGGCCACGTATCGGTGTCGAATTTAAATTAAACTAATTCAAAATATCACCATGTATATACTATACTAATAGTTATGTGAGAGATTGAATAAATTTTATCTTTTTTTTTTAATACTTTATTTATTTTTTAGATTAATTTATTGATTTATTATTATTATTATTATTATATGTACGAGAAAATTGATTAAGCTATTCAGAATGCGTACTACATTTATGATAATGTTAAAAAAAAATGTTTCACACATAACGATTTTTTACACCAAGAACAACGGATAATCACAATATTTTTACATTCTGCAATATCACAATGAGTATGGCATTGATTTTCGAACGCAAAACTTACTCGGTGTTCGAATTCCTCTGGTTTTGTGTGTGCATAAGCACTTTTGAACCAAGTGACTGTAATTTGATAAGTTTATTTCTCAAGTGTTAATTTAAATTATCACCCACCAAAGTGATACTGTCAGAAAAGTGTTTCACAAAATTTTTTCATGTTCAGCCTTACGGTTTCTCTGCTATTGTCGCGTTATCGACCTATAACTAGAGTCATAGTGCCATGGTCATATGACTAATTATTACCTCGACGCATGACCGTGAGGGAAAGTGAGGAGCGAGTCCAAAAACTCAGCCCTAAGACCCTGCGGTGATTGATCTACACTTCGATCTTGGATCCTAACAAGCGCGTACGTGCTGATAATAATGAAATAAGATAGCAATTTATAAAATATTCTAGTGATATACTTTCTACACTAGTATTATAAGCTTATTTATAAATTAAGTTCTTTTATATTTTATCTAATTAATTACATTATTGTTTCATTAAATACCATTTAACTAAATTAGTGAAAATTCATAAAAAATCAGTGCCACGCGCCCAAATAAATTATATTGGAATGGGTTCCGCTGACGAGCCACTCGATAATTATCAAATCTAATACTACGAATAATTGTAAGTCATTTTTATTATTATATCTGGCAGAATAAATTCTTCATTATATTTTATTATATTACCTGTACTTTGTCTAGATTTTCTTTTATGCAGAATTCTCCTATCCTAATTAAATACATTCGAGAATATATATCCGTAAGGTGGGTTATTTTAATTTTGGTTATTGTCTGATCGAATGAGTGCGGGTTTTTCTCATTGTGAGAAACTCACTGCGTTGACCAAGTAATATAAATTTCGTAGAAGCCAGCCTAAGCCAGGGCTCAACCCGCAAATTTCGGTAGCTGCTGGTAAAAATCGCGAGTTTAAAAGCGATTTGTTTCAATATATATTATAACGAACAATATTCATTAGGCTAATTTCTGTGTTACAACTTTGTTCCCTATCTTTAGCCTCCAGCCTCAATACTAAAAGGGCGCCAGGTAATTTTCATCACTGAAATCACCAAACCAGTGAATCATGATTTAGATAATTTTTGATCAGTGGAATCATCTCGAAAGTCACGCAAAGCTAAAAACTGGATAATTTTTGATCTATGGGATTATTATCAAAACCACGCAAATTAATTAATTACTAGAGCTAACGAATGATCAAATAATTCGGTAACTAGAACAATAAATTATAAAACCGATACTCTAGAACGTTTTCTTCAACAAACTAGTAAAACTGACACACATAGGTCTCATATTGACGTTAATTAGACGAGAATTCGTTCAATAACCAAACATATTTCTTATAATTATTCTATAAAAATAATATTAACAATAAATCGTGAACATGACTCTAAACTGTAACAATATTCTTATAATTCTCTCAGATATTAAATCTAAAAAAGGTAAGTTAAAATATAAAAAAATAATATTACTATTGTGCCCTCGCTGCTAAAAACGGATGCAAATTAATTCTCGATAAATTAAAACCGAAGCTAATAAAAATATTTAGGTTTTAAAATACCCAAAAAGACGTCTCCTCTAATTTTTTTTCTTCTTTCGATCACCGTTTGTTTTGTTAACATCCATTTTGAATAGTTTCTTTTTTTTTTTAATACAAGATTTGTGAATTTCAAACCTTATAACTTTTGTCCAATTAATTTTTTTATTTTAACATTAATGACAATTATAATAACTTTGACCCGAAAATGATGACATCGGTTCTATTCGATTATTCAAACTGCAAGTATGCAAAACACTACTTTGGAGCCTAAACTTTGAGGCGTGGTTTCACCCCCTAGATATGTTTTTTCGCAGCTAAAAAAATACGTGTTTCTTAGATTTCGACGGAAAATAATATATCTCAGTTTTATCGAAATCGGAAAGGAACGCTTGGGATACCTTCCTTGTAAGTTGGTAAAATACCACTCAAGTTGCGTTATCCCTTCAGGGTTAGAAGTAAAAATAAAAATAACTTCCTCTCAATATATAAAAAAATATGAACTTACAGAAGGGTAATATTATTCCACTTATCTTCTGAAAGTAATTCTTTAACCGGTGACTTTTGAGTATGAAGTTCAAATAAAAATGATCGAATCGATTCTGAGAAAGAAATCGAAGCACTCAACTTATTAATACCCAAAACGTAATATCTATTCAAATCATAAAATTATCGGTGAAAAAGTAAAATGAATAAAAAATAAAATAATTTTTTTAGTTACTCACTCAGAATCTTCGGGAAATAGAATCAGAGGTATGTGAACATCTCCGTTAGATCTTATCATGAATTCGAGTTTTTGATTATGAATATTCACATCTGTTCGACCTATCGAAATCGGAAACAATTTTGTAGATTTATAGGTTGTCGTGATTTCAACGTGACATTCTGAAACGATGTACAGATTGTGGTGAAAACTTAGCAATAGCTTATTATCAGCGATATTTTGGATACTAAATGCTTTAGAAACCATATATAAAGCATATATGAAACATATTCAAAATCTCGCCATATAAACTCCATTCATGTTTAATTTTCATGCACGGCTATTAGAGTGGTTTATCGAAATTTTTTTTTTTGCCCTTACCCCATGAAGCGTTAGCGATTGCCGAGAACAAACTTTTCTCAAAAGACGAGCTCTTTAGCTCAACTCTGAGAAGTAGCTATTTCAATTTTAATTTTTCATATAATTAATATGTAGAAAATTTTCATTTTATTACAAGTTCAATTACTTGCAAGCTGCTGAATATTTATTAAATTCATAGGTCTTTAAAGTTGATTCCTTAAACTTTTCAAAACCCTGTGATAAGTCATTATTACCATAATTTATACGTCAGTAGAAACTATTTGAAAAGTATGGATTTTTTATTTCAAAGTGAAATTATTAATTTTCATTATTTTGCAACTTCATTAGATTAATTTACATAGTTTATTATAAGTTACAAATCTCAATGAGGGGTATATGAATAGTATTCGAATCGAACCGAGTCGAATAGTAACATTTGATTCAAAATTCGAATTGAATATTCGAACTAGTCGAATCAGTCAAACGTTCGAACTATTCGGATAGTTCGAATTAGTCAAACGTTCGAACTATTCGGATAGTTCGAATAATTATCCTTTACTCTTATACTATCCTTTGCCCTTATTAAGAAAAATGATTTAATCCGCGTTAAGTGTACATCTGTATATGAGTCGATTTAAATGATTTTGAATTATTTCAAATTGTTTCGAATCATTTCGAATCATTTTCTTAAATCAGGGTAATTGGTTTCGATGGAAAACTTTTTTTCTTCGAGTTATTCAACTTAATTGGAATATTTTTTTCATAACATCAAACGCGTTTTTCTCAAAACTACTTTTTTTGAGGTGGTTAACATGATATCTCAAGTTCTACCTTACCGATTCCTTTGAAATTCGGTGAAAATCTTTTTTATATATCTCTCTATCGCATCTGCCTTGGATTTTGAAAAATTTTAATTTAAAGTATTTTTAAAAAATCCGAAAATAATAAAAAAAGAGGATAAAAAAATTTTTTTTTTTATGTAGACGCCATTTCGTAAAAAGCTGTTTTTTTTCTTGGCAAAAGTCTATACGATAGCGACATCTTTACTAATCCAAAATTTTCTAAATTTGATTGTTTTAGAGCACTACAAAGGTTGGAATTATGTCAACCAGGGAGCACGGTTTTTTTCGTAGCTCCCACTTCACTGGCCTGTAATTTGAGGATTTTTTTTTTCATTTTTTTTTTATATTCCTTAAATATCAATAAAAACATATAAAAAAATGGATGGTACAAATGTTCTTCATTTTTTTTTATCTTAGTTTGACAAATGCCTAAAATTTAGGCTTCTAGACCAGAATAACCCTTTAAGATGAACTCAACATAAATAGTATACTTCTATGAGTTCAAAAGTTATTTTATAAAGACTGAGGTAATGATGATTTTTGGAAAAATCGAGAAATTTTTAAATACCCACATGTGAAGAAAACAATGGCAAATAAGTAATAAAATCATATAAAAATTGTAATCAAAAAGTTCGGAAAGTGTTGAAAAGCTGCAAGAGATAGTACTGGTCGTGCAAAGTATTAAACTGAAGAAATTGTAGTATGACAAAGTAGGTTTTGCGCTAAGTAAAAGGTAGTGGGCGCCGGCAAGGATAAGAATAATATCATCGGAGATAGGTCAGCGATGACAAAGAAAAAGAGAGGTCACCCGGGTGAGGTAGTCACAGAAGATTCAAACGAGAAGCAGGAGAGTATGCTTTAATTTTTATCGACGAATGGTAACAAAGTAGTACATTCGCCTATTAATAAGAATATGCAAGTTGATAGGAAGTTGGCAGAAGGCAAAAGCGATGCGAAACTGATTAATTTTGAGGAAGTGGATGAAAGTGACAAGGAAGATGATAGTGTCCAAGACGGAAAAAGTATTAAGGTTGAAAGTAGTGACAACGAAGAAGGTCAAGACAGTGCTGAGTTGTTCTCAGCCAAGGAAGAAATTGACAGGCTAAACCAAATCATACGCAACCTGAAAATAGAGATTGCAGAAAAAGAAGAGGTATCGTTGCTGAAGAACAGAGCGTTGATAGAAGAGAAAAGGGAATTGACTGAGAGAGTAAAAGTACTTGAGGATGGTAATAAGAGTGGTCAGAGGAGTAGAAAGCGACGCTTAGAGATGGCAATGTTAGGGTGATTGCGTCTACTCTGAATTCTCACGAACATGTGTAGAGACGTGTCCAGTAGATGGTTGACAGAAACCTGGTGAATTAGCTGAGAAGCGATAGAAACAAAGCAGTAAGGAAACCGTTGGCTATTGCAAATGATCACCTAGTGTACGAACTCAAAGAAAGAAGGGCAAAGAGGAGAAATGTAGTCTTCGGGGTAAAGAGCATAAACAGGAACCTTCAGAACGAGAAAATTCTTAATGAGGCAAGTAAAAACATAAATACAACAAAGGACAAGTGCAGAATTAATTTTATGAGCAATAACTAGGTATACATTTCTTTCGAGACGCTAAAAGAGCAAAAGAAGGTACTAGAGAGGCAGGAGATATTGAGAAATTCCGGAATCTGGATGGATGATGATCATACCAGGAGGAAAACCGCGATACACAAGTGGTTGACAGCAGTGGCCAGGGGAAGGAAGGAAAAAGGAGAAGAGATAAGAGTTGATTACCTATCATTGATCTCAGATAAAGGCATTGAGAAATTCAATGAGGTGACAATGGAATTGGTGAAGCATAGAAGAGAGATTGGTGGAAGTGAAGTGAGCGGAGGGGATTTTTGTGGTAAAAGAAACAGAGTGCAAGGAAAAAGGAAATAAGGCGGGTTGTAATGTGCTGGTGTAGAAAACACAGGGAGCAAAAAAATACAGTGAACTGCAGGAGCTTTTGGGAAATTTTGTAATTGTTATCCTACGGAAGACATGGTTGAAGGGGGAGGGACTATGGAAATAAGAGCAGTGGGTAGAATGTGTACAGGCTATAAATACTGGATTCAAGATGTAGTACGAAATGAAGGAGTAAAAAGAGGCAGAATAACGGGAGGTCAAATTGTTGGGATTAAAGAGCATGGTGGGGAAGGAATGTAAAAGTATGGGAGTATGGCTTCGTATTCTATGATATAGACGAGCATTGCATAGTATCTGTATACCACAATGTAAGCATGAGTGTTTGTAAGCCTCAGCTGAGAGAAACATTAGAGGAAAGTATGGGTGCGTTCCATTTGACGATCACAACGTCACGCTCACGTGTATTTAGATAGGATTTGGAGGTATTTTGAGCGTTGTTAACGCTTAGTGGAACGCACCCTATGAGTAAATATGAAGCAATTATAGTATGTAGAGATATGAATGCAAGGATGAGTAGTACACAAATATGTAATGGGTTAAATGAAGGGGATGTGTGTGGTAGAAAAAGGAAGATACAAGATAATGTCATGAATAAAAATGGGAAGAAATTAATGCAATTGTGGAAAGAGCTAAAGCTGGTGCTTGTGAATGGGAGATATGTCAGGGTAACGAAATCACTCTCTTTAATTCGAACAATATTCATGTCGTACATTTCTGTCTTATTTTTATTGTATATTATAAATTCATTATTGCGAGACATGTAAATTGATTTATTTAAGTTTCATATTAAAAAAATAAAACAAAATTTGATAATTTGTTTTTGAATTAAAACAATCTATATGCTTTATATAGCTTTGATTGGCGCTTTTATTATAATAATTATAGCTTATCACAGAGTTTTGGAAAGCTTGACGAGTCAATTTGGAATGTCTATGAATAAATTCTAGAAATATTCAGGAGCTTACGAGTCATTAAACTTTTAATGAAAAAAAAAAAAAAAAAAAAAAAAAACGTTCTTATATGTCAATTAGATGAAAAATTAAACTGAAAATAGTGACTTCTTAGAGCTGAGCTAGAGAGCTCGTTTTCTGGGAAATATGTTTTTTTAGCAACCACTAACGTTTCAGGGCGTACAACTGAAAAAAATCAGAAATTCTTTAATTTACCCTAACGGGCACATTATGTTTATTTTCCATAAGATGTGATAATTTCGAAACAATTATCTACGAAAAAATGCACGAGATAATACAAATCTATAAATAAGTCAATAAAATAAAAACTCCAATGAAAATATTTCATGTATCTGATTATAGTTAGTCAATGAAATTGTTTGGAATTGCTTTAAAATTCTTTATGTGACAACATCCACAGTAAATGTATGACTCCTGTTTCGAAGTTATTTAAACAGTGTAAAATTGAGCAAATGCACAAAAGGATTCTGGTGTAGGTATGGTTGCTTCAATAATTAGTTTAATACAAAAATTATAGAGGATAAATTAGCTGTTTTATAAACAATAACTGAAAAACTGCACTGAAAAACTTTAAGAAAAAATATACTTAATAGTGAATGCGACTGTTGAGTATCCACGATAGCGAATGCAACGATACAAAATTCACGTATAAAAACTCAACACGTGGCCGGTAGCGGATCAGAACGCGTTAATTAATTCATAAGTAATTAGACGCAAGCAACAATCAACATATGCTCAATAATTAGTAGCCTTGATATGCTAGTTAATTATTGAGGATATTTTAGCGTAAATTAAGCGAAATTATCAAGCAAGAATAATTCAGACTAAGCAAAGCGGTTTGAGAGTACGTGGTAGTATGTTAGACTCCTCAAAGTAAGATGGAAAGTCCGAGGTGAAACTGTTAAACACTAGAAGCGAAAAGACATGGAATGGTGACGTCTTCTTCCTTCGTTGCCAGTGGGTGAAGACGTGGACGGCATGGCTGTCCCAGCGAATTTTCTCATTGGCTTAATAGAGCGCCAACAGCATGTAGTTAGCCGTCAATTTTCCTGATTGGTCGGCTGGTAGCGGGGCTCTCATGCCGACTTGACACGGCCATGAGCTAGAAGTTGTATGTGCCAGGTTCAAATAGCGAGTGACCCGGCACTATTCTGAACTTGAAATCAGTAGCGAGTTCGACATAGCTCCCGGGCGAAGTGAAAGTACACGAAGCTTTTCAAAATGATTAAGCTCGTGATTAAACAAACAGCGATTGTACAGAGTTTTAGAAATAATTTGAGAAAGTTGAATTGTGAAAGTTGTCTTTTAATCTTATTGAAGTGCATTCTAACGAACCCTCAATAATTTGTTTTTTCTTAAGCCAAACAACGTTACAGAAAACTATTGCGCAAACTTCTATTGTGAGACTTTTATTGGTTGTAGATTCAATCAGTCAAATATATATATGTATATATATATGTATATATATGTATATATATTAGACTGGGCCAAAAAAATTGACTATTTTTTTTTTCGTTCGATACTGTGAAAATATTATTTCTGATGACCAAAAAAAATTATTGAGCAGGTTTGAGCCCTTAATATTGATATTAAGAGCTGTATCGTTACGACTATTCGTTATTTGAGAGAAATTTCATTTTTTATCCAAAACTCGTAAATCATAGATCTGAAAAATTTAAGCAATGTATATTCTTAAAGGACATTGAATTCTCTATAAAAAATCTCTCTTAGTAAATTGATGTAAACCAAGCTGTTTCCTTGTAACCGTGCCTTAAATATTAATTTGTTTTTTTAATTCTTTGTTTCTATTTTGGATTTTTGTAACTACTGGAAATATTAAAATTTATTCTAGTCAAGATACATATTTTCAAAGGAAATTTAATGCTCTACTAAAATTTATTCTAGTCAAGATACATATTTTCAAAGGAAATTTAATGCTCTACAAAAAAGGTCTCTTAACATTTTTCGCTAAATTCACTCTTTCAAAAGTTATTCAGGTTACTTTAGTCGTTTTGACTCAACTTCAAAGTTGAATAACTTCATGTAATTCTTGAAAATTAGAGAAAGCTAATGGGAACCACCAAGTTTATGGTTTCCTGCATGAGCATTGCTAAGCGACGGAGTGGCGCCAGAGCCATCAGCCTACTTCATAGTTAAATCTATTTCTCAGGGATCACACGTGTGCATGGACCTAGAACTTTCGGACGGGTCCGAGTCTTTTCGTATGGGAAACAACTTACCACTACTTTTCTCATGTGAAGACCATATAAAAAGACCATAGACTTTAGCTCATCAGTCTTTTTGGAAATCAAACTCTGAGCCATACGGAACTCCGGTGACTTAACGGTGTTCGTGGCTAGAGGATTGATATCCCGATTGAGAATTCGGTAACGTGAGCCCAGGTCATTAAATTGGTCTTCGATCATCGTAAGCACTCGCATAATCGGCATATTATTTTTCTACTAGCTTCAGAAGTATAATTGACGCGACATTAGTGTATAGCATTCAATCACGTGAGCTCCGATTGTACGATTAGTCCTTGATCATTGTAAGTCGTGAACTAATATCAACCGTTTAGTACCAGTACAGCATTGATTATCTTCATTTTGTTTTTAATCATTTAATTTCATTGTATTTTAATATTCAATTGTGCCACGAAAAACGTAAAGAATTAAAAAATATTTTACAGAATTGACTGATTAAAGTAACAGAGCTAACTGATGGCTCGATATTTTCCAATATTCATCGTTTTTTACAAGGGCCGTTGCCTCATCCTTATGGATATACATGCCGTGCTTGCCTCCCAGACAACACTCTTCATTGAAAAACAATCGAGTGACAATCAAGGGTGGGCGTTAATTCGGGGTGAGTTAAAAAAACCCACTTCATTAACTTGTTGTGTCTAACTACAACAACCATGAGTCTATACCTCAATGGGCCTTACACTCCCTCCCTCTCAAAAAATGAAAAGAATCCGGACGAAGTAAGCTTGGAATGGCACCACCCAGTAAACACATTTACGTAAATATGACGTCAGAGTGACATTACGCTATGTCATGATTTACCTAAGATATGTCATGAATGGGTCAGGTGTGACTCATTATTTCACACTTTTTTACGTAAGATTATGATGTAAAACTAATGACGTATACATGATGTAAATGTGATATCTGTGTGACATTCAATGACGTCAGTATGACATATTGGTGATGTCAAAATCATCAATCAGGAACAAATGTTTTCGAAAAAAAAAAATAAATTAAATACCGAATTTTCGATTTGATTATTAACGCGTGAACACATTACGAATTCAGAAACAAAATTTGATAGCAGTAAATTATGAAAAAATCCTGGGCGTCTACTGGGTTCGAACACGGCTCCTCTTGCCTGGCAGTCCTGAGCGTTGCTTACTGGTCACATCATGAGAGTTCAAGTATTATGCTGTAAACGTGCGTTTTGATTTTACGATTTGAAAATCGATCGCAAAGTCTAACTGATTCTACGGCCATCTATTAGAATAATTTGTATATTAATTAAAACTTCCTTAGTCACTTGGGGGCCATGTCAGAGGCCACCTAGATCGAATTCGAACTTAGACGACAGTGGGGTAGTTCCACCCTTCCAAAATTAAGATATAAAAGGGCCAGCAAACACTTGCTCGAGGACTTAGGCTCTGGCCATCACCTAGAGTGGACTGAGGACGCTTAGCGAGGTCCCCACTCTAGCACCAGGAATCATAACAATTCATTTGAGTCGGCCTAACGATATCTAGTCTATTAGTTTGTTATATGTAGTCATTTAGTCTAACACTCAGTTCTATCTCGGCTAGTCTGTTACTAGAATAATTTTATTTATTGAAACTTTTCTTATATATTAAACTAAACTATTGATTTTATTATAAGTGACATTTGTTTTACTCGAATTAATTAAATAAGGAGATTTTGCGACTCCTTCATCTGGTTAAAGAAAAACCAAATTTGATTATTAATTGAGTGTGGTGGTTTGGTGTGCAACGTCTGCCCGAAGAGGATCGACATCAAATCCAAGGAGCCCGTGAAGATTTACCGAAGAGGATCGACGTCGATTCCAAGAAGCCCGCAACGAATCGGAGACAGATATCACCAGTAACCCACATACAACCGGATAAGTTTCGAACAGATAAGTTTTCCACACCTTTTCTCTCTTCAACGTAGTATTAAATTTTGATTGATTATTAATTTTGTTCCCCACGTCCAATAATTCCTTGTGCATTTTAATAATAAATTAATTTAATGGTGGACGCTAAATCCTAATTAATAAAGCATAAAATAAAATTAATAAAAGGAGAAACTATTGTGTACATAAAATTTGGGATTCGGTTAAATATTAGGTGTACAAAAAAGTTCTACCCGTTTTTCAAAGATGGAGTTATCTAACAGCTATTTATAGGTTAGCTATGAATACGTATATGTACATGCACAGCTGTTTGTACTCTTTAAATTCATCAAACTTTTAATATATTAATCTTCGATATATATATTTTTTTATTAAGTTAAAAATGGAAGTAAGTAATGAGCATATCCGCCATTGTCTTTTATATGAATTTCATCAAGGAAAAAGTGCTGCTGAAGCTCAAAGAATAATCTGTGCAACTTATGGTGACAGTGTTATTGATGACAGTACTTGTCGAAGATGGTTTCGGAAATTCACAAACGGAGATTTTAATTTAAATGATAAACCACGCTCTGTAAGACCTTCAACAATCAGTGACGAGAAATTGGAAGAATTACTGAATCAAGATTCTGCACAAACACAACAAGAACTTGCGAAAAAGTTAAACGTTACTCAACAAGCTATTTCTGAAAGATTACATGCTTTAGGTAAGATTCAAAAAGAAGGAAAATGGGTACCTCATGAATTAACTCCAGAACAACGAGAGAGACGAGTTGACACCTGCCTGTCGTTGCTTTCACGACATAAAAAAAAAAGTTTTTTGTGGAAACTTGTAACAGGGGACGAAAAGTGGGTTTACTATGAGAATCCTAAACGTCGAAAACATTGGGTAGACCCAGGACAACCAACGACATCAACACCAAAACGTAATGTTTTTGGGAAAAAAATATTGCTTTGTATTTGGTGGGATGAGTGGGGCGTGCTATATTATGAGTTACTCAAACCAGGAGAAACCATTACTGGAGAACGCTACAGTTGTCAATCAAAAAAATTAGCAGATGAAATCAACAGTAAAAGACGATTTGCGGGACAAAAACCTCGACCAGTGATACTGCAGGATGATAACGCCAGGCCTCATAAAAGTTCAATCGTCCACCACACTATAAATGATTTACAGTGGGAAGTTTTACCGCACCCGGCGTATTCACCAGACCTTGCACCGTGTGATTTTCACCTATTCCGTTCATTGCAAAATTACTTGGCTGACAAACACTTACAAAATGAAAACGAAATGCAAAAAACAATAGATGATTTCATTTCGACAAAAGATCAAGCCTTTTATCGCCGTGGGATCCATCAGTTGCCTGAGCGTTGGCAAAGGGTAGTAGATGCTGATGGTGGTTATTTTGATTAAAATTTGTATTTTATTTAAAATTTTTAAATATATTTTTTTTGACAAAAAACGGGTAGAACTTTTTTGTACACCTAATAAAATTTGTTATATATAATTGAATTGAGTCTCTAAACAAAATTTCTTTTATCACCAGCGTCGTCTAGAATAAGTTTCAATTTTAGCCGCGTATCCGGTCAGAACGAGTCAACCTACTCCTGAGATCTTTTCCCATTTAAGAACCAGCAACAAAATAATTATAATTTATATTTATATTTAATAATTTATTATTAATTAATTAATTTATTCGGGAAAATTCTTTAGCTGTGGTTCGTGGCTACTGGACATGAAGTAGCCAGGGCCCACCGTTATAATGCTTAATTGATGTGTTTAGAGTGAAATGCCGGTAAATATATAGTTCATAAGTTTTCGAGATGGATTTTTAAAAAAATTCCATGAACATATAAATGATAATCATAAAAAATTTTGTTAAGTTTCTTCAAATTTATTAATTTGCTGTTGTGACGTGAAATTTAAAAAATCTTGTATAAAATTTTGTGAAACATTGAATAATTCCACAAAATTGTATGAAATTTAATCGATTGTAAAATTGCAATACTAAACTTTACAATCTTAATATCAAAAGAGTTCATACAGTCGTTACATTTTCTTTGTCATCCTCAATAATATTTTCGGTATATTATTTAAAAAAATAAAGTGAATTTGTTTATGCTCAAGCTAATGTTTTAATCTAAAACGTGTGAAATATATTATCGAGTTTATCGATTACTTTGGCCCCGAGAATGTTCGACACTTAGTTGTTATTTTCATACATTTACACATTTTTAAAAATTCATTCTATGATTGTTTTATTTTAATAAATTGATGATAAAAAACTATGACTCGGAAATTACAACAGCATTGCGTAAAATACTGACTTATCGCTGATGTAAAGATAGGATTTAAGAGTGACATCCATATTACGTATAACCTTGACTGAGTTACTGACATAAATGTATGATTTTAAAATTACGTCATTTTTATATACAATAATGACTTTATTACTACGTAACAATGTGATGTAGATTATATGTCAAGCGTACGTAACACGTAAGTCATAAATATGACGTCATGCAAGAGTCATGCTTTCATCAACATGATATCAAGCGTACGTAACACATAAGTTATAACTGTGACGTCATACAAGAGTCATGCGTACATCAATATGATGTCAAGTTTTTACATCATATTAAAGTCATGTAAAACGTCAGATCAACATCAAATTTACATAAGAAGCCGTGACATTTCTGTGACCTACGTATGACGTCAAAATAAGGTCATGTGCTCACTGGGCAGTGTCTCATAGAGGTGGACAGGCCGCTTCGAGATGGAATTGTGAAGCAGCCTCGCCTTATTGATCAAAAAACGTTTTTACCACTCATAATACTTTCAAGTTGCGGACTAGGTATTATCTACTTGCCCCGTCAGTACGTGAATTTGCTGAATATGATATGATTTATAGTTGTTCACATGACTCTTCACTCCGTAAAGGAATCAAAACGTTTCAGAAGAATTAAAGCAAACCAGCCGGAATGTATGGAGAGTAAATGTAAATTAATATTTACTGTATGAAGTCTATTAGAAAGTGTATGAGCAAGTAAATGTGTGTGCATAGTAGATGTGTACGTTTTCGGTACGTGTATAGATAGATAAATGAAAATGTGTTTGTATATTGAAGTTTTGCTGGTCGGTTCGACTTTTCTGTATTAAATGTTAATGATCTGGATTAAAAAAAACAGCATCTATTGTGCCTGGAAACATTTGAGAGTATGAGAATTTTGGAGAAAAAGAAGTAGGTCCTCACTACGTGGGGACGAAGCTCGTCATACTCGATTTGGGGGCTTTGAGAAATATGAGTAAATTTTGTTTACGGAGTTTCTTTCAACCCTGACTTTCCAGGGGCCTTTTTCTATTATTTTGTATACTGAGCGCACTGGAACGTGCTACAATTGCTATTTGTTCCTCTCATCTATAAATAATATAATTTTTGGATTGATTTTAACGATAGAAATCGGCTGGCACTCGTCAGGATCCTAAAGAAAATCAGAACATTATTAATAAGTGAAGTGCAATAAGATTGAATTTGTGTCTCCTAATTTAGATAATAGTTATGATTATTCAAGTTTATTTAGTTCAAGTATTGTAATTAAAATTTTACGTTTAAGTTTAAATTGGAACACGACTGCAGAGAATCATATATGAACTCATATCTGATCAAACATTAATAGATAAGATTATTCGTCAATGATTTTTTTGAAGTAAGAAACTTTACGAATGATATATTATTATCATAATAAAACTAAATTGATATATATTTAAATCACATACTTGTTATGCAATCATATTGCAATCCCATATAACGTTTTTCAGTCGAAAAATAATAATAAATTGGTAAGAATGACTTCAGTGGGTTCTCATGATTCCACTCAAATATTGGACTGGAAGAATCATGATAAACTTCAACTTTACCTCGCGGTATTTTAATCACAAACTCATTCCATCTTCCGACGAATAGTAAATGATACCAAACTTTTGACATCACAAGTTTATAATCTAGATCGAATTTTAGGAGTCAGAGTAAGCACATAATCTATATTGACACTAGTTATAATAATAATAAGATACCTTCTTCTTCTGATTTATAATACAATAACATCATTTTATTTTTGTGGGCACCGATTGTCAATTTATAACTCGATTTGAGGCCCAGATTTGCATCGAATACTAAAGTAACGGAATCCGGACGATCGGGCTTCCAAATTTTAATATTAATTTTGATACCTTGTATCCGATATTCGGGTAAAATGTACATCCGCCTGCCAACATTATCACCTTTTATGAGAAAAATACATTCTCCTAAAAGTTGTAAGAATTATATTTATTTTCTTACTATCCCATATGATATAAAGTATGAAAAAAGTAATAACAATAATAAACGATTTGATTCCATTACCTGGTAAATCACAGTCTTCCACATCACACAAATCTTGTGGAACTGAAGGATCTGTCGTATAACACCAAGTACCAGCGGCACTTCGAGAAGGATTGCGACAGAAATTGCTGGCATTTTTGACACTTCGATCTGGGTAAAGCGTATTATTATAATAATCGGGATTGACAATATGAACAGACTTCTTTGATAATTTCAAAATGGCATTTGATTGATTTTTATTTATGACATCCGATCGAAAATTGATATAATTCTTTGACTGTTGATGGTGATTGAATTTTTCCGAAAAACTTAGTGAGTTATCTGTAGTAAATAAATCGTCATCATATGATTCTTGAAAGAACCCAACATCGAGTGGAGGCAAAATCCAGTTAGATTGCAAGTGTTCCCAATCTTCGTCACTTATCCAACGTGCACATTGACGACCTGATCGTGTTTGAGATAATTTTCCAATATAATCATTGGCAGTTCCTGTTACTCGACATTTAGATGACCTACAAGCTCGAATTAAGCAATGGCCTTTGAAAGCTACTATGCTCGTTGAATCCCATAAGGCAAAACAATATGGACCTTTTGGATCATTATTAACATTCCGACATTTATTTGTCGCTTTCATTACAGAGCCTTCAGGGAATAAATCATCATTCTTTTGATGACTAGGAACCTTAGGAAAAAATTTATGAATAATATAGTAGAAAAATTAAGCATAAAAGACAATCGTGATAACAATCTGAACAATATTAATGGATAATGAATTAATATATACCATGTCAGATGACCACGGTACGCATGGGTTCGTGTCTGCCGTAAACCACTGGGAGCCTTCATAATTATCATTTTTGTTGGTAATACAATTAGGAGGTAAGGATTCTTCAATAGAATCGTTTAATTCGGGGGTACAATATAATGTCCAGTGTGCAATTTTTTTACTTCCAATACTAAACCATCTTAATTGATTAAGAAAATTATTTTTGGTGTGCAGTAAATCAATTCCACCATAATATTTGTGAACTAATATGTGTAAATTTGATCCAAAAATACTATAATCAAAAATAATATGAAGGTATCATTAATTATAATGAATTGTCATAATGAGCTTACATTACATAACTATAAGATGTTATGACTTAACGCAAATCTTCATAGTTCATAAACTATTGTAAACAATTTTTTTAAAATACCGGGTTTTGTTCATCTGTAACTTTTAGCTTCTGTTTTCCAAGCTATCATTTACATCAAAAATAAGGATAGAAATATCTCACTTTACTTAGATTTTATTCAGAATATTCGCATTCGTTTTTTAACTTTCTGCTATTGAAAATTTTTAAATAAATAAACACCGGCTTCGGATGGGCCAGTGAAATATTAATAAAAGTTAAAGTTTAATATTTCTAGTAAATTTCATCTTGATTTGAATTTAACCCCAGACAGCATTCAACTCGGAATGACTGCTTTACGACGTTTTTTTGAAGGAGTCATCAAGAAGCCTTATGATGACTTCTTAAGGATGTCATTTTTAAGAATTCTTCATTAAGAGTTCTTGAAGACTCCATAAATAAGACGTCAGTTTTTTGATGTCTAAATGTATTCTTTTCTAAACTTCTTTATGAGGCAAAACTGTGACGGGGTGATCTGGTATTCGACTGCCAGGTCAACCAAAATTAAATTTCGCGCCATCTTTATTTTACGCACCCACCCTTACGCCGGAAGTGTTTTAATTTAGCGGCGTGACGGTAGGGGGAGATCAGGCACACCTCGTCGCCAGACGCCAGAAAAAAAATTTATCGTAACCTGAAAGCCGAGTCGAGCAGTCGCTCAGTCGTCAGCAACTATTTTTGAATGTCCATTTTTGCCATAAAAGTCAGGACTTTCCTCGTCAATGGCGAAGTAGGACTCTCTTAAGTTTTCTGCAGCAAAAATTATTAATTATCTTTACAAAGAGTCTAGCTTTAATTATTTATATTGAATGAAGAGACAATTGATTACAATAAAACAATTTAATTTATATTTATACTTATTCTTTAATTATTTCAACCTATTCTCCCTATCCTAAATCGAGCCGCGTACTCGGCTATATCAGGCATTTCCGAACCCGGTGCTCAAGCTCCACACAAGCATTTTCAGAAGGGCTGTCCGAACTTCCTGGTACGAGGAAGCCAGGGCAGACCCTTACAAAACTGAGAGCTCCTTAAAGACGTCATGGTAAATTCATAATGAAGTCTTATTTACGAAGTCAGAAAAAAGAACTCTTTGAGAACTCTTTTTAAAGACGTCTTACTGAGTTCGCTAGGTGGCTCATTCGTCATCTTGAAAACTTCTTAAAGACTTCTTTAAGATGTTGATGAGACATCCATATCATAAATAGGAACTCATTCAGAACTCATTAAGACGTCATTTTGCTATCTGGGACGATATACTAAGAGTGTATTTATAAAACTGGTAAATAGAAATTGATCTATATTGACTATTAATTGGAAGAAATTGCTAAACATAAAGTCGAAACATCACCAAAACGTAACATCATTATCATTATCATCATCATCAATATCATTACCACTGGTCACGAAATATTTGCAGTCTTAGTTTCTAAAATACATTACAAATAAATGTTCACTTACGTAATTGTGAATTCTTTCCAACTCCAGTAATCTAATGTCTCCTCGGTTTGGACATCTTTTATATATTGTTTTGTTGATTCACCTGTTCCTTGATATACGACTTTTATTAAACCGTGAGGACTTATTGTTATCTATAATCATTCAAGCCAGTGATATCATTCATAAAACTGTGAATCCTCTATAAAATAAATATTCTATATTTTTAATACCGTAATGCTAGGGAATTGTATTCCAGGGCTTGAATAAAACTGAATTGATATTTCGAATGATGTACGAACGAAAAAGTGAATATTGTAATCTTTATAGTCATGATGTATCGGCCAAATTTTCATGTATTCATTCCCAAATGTCGTGTGAACCTCACAAGCTAAAAAATTTAGATTATGATGTAGAAATTTTATCCAAACCTTATCGTTTCTTATACGTTCGAAGTTATAATATATTACTAAGTAATGACAAACATAAAGTGCATGAATTTTACATCTCAAACGAAATTCAATAAGTTAATGTAAATAATCAATATTGTTTCTTTTAGCTATTGTATATCGATTTTATCGGAATTCACCTATTTTAATTGCTCATAAGTTAATCTATAGAAATTCAATACCGAAAAATTCATGCCTATTTCAGTGACTTATCCTTATACTTGCTTTAGTATATTACAACTCAAACACTACGTAAAATCAGCTCGTTTTAAGCAGATTCCTTGACGAGTAAGAAAATTTTGACGTTTTTAACTTCCTACTAAAAAAATTTTAAAATTTCAAAAATTGGGGAAGTTATTGCTTTCAATTCGATTTTTGAAAATCGAGTTTTCATAAGATGTCGACGTTTTGAGGTCCTAAGAAGCTATTCTAACCATTTTCTCATTAATTTGCTCATTAATTTTGTTTATCAGTGATAATTAAATGCTCCACTAAAAAATCCTCTTGTCATTTTTCAATAAATGTATCTGTTCAAAAGTTATAGGTGCTTGAATGTATGTTCGACATCTTATTACTTTTCCGGTGAAACTATTGGACTTATCACAAAAAGTCGTATGATATTTTTTGTAGACAATTTTATTTCTTACTAATTATCTCAAATAAAGTTATTCAAAAATCCACATTGTTATCTAGTGATTTTCATTTTAATGTCCAACTCTTCAAAAAAATTGTGTTTTCATCGATTTCAAGAGCTAGACATCAAAATGAAAATAACTGGCGTTTGGGCATCAAACTCGCGCATCTTTTATTGCAGAGAGGTGAATCAAGATATGCAATACTCTCGACTGATCACTTATCTATGAACAAACGTTGTTTTAGAACAAAATAGGTATTTAGGCAGTGGCACATCTTAATGATCTCTTCGAGGCGTCAGCGTTTATTTGTACATAACAAATATGAAGAGCAAAATATCTTAGTTTCTTTGTGGCCAAGCTTAATATACATCAATGAACTTCTGTCAAGTTGACTGTTCAACCTTCTTAGCTCTGCTAAGGTCTTCTAAGAACGTCTTTTCCAGTTTTAGATTTGGTCGGGTTAAATATGTCTTTGTTTTCGCCAAGGTCGACGACAGTGCCCTAATTCATGGATCTCAAGAAAAATGCTTAGCACTGGCGTCTCTCAAGTATCAATATTAGGCCCTTTGCTCTTCTCACTCTTTATCAATGATATTGTTACGAATATGCGATTCTGCAAAGGGCTACTCTATACCAATGACCTGCAAATTTACTAGACTTTCTACCTGCATGAAATCGAGAAGTGCACCAGGAAGCTTAGCGAGGACATAGCTCGCATTAGGCAGTGAGCTGACTCGGATGAGTTGCAGCTCAACTTAAACAAGTCGAAGGCAATTATCTTGGGGTCCAAGTCGTTTGTCAACTTAATTCTCTGAGCTTGTGCTGGATTGTGATCGTATCAACATCTCGTTCGTCTCCTCCATCCGTGACCTTGGTATTCGTATTGATTCGAAGTCAACCTTCGAAGATAATGTGAAATATACTGTTGCACAAGTTAACTTTGCTCTCTATAGTATTTATAGTGTACGTCGTTTCACGGATCTGAATTACTGCTCAGCTATTCTTCTTGGAAGAGGTTCTATTTTAAATACCAAACTACAAAGGCTGATCAAAAAAGTATTAAGATATGTACTGTGTTTGCCATTAGACCCGTCAATCTCACAGGCTAAAGTCAATCTCGATTAGTTGAGGATTGGTCAAGTCAGAAATTATCCAGTCACTATTGCGACACCGAATGCTCTGCTCTATCACTATCCAGTGTATTTAGCTAAGCTGATCTCATTGCATATGACTGTTAAGCCACTCCACAGTAATAGTTCTGCAACGTCATTGGCAGTGCCGGATCATCGTACAACTAATCAATGCACCGGGACTGAAGTCCATCTCTGTTTTATGGGAGACCGTTTTCTCATCTATTACAGGTATACGCACGCGGTAGATGCCCCTACTTTTTCGAAAACGACACTCTTAATCGAAAAATATAATTATTTGACTAAGAGTGGACATTAACCGAAAGTATGATCGAAAATTTTTATTCCACGTGGTATCTAACCACAACCACCACAAGTTCATACCTCTGTGGGCCCTAATTCTCCTGCCATCGCAGGAAGTAAAAACATTCTGGTCACCAGATTTCCTGTACTGGTGAGGAGATTGCATCTGGATAAAATAGAAAGACGCAACTTCGCCTTAATTCCCTAAAAAGAGTCTACTCTGTTTCAAATCGTCGCACAATTAATTAATTAATGTAACGGGAACGATGTCCATCTCTGTTTTACGGGAGGCCATTTCCATGCCCTTTTGGGCATACATGCGCTACTGGGTCATCCCCATCTTTCGACCCAGACGACACTCTTAGCCATAAAATATAGTTGATAATTGAAATACTGATTGGGCTGTTAGGCGCTGTAGTTATTTAAGCTAAATCAAAGTTTAGATCAGCTCAGACTGATGACAATAATAATGGCTCTACTATGTTAGAAAGAAAAATTGCTCTGTAAAGTGTAGAAAATTCGAGCTTTCTCTGTTGGAATTAATTAAAAAGTACTGAAGCCTAGTCAATATTTCTCAAGAATCAATTATTAGTATAAAATTGTTTGAATTAATATATCGTATGTAATTCTTGATTGAAATTTACTAATCTATATAACGTGACGTCAAAATTCGATATTTGGTTCTAAATGCACTAATAATTACTCAAATTAAATAAATTCGAGGACTTGACACAAAATCGGACTACGTTACACTTCGCTTACCAACCATCTTTCTCATCTCCTCCAGATCTCGACGGACGTCAACCGACGTTTATTTCCCTGGTATCAGCAACCGATCTAAACGTACATGGACATTTAAAACTTAAAATCAATATTCTGTGAAGATGAGCAACATGAGCAGTGACATGTCTTGGGTACGCTTAATAAGCTAGGTTATGGAGAGAGGGTCGCGGAACGTCTTCTGTGAAAAAACTCGCTCAATTAAAACAAAACAAAGAAAAGAAACCAAACAAAGTGCCGTAAATATGACGCGGAAGAGACACTGAAGATCCAAAAGGTGCGTGATCTAGTCTTCCCAGCCTGTTTTTGCCAAATAAACACCTGTAGGCGATATTGGAAACCTCTTGATAACGGTGAATTTTGAACACCTCATTCACTTTAAAAATATGTCCTTAGAACAAATAAAATAGTGCGGTAACTCATAGTAGTCTACCCCCAGAACGAAAAGAACACCACGATAATCGGCTCCCAGAGCACTTCACCGAGAGCCACGGGCTCCAGAACAGTATCAGCCGAACGTTGCGGTCGAGGCCCACCTTGGTGGATCTTCAACTCACGACCACTCACAAAAAACTCCAAAACTCACCTATTCAGTACACTGGCACTCAAACAATTGTTTTGCCTCTACTTCCACTCTAACTCGCACACTTTACATCTCCTCAGCCACTCTCACATTCTCGTTTCTTTATTCATTTGTACGCCTACAAACATGGAATTCACAAACAAGCCGTGGATTTACGGACCTTCCCGTAGTGTCACTCCTCGTGATACCCAAAGTTAACAAGTTGTTGGCTTCCTGGAGCGTTGCGAACGAGGCCTGCCATCTCCAAATTAACTAAAAACGTGGGCTCAGCCTGGGCCTAATCGTCATCACTGGCCAGGAGGGACGTAATTTCGGCTACTATTCACGACACAGCTAGACGTCCCTCATCAAATCGACGCTCCATCACACATAGAATAGACTCTAAAAACATACAGCGGTCGGTACACGTACTCTTGCTCTTATACGCTCTGCACACTCAGCTCACAGCACACACACACATCATATATACTCTACTTTCCATCTGTAGTACTTATCTCCAGATAGGTACTGACTATCTCTTTTACTGCATACACATACTCACACTTAATTAACTTCCAACTCTCCGACGTCGGCAATGTAACGTCACAAAAGCAATATCAATTAGTCCAGCATTATGAAGAATCAAGTATAACATCCAAAAGCATGACTTTTCAATACACAGAGTTGGGTAAAATTATAAATTTTAAGAAATAAGGCAGCTAAAATAATGGAATCAATAAACGATCGATACTCCAATCCATATCTAATATTTTTTAAACTGCTAGATAACATATTGAAAATGCAAAAAAATCTAAAAGTGACAAAGTGCTGTGACGTTAACATTTAGTAAAAAGCTTGACAAAAATGAATAACAGAAAAAAATTCTTACATTCTTTACAAAATTCGGTGCTCCACAGAATTCCATCGCCCGCTAATCCATAGTATAGAAAACCATCGGGATATAGTGTTGATAATGAACCTTTCACTGCATATTCACCTGTATATATAGTTTCTGCTGAATCAGCTAAGCTAATGGACACGTATCCAAGGCTCCATGAAATCGTTATTGCTGACCAATTTTCGCTAGTAATTAAATGAGGTGTGTGTTCGAAGTTGGTCTCCAACTATAATAAATTAATTGTTGTGTTAATAATATCATTATTACTCTAAATGGTAAGAGAAAGTAAAGTAATGTGAGCTACCCGGAAAATGTAAAAGTAAAATATTACATACTCGTCAGATTTTGTTTGAATTGGCTCAGTTAATTAATTAGCAATAAAAATTTTATTGAATCGCTTACGATAATCCTGCCCACTGATTCGAAAGCTCCATTGACTTGGGACCTATACGCTACTTCTAACCACTACCTTGATATTTCAACTATGCGGTGAGCCCACTATACAGTAAATAACGATAAATTCTAACAGGTATTAATTCAAAATATTAATCGCTAATTGTTTACTAACGATAATTATGTGAAAATTCGATATGCAACGAAGTCATTACCAGGAATGAGCTTACTGAAATTTTTTAATTCTGTTTAGAATCTAACCTATAATTTAATTCCCAAGTCACTAGCAATAAATCAATTATTTGATTTTTATTCCAATCAATTACGTTAAAATGAAATAATTTACTTAATATATATTTTTTTGTAATACCAACCGTGAAAGTTAGATTTTCGAGGAATACTTCGTCTGGTTAAAGTGTATAATTCCCGACCAACTATAGTTTATTCACTTTTTCTCGCACACGCTTGGATAAGTAACTTCTCATTTTCTATATGTCTCTATATTCCCACACGTCCACTTACAAATGCTACAGTTCATGAAAATCTTTGTTACTTTTACAATTGCTCGCTAGGTGGCATGAAAATAGGATAAACGTTACCGGTCGATTCATATAAACATCCCGATTCTTATTTTATTAAATTGAATTTTTAATAAAGAAAATTTTAAGATATTTCTTCTTTCAAATCTAACTCCCGCCATTAATATTATAAAAAATTTTGTCCGACCGTTATGATCAAAATAAGGGATTCCAAAATAATGTCCTCAATCTGTTGAGCATGCGTCACGATATCAGACTCGTGACGCCACTCTTAGTCTATCGGAACCTCTACCTTTGCACATGAGTATCGAAAATACCTATTTTCCCCCAATTGAAAAAGTTGATAACTATCCCATAAAATATTAAAATTATTTTGCTCCCTAGTTGTTGATCTGCATTTGTGAGGGTTTGTTCATTTTATTATTCATTTAACTTGCCACTGAGAAACCGAAGTTCATGTCGACGTTAAAGCTTTTAAGCATTAAAAAGAATTAATAATGTCACCTGCATATTGAATTTAGTCAAGGTTACTAAAGACTAGACTTATTTTTTCTTAGGAAAATAACAGTCTTCATCTCAAGGAAACAAACAAAACGAATAGAGGCTTGCCTAGGTTTAAATAATGTAAACTTAGGTAAAAAACGATGTTGTTAGTAAGAAAGCAATGATTTCTATAAAATAATTGAAAATATGTACTCAATCTTTTGAACTCTAATAAAACTACATTGGCAAAGAAGTTACTGAAAAGTGATTATTGATCATCATTAAAAACGTTGTCGTGTAGAAAATTTCTTCTTGTACTTAGTAACTCACATGACTTTTGTTTTTCTCAATTTAACGTAATAATTTACATTGAAATCTGGGTAAAGTAATCCTGTAAAAATATTCGACAATGCGATTTCAGCGCCAGCTTTCCAGTCGTCTGCGATTTTTTTTCCAGTGGTAGGAACTGGTAAGTGACTTAATAATAGCGTTGCCACAGTCTATGAAAGTTATATCTCATTATCAATTATTCGACAAAGAAGATTAACTAAATCGATTTTTTTTTAGTAACTTATACTCTTTCATACTTAACAGTCATATTTAAGTTAGGAAATTCATTTAAAATCAAAAATTCTCTTTTTATCAAGTCAAGAGCAAAAATAATTTAAAAATTAAGACTCAATCAGTATTGTACAATAGCTTATTAATCAAGACATCTTTTATTACTTTCAATAAATAAGATTTCCTTGATAAATGACTTAAAATGAGAGTTATTTGATTTCTGCGCTATTTTTTGATGCAAGTTCATTTTCTTTTCTATTGAAGAACCATTTAAAGATGTGTCTATGGCTATTTATTATGGCTATAATCAAGTACGCACAATCTGTTGGTGAGTACTTAGCATCTACTGGAGATAATTATGAAAAACTTCATTTAAGATACAATGGCGCTCAAAAGGTTATTGACAAAGATAGTCTTCGGTTCAAATGAATTTAAATATAAAAAAACATTCCCTGCGGTCTAAAGTCGTAGGAGGAGAAAAAAATTTCTATAAAAACCTAAAGAAGGAATTCAATCGAACCCAACTATGGATATTACAAAACAAAAGTCACTTTGACTACAGTGCAGAGGGCGGGCATCCCAGTACCAGCGCAGAGTAGTGGTTAAATTGGGCAATCGTCGTCATCATCCAACGACTGTTCAGCACCTTTGATTAACCACTTGGCCAAGAAAACTCGACAAGAAACTCTCGTCACGAGAAAGCGAATGAAACAGTAGCCAGTCTTTTTCAAATCATGCTGAACACGACTGGATCTAGGCGCCCTAAATGACGAGTTTGAGCGTGGCTTACTATATCTTGTTGTACGGTTCAAAAGACTAGATGGACAGATTTGCGCACGAAAAGTACAGGTGTAAGTTTGCTTCCACCCAAAGAGAACTTCTTTCCATGTCACCTGTGCCTAACGGAGATCATCTGTGACTGCAATACTTGTTCTTGCCAAAGCAACGCCTATTCATCTTCTGGCTCAGGAGTAGAAATGAAGCAACCGACACTGACAACCTGAAAACGGCAATAGCAATGTGTTGAAGGCTGAAAGAGAGTGCACGACTGCTAAGCGGATGCTGAACTAACTTTTTAACTTCCCGCTAAGAAAATCGACGATTTTCAAAAATTTCGGGAAGTTATTGTTTTCACCCCGATTTTTGAAAATCGAGTTTTTATCAGATGTCGACGTTTTGAGGTCCTAGGAAGCTATTCTGACTATTTTCAGAATGATGTCCGAGTGTGTGTATGTGTGTGTGTGTGTGTGTGTGTGTGTGTGTGTGTGTGTGTGTGTGTGTGTGTGTGTGTATGTATGTAAACTCTTTGTAACTTTTTAACTAATAAATCGATTTGGATTGTTGAGGTAGCAATCGAAAGAGCTTGTTGGCCGTCAACTTTCCTGAAAATTTCAGATCATTTGATCGAATAGACTCGAAAATATTTGCGAATTGCGAAAAAAAAAATTTTTTTTTTTAGTTTTTTATTGATTTCTCAGAAACGAATCATATGATCGACTTCAAAATCTAATCAGCTTTAGTACTCAATAAAACGCGCCGATTGCCGCCTTAGACATTTCAATCAGTTGATTTGTTCGAAAGATATCGCGGGAGAAAGAAATGGTGGATAATGGTTTTTTCCAAATATTTTCGAAATGACTGACCCGATTAATTCCAAATTTTTTTTTTAGTATTTTGAAAGTATTTCAAAAACGACTTGATGAATCAATTCAAAAATCTGATCAGTTATAGAACTCAATAAAACATGTCGATTGTCGCCTTGAACGTCTTAATCGGTTTATTCGTTCGAGCGATATCGTTTGAAAAAAAAATCGTAAAAAACGTTTTCTTTCGAAAACAAAGGCATACAAAAGTATTTTCGAGCTCGAAGAGAAAATGTATCTACAACAATTTTCTGAGCTCAAGGAGCTCGAAATAGGCGGGAAGTTTTGGGGCTGGCCCGCAGGGTCAACCGACAGACCGATTTTTCTAATTGAATTATAATGACAGTTAAGCTTCGTTCTCGAAATCATAACTGTGCATGTCATTAATTTTCTGTTAATCAGAATATTAATTTAGAAGCTGAAATTTTTTTTAACCAATAGAAAACTTCGTTACAAAGTGGCGTGATGTTTTTGCCAATCTGAGAGTTCGTTATCAAGAACACATGATCAAGAAAAGCCAGCCGCGCAGACGTTCATTATCTAAAATCGTGAAACTTTTCGGTTGGTTGAGAATTGCTAGTTAGCTTGGTTGAGATGGTCGAATGGTATTGCCGCCACTTCAAAGTATATATTTTGAGGTGCGGTTTTTAATCATTCTCTCCCCCTCTCCCAATTCTGCAATCGGGTTGGAGATTTGAAAATTTCTTTAAAAAAAACTAGAATTGAGTTCCATCTATAAGTTGTTCTAATGGATTGAGATTAGCTGAAGAGAAAGCTAAATAATTGGTCGTGTGAGTCTTGAGGTGACAGTCCTGTGGTGAGAATTTCTTGAGAATTTGGGAATTGGTTGAGAAACCTAAGTCGGTCTAAGTAGACGCATCACACTTTCTCCTAAGAATTTTACGTGGGCTAGAAGGTCCATTATTGGGTTTGAATGGAACTTGAAGTAGCTGGTGCGTCAATTGGTGCATTGAGGTATTTGGAAGGTGTGTCTTGAGAGTTGGTCTGGCCTGAAGGGTGAGTTAGAGCAGCTGGTGCTGCCTTAGTATCACAACCCGTGAAAAATGAATCATACATAACCATGTATGGAAATCGGCAGGCGTGACCATATATGACCATAAATGATCATACATGACCATTTGTGGCCATGTATGAGCATACGTGGCTATGTAGATTCTTATAGCTATATGTGTAAGGTCCTATACTTAACTATAGCACCTCATAGAACTCATTCATTCTTATAAAATGTATATGGGAATTAATGAGAATCTATTGGATTGTATGAGATTTTCTAAACAGGGTGGGCTGACCCGCAGGATCAACCGTTTCTTAAATTTTTTTTATAAATAATGTAGGCGCTTACAATTCATAATTTACGACTAAAATAATGTACTTTTTGACTCAAAGATGGATTCCACAATTTTAAATATATTGTTATGTTTCGAAGAGAGTAATCCATTTTAGTAATTGTAGAATATGAATTTGCGGCTCTTGTGTATACTAAACATTCACGATCGTTGAGTAATGGTATATCACAGTATTCTTTTCGAACAGCATTAAAGTTCTCCGTATCAACGAAACACCATGGACCACCATTGTCACCATCAGGGTTACGGCAATAGTTTCTAGCGTTAGTTCGAGATAACTCTGGAAAGTTTCGATGTGAAAATTTTTTTGTCTGCATTTGAAAATTAAAAAAATCAAATAAATTAAACAATTTCAAATTTGGAATTATTGTATGCACTTATGGAGAAATTTAAATATTTACATAGCCTTCTTCAAGTTTGTATTCTTTATCCCATAATTTACACTCTTTTTGTGATGAACTCATTCTACAATTTCCTCCGTATTCTGTGCCCGTTCCTGACACTCGACTCTCTAAAAATAATTTTTTTTTTTTTGTAAAAGCAATCATTTCGACATAATATAGAGCAACATATAAAAAAATGTTTTAGATTACCGATTTACTTGATCGAATTTATATCAAAGTTTTGATTCGAATTAAATACTATAAATTTTTTGAATTACTTTTTAGTCTCTACTGTTCTTTACTGTAATGTTAGTTTACTCAAAACTCTGAAATTGGAGACATTTCTCAAAAGTTTATGGTAACTTGGTTGAAAGTCTATCATGATACCCACAAACATCTAAAATAAAATTCATCGCCCCAGAGGTTGATGATAAAAAAAAATAAAAACACCCCAAAAAACAAATTTACATAGAAAAGTATAAGTAATATAATTTTGTTTCTATAAAAAACCACATTGTAGATATTTGAAATTTCAAAGCTCAAATATACTGAATTTTCATAAGGATACACCACTGAAATAGAAAAAGATATTTACGCTCAACCGCGCTGCTTACACTAGTACCTTCTACGTCACCGAAATTACTTGCTCTTACATGCTTAAACCCATAATTCCAATGGGAGAGAGTGGGACGATAGATAATTATTTCGTTGAAGAATGTGAACAAGGCACAGACCTTATGTAGTTAAGAGTAACCATTTCTCCGCTTGAGGAAGTCAAGAATTCGCTAACTTCATAACCATCGAGAGTGGCACTACGGGAAGGTCCGTGAATCCACGACGTACGTGGTGGGAGTAAGAATAGACTGAGAAGGGAGAATGGAAGAGTGGTAGAAAAGCAGTAGAGCGTGCGAGTGAAATAAGCGGGAGGGAAGTTAAGAAACCTAAATTATCATACATTAAACAAAAGAAATAAATTGATCGATATCACAAATTATCAAGTACGTGTTCGAAATAACAGCACGCCGAGACTCAACTTAAAACTCGACATAAACAAAAAAAACTTAATTAATCATATGGTTCATATTCTTTCAACAAATAATTTAATCACTCGAACCAATGAACAGTAATACTCGAAAAATGATGAATAAACTTGATGATTTTAAATAAAAACAATTATTATGACAGATACTTGAAATGTACGACATTTAGCGCCTATAACCGGCAGCCAAAAATATTAGATAAGTCACAGCTGGTAAAAAAGATACCTAATCGTTCTAATAGTGATGTCATGAACGGATCAAAAAATATTTTTTGGTGGCATGTGCGATAGAAAACAATCAAAAAATATCGAAGTAACTCAACGAGCCATCTTGTGACAAAATTTATTATCATATCAATTCGTACACTTACCGACTTTTCTCTCATTTTCAACAAATACTCAAAACAAGCTTACCAAATAAATAAACACGGATTTATAATTTGCCATTTAGAGGCACTAACTGTAGTACATTTCAAATATCTGTTACAAAAATTAATGTATTTATCTAGTACAATCGAGTCTAAGACGCTCGTGTGTTGGTACCCTTGCTTTCGGCTCGGGCACCAATCTTCACACCTCGCGTCTTAAATTCGATCGCACTCGATAGATAAACTACAATTCTCGCATCAAAATTTCTCAGCACAAATTTCTCAAGTAAAATTTCTCTGTCACAAAAATTTCACACGGCATAATTTCCCGTAACATAATTCACTTGAACATAAATTGATTATGCGATATACCTTGACACCTTTACAAAAACACCCACGTCATGATCAAAATCATCATGATTATCATCATGATCATCATATGTCTCTTACACAACCCTAAGGGAAGGAAAAACAGTAAGAAGGGATGATGTACTTATATTGAAGCAACGAATATTCATGATGTATAACGTACAATATACCTTTCCACTTTCCTAACTGGGAGGCATTGCTCCTTCCCGGGGCTCCACCCATGAATCCCTCCAAAATTGTAGCCTCTCACCTTCCGTATTTCCATTAACAGGATAAATTTTTGCATGAAAAAATGTATTAGAAAATATTTTTACCACGAGAAATTATGACCCGGATAAAATATTTCACGAGAAAGAATTACTAAGAAAGCTTGTAACAAGAAATTATTGCATAATATAAAAGAAACAGTCACCGTTAAAAAGATATCGACGACGAAATGCTTAAGAAATAACATTTCATGTAATTTTTTCGGGAAAATCATAATATAATGTGCAAAAATGTATTCAAAATCATATTAGCTCTATCTTTAAGGTCTTTGTCGATCACCACATACTGGCATGCGATTCAATCTTTATTTTAAATGATTTTATGAAAAAATAAATTTGAAAAAACTCAATGTTTCACACTTGTCTTGGGTATTTTAAATATTAGCACTCGATCTGAATCAAAACTTATTTAAATCCTTATTTCAACCACTTGCATTGATTTCCACTCAAATACATTGAACACAGTTATAAATAAGAATTTAAAAAACGCTTGTCCATTAATTATTTTTGATTCTTAAATTTCCAAAATTTTGTACAAAACGTAACTCATTTAAGCTTGAGAAGTTCAAAAAACAAACAAATGCAGTCGAAAATATTTTCTACTACGAAGTATTCAATAATGTATTAACAATAATATTTTCGAGCTCGAGAAGCTGTTTTGGGACTGGCCCGTTCGGTCACCTGTTCCACAGATTCCTTTTTTAATAAGTACTAATATTCAAGGGAGTACAAACATTTATTTTTCAATAACCCTCATATTCATATATGATCAGATGAGACCATTTTTACGACTTTAATTATATCTGACATTTTTTCTCAAGTGAAAGTCTTTTTTTTCCTCACTAATTTTCATGACGCACTTGGTAAATTTATGTGTATATTATGCATTAAAACTTGTTATACCTCCATAGTTACAAAGAGGAATTTCGCACTCTTCAGTTTTTAAATCAGGTTGCACAGTATAGCACCATGGACCCCGTGAATCATTCGTAGGGTTTCTGCAATAATTTTTAGCTAGGATCTTGTTTCCGTCTGGAAAATCGATGTCTCTAATCTGATGATCAACCTGAGAGATAAATAATTGTGAGTTATAGTTCACAAGAGTCATATTAAATAAAAAAAATAATAGTTAATAAACAATAATATTTAAACGACTGACACTATATAATGGAATCTTTGGTTACCTTAAAAACTTTTGAGGTGTTCAAGGGTGGTCTGTTAAATGACATCAAGTAATTTTGTAATTAAAGTTCTTATAGAGAATTAAATTATCTATGAAAATGGTGCTTAGAGTCGTTTTAATAGAGCTAATAGAAAGAAAGTTACAGAGCTGATACCTTTTTAGCAGAGAATTTAATTTCCTAAAAGACTGTTAAGTTCAAAAATCAGAAAAATTTTTTTTTTGAAATAGTTATTTATAAAATCGAAAAAACAAATTTTTCTCAATGTATTGTAAATAGGAAAGGGAACCCTTCCATTCGCCAGCTCAATTTTTGAGATATAGAGCTTTAATTTTAGGAGATTTTTTTTTTTTTCATCAAAGTAACTTTTAAGATGTATTTAATTAAAATGAAAAATAAAATTTTTTTTTTCTGACACAGTCTTATACTTAAACAAAAGCAAAAGTCAGATTCATTGATTTGAAATATTAAATACCTCATGTTTTTTTTCAATTCCTTCCCACATTTGACAACGTATCCCACTTTTTGTTACAGCGATAGGACCTTCATACTCATTACCCAATTGTGACAACTTGCATCTAGTGAAATTTGATTGCATCCCTACTTGAACTAAACAATAAAATTTGTGATTAGATGAAAGAATAATTTTTTTCTTTTTTTTTAATTTTTAATTAAATTTAAGTACATTCTCTGCAAACATAAATGGAAAAAATAAAGCATAATCTTCCAAATATACTGGACATATTTGAATTTTTAACCGTCAATATCTGAAATCTGATAGTAAAAATATGTTACTATCGATGTGAAACTGTTACGTCATAGTGTTTATAAAAAAAAGTATTTTAAATTTGTGCTCAAGAGCATGTTTAGGTTAGCTAAGTTTTTAATAAACTTAGTAAACTTAAGTATAGTAAAAGCATATACTACTATAACTAATGTTACTAAGTTTATTAAGGACTCAATGAATCCAAACACTATCATTGTATTGGTGAATTCAGTTGCTTGTTTTAGGGGCAGATTTTTTAACCGGGCTTATTTTCAATCCGGGTTCAAATTGTTATTGCTGATAAATCAATATATAATCAATGTACTAGCAATATTCATTTAAGCCAAGATAAAAATAAAACCGGTTCAAAAACTGGCCCTCAAATTCTGTAAACATGTATAGTCTGAGTAGGAAAGAATCTAAATTCGTGTTCTTATAAGTTTATGTATAAAGTTTAATTGTTTTACATAGAATAGACAATATCTGAATCGCAATCTCAAATTTTTAAATATAATTTTATTAGATGTAGCGTCATTGTTTTACTCCGCTTTAAAGTGTGTTTTCATATAACTGGGACAAGGCTAGATTTTCAATCCATGATTCTATTAACCACAAATCACATACCACTACAAGTATAACTAAATAATTACAATACATATACTAACAATAGTAATTCAATCTCAGATTAGGGGCGTGTTTTAAATCCTATCTTTGTTTAATCCGGGATTAAATTACTTCAGCATCCCAGGTAGCAAAATGACGTCTTGATGAGTTCTTATTTAAGATTTGGACGTCTCGTCAACATCTTAAAGAAGTCTTCAAGAAGAGAAGTCTTTAAGAAGAGTTCTCAAAGAGTTATTTTTTCGGACTTCGTAAATAAAATTTCAGTATGGAATTTACCATGACGTTTTTAAGGAGCTCCTAATTTTGACTCCATAAAGAAGTTTATAAATGAATACATTTAGACGTCACAAAACTGACGTCTTATTTATGAAGTCTTCAAGAACTTTTAAGGCTCGGCCGTACCTAACGAAATCTCGAATTTAAGAATTGTAATTACTTTTTGAATATTTATGGGACTCGGATAATGAAAATCTTCCGAGAAAGTTCTTCTGCTTTTAGTCGGAAGCTAAGAAAATTACTGTTATGATAATTATTTAATGAATAATTAGAATTCTTAAATTCGGGATTTCGTTAGGTGCGGTCGAGCCTTAATAAAGAGTTCTCAAAAATTACACCTTTAAGAAGTCATTATGACTTCTTAAGGACACTTTTAAAAAGACGTCGTAAAGCAGTCATTCCGACTTGAATGCTGTCTGGGAAGTATATTTATATATTTACAGTGTACAGATATAACCTCAGTTGTAATTAAATTGCAAATTAAGACAAATCTCGAACTACAAGACTGGCCCTAATAAAATCTTAGGTTGAACATGATGAAGTATATTTTTGGTTGTTACCCCCATCATCTGCATTTAATACCTAGCACATTACGCCTTGATGATGGGGGTAAAAAACCAAAGCTCAAAATCTCGCTAATATAACTACAAACTGTCTACATGATGTTGTTGCGATTACCTTTTAATAATTGTTTTGATAATGAATGATAAATATTACAATTTTCTTGTGGTTTTTGCTTAGTCAGTCATCGTAACTAATTATTCATTCCATGTAGACAGTAACGCGAAAACGAAATAGCCCAGAGCTACCTAGACAAGGTGAGATGGAACCCTGCCACTGACACCAGCCGGAAATATGGATAACGGAATAAAAATTATTGCTGAAGAAATTGTACCACTTAATAAAGATAATTACAACTTTTACTTGTTCAGACGATACCTCCAAAGATATTGCCTAAACAGCATTCAAGTCGGAATGACTTCTTCACGACTTCTTTTCGATGGTGTCCTCGAAAAGTCTTATAATGACTTCTTAAAGGTATCATTTTTAAGAACTCTCAGTTAAGAGTTCTTAAAGGCTTCATGAATAAGACGTCAGTTTTGTTACGTCTAAGTGTGTTCTTTTTTTGATTTCTTAATGAAATCGAAATTAGGAGCTCTTTAAGATGTCATGGATAAAACGTCAATTTTGTGACATCTTAGAGTATTCATTTTTCTGACTTTATTTAGAAATCAGATGTACGAACTCCTTAAGGCATGTTTATGTCTTTTTTAAGTGATAATAATTAAAAATATTTTTCGCATGCGCGCTATTCAAAAATCCTGATTGCTTACTCTAACCTTAAATCGATAAAATTTTACATTTTTTAAATATTTACATGGAGTAATAAATAGTGATAAAATAGTATTTATAAAATTTTGCATACAATAAATAAACGTGAAAATAAAAAATTTTAATAACATCGTGTTTTTTTTTATCATCATTTGGAATCATCATAAATATAGGATGCCCTGATTAAAAAAATTAAAATTGGTCTATCAGTTGACCCTGTGGACCAGCCCGAAAACTAACCGTTTTTTTCGAGCTTCTTGAGCTCGAAAAATTGTTGTGAATACATTTACGAGTTTTTCGAGCTCGGAAATACTTTTTGTATGCTGTTTTCGAAAAAAAAACCGTTTTTTACCATTTTTTCTCCAACGATATCTCTTAAACGAATTGACAGATTGAGACGGTTAAAGTGGCAATATACGTGTTTTATCAAGTTCTAAAGCTGATCAAATTTTGAAATTGATTTATTTAGTCATTTTTGAGAAATTTCAAAAATTGAACGAATGAATCGATTTTGATGGTTGATTAGATTTTGGAATCGATTCATTGAGCACATTAAAAGATATCTAAAAAAAACATTTTTAAAAAAATTTTATTTTTGGAATACCTTCGAACGCACTTGACCGTTTAAGCCCAATTTGTCACGGCTTTTCGATATTAATAAGCCGCGGCGAATGACACCTTAACGATCAAAATCGGTTCATCCGCTCAAGAGTTATAGATATTTACATACATACGTACACACGTACATACACACATAAATACACTCGGCATAATCGTGAAATTAGTCAGGATAGCTTCCTAGATCCTCAAAACGTCAAAATCTGATAGAAATTCGGTTTTAGAAAATCGGACTGAAACTAATAACTTCCCGAATTTTGAAAATTTTCAATTTTCTTAAAGGGCAGTTAAAAATTTTTTTCCGGACAGCTGTAGTAGCTAATAGTAGTGGATACAGTCTAGATAGTATATAGAACTGTCTGAAATTTTTCTTTTACAGAAAGAACTCAGCACTATTCCGGAGAGTTTCCATTACTATATTGTTTTTTCCGTGTATAATATACGTTTCTTAAAATAGAAATTTGTTAAACTATATTGAATATAATTTTAATCATATATTTACCCGTGAAAATGGAACATATATGGCCATGCATGGCCTATGTAGTTCATACATGGGCATACATGGCCATACATAGATATACCGATTTTTTATATAAAAAACTTGAGCTGACTATTACAATTACTTATAAACAGGATGTTGTAGTGTAAAAAAAATAGGAAATTTTTTTGATATCACTAGAAGCATATCGATAATTATATTTTGCTTTTTCGAAAGTGATTAAATTCTTTCAATCTTACGTAGCACAACTAAACTTCGATGTCATTGTGGGTTGCATAGCCTAGTCGTCAAAGCGTCGGTCTCTCGTACGAAAGATCCCGGGTTCTAATCCTACTGAAGTGTGCGCGGTGATTAGTAAGTCTAGTGTTTTTTCTCTGAATTAAAAAATTTCCAATTCGATTACGAATCCAATTATTCGCATATCTGATAATCTCTGCATTGCCAAAATAATTAAAAAAAAAAACATTTTTTTTAATTTAGTTAAAATTTCTATACTGAGTCATATCAAGTCATATATGGCGTATCAAGCTATGTATGATCATACATGGCCATGTCTGGCCAATTTACATACATGGCCATGCATGGTCATATATGGCCAATTTTCATACATGACCATCTATGGAGCATTTTTCACGGGGAATTGATATTTATTCCACGGCAGGTATAAGACTCAGCTATAAGCGACCCTACTAAAAATAAAACGCTACCCAATTAAAGTCAGCCGCATCATGCCTACCTGGAAAATTCCAGCTCCAAGAAAAAATCTACCATCTCAAAATCTCTACCAATGAAAATATCTACCATGATATAATCACTACCAGAAAAAAATGCCACCAAGTTACATTTATGAATAAACTCTAACCGTTTGAAATCCTTACCATCAACTTCAGAATTTATATTTTACAGACAAATTCATTTTTAATTAATTGGGAATCATTGGGGACATATTTATTTCCTACAAATTATTACTCACAAAGTTTTTCCGAATTCCTGATTGTTTTCTAGTTATTGTCATTTTAATCTCAAGTTCTTAAAATCGATCAGAAGATTATTTTTTTTCATGAGCTTGAGACTAAAATGGAAATAACTAGAAAACGATGCGGAATTCGAAAAAACTTTATGGGTAATAATTTGTAGAAAATAAAAATGTCTATAAAAAAGGTCCTATGATATTTTGTGATTAGTCTGATAGTTTCGCCGAAAAAGTAAAAAGATCTCAAAATTTCATATAAATTCAACTTCAACCTCGAATAACTTTTGAACAAATGGATTTATCAAAAAATGATAAGAGACTTTTTTTGTAGAACATTCAATTTCCTACAAAAATATACTTGTTGATTCTTTCTATGATAGATCGTTAGCTAGTTATAAAAATCAGAACATGCAAAAAAAAATTTTTCCATGTTATTCTTATGGAAAATAGAAAAGTGCAATGCGGAACCTCTTAATGTTTATATTAAGAGCTCTAATTTTAACAGGCGTCTTTTTACATCTATAATTATTTAATTACGTAGGGGTAGGGGGGAGCAAAGCGGGGTACTTAAGGAAATACTATGGTTCCAAGGATTCAAATACACTAAATCCTTTTATTTTTAATGATATGCGAAGTAAATAAACAAAAATTTCAGTTGCCGTTGAAACAAAAATTTTCACTTTGGCGGGCAAAATAGAGTATTCCTCAAAAAAGGCCCAAACAAAAATTTCTGCATATTAAAAAAAATTGATCAACTTAAATTTTTTCATGAGCATTTTCCATTACGAAACATTACATCTTACACGATTACTGGATGCAAAAGCAGAAAAAAAAGCTTTTTACTGGTTTTTATCATAAATCAAAAGCCATCAACATTTTTTGACTGAAAGCCGATTTTTGAAAAAGTTTAACGAAAATACTTAAAATATTACTCAATTATGTTTACAAAAGTGATTTTGGAATAATTAAAAAATAAAATTTCCTCTTATGACATTTTGGGGGTACCCCGTTTTACCTACCCTACCCCTATTGCGCCCCCTTCCCCTACATGGGTATATATATATATACGTATATATATATATATATATAATTTTAATGTTTTAGGTTTCCACTATATTAAATTGGTGTTAATACCGTACGGTAAACGGTGTGGCTCAATAAGTTATAGATGAAATTAAACGGAATATAGTATAGTGCCGGATAACTCAACTGGTCGAACACTCGGCGCGATACCGACATGGTCTGGGTTCGATTTTCAGTTCGGGCTATCTATATTTTTCTCAATTTATCTATAAATTGTCTTATTGAGAAGGTTTGCATGTTTTAGGTTTCCACTATATTAAATTGGTACTCTACATTAATAGTTACATTAATATTAATATTGACACATTATGTTATATATATATATATATATATATATATATATATATATATATATATATATATATATATATATATATATATAACATAATGTGTCAATTTTAATATTAATGTTAGTAAATTTTTATTTTGTTAACTATCAATCAAACTTAAATCCCCATTACTTGAAAAATATTCAAAGGTTTCGGCAGCAATTCAAAAGTATATATCGATGTCGTTTTATACATGGATATTTATAAGTTTATAGATAAAAAGATTTGATTATATCTATCTGATGAATTTTATCGTAATTTATGCACAAAACTAAATTCATCATTAGGTGCATTATTTAAGTAGGATGTATCAATTGGATTATTTGAGTTAATTATACCATAAACTTTCCTTTATTGTATGTTCATAACAAACTAGAGGATTAGACTACCATCCAGCGATTACCAAAGTTAAGCAGCATCGACGTGGATCAATAGTTGGATGGGTGATCCCTTAGTACAAAAATAGTTAACCGATAGTAATTTTTTTTTTTTTTTCGCTTTAAATTTAACCAACATTTATATTAATAAAGAGAATAAATCCTAAGTTGATTACTTAATAATTTTCAGATATTTTCAATGAGCTTTTAAAAATGACTATATTCGTTCATGCATGATTATATCTAATCATATATGATTATATATGATCAGATCTGGTCATTTTTCAGATCTGATTATATATGGACTCATATATAATTATACAAAATCTTTTTTTATCGGGCTATTAAAGAGGAAATTTAATGCACAACTTGCAATAATTTCTGTAAGCTCGATTTAAAAAAAAAATTAATGTGGTGTTGTCAGAAACAAATCACTCACACCGAAAATAAAAAAAAAAGAATAAGAGGTGTAATTTTAAACAATCTTTATGACATGATTCATGGTTCGCGAATACTCATTTAGCACCTGAAATTAGCTGTTAATTCATAGCAAATTTTTTCCTGAATCCTCCTCATCAGGAATTTATGATGCGGAAAATGGAAATATTCTCTGCAACATATAGTGATTGGAGCTCTTTCATTCGAGAACCTTTCGAATAATGGGCAATGAAAAACTGCTGATAAGATAGGAGAAAGAAATAAAATTGTAGAAATAGATGAGACTAAATTCAGCAAAATAAAATACAATTGGGGTCACATCATTGATGGACAGTGGTTATTCGGAGTAATTGATAGGGATTCAAGATCAATTTTTATTGAGGCAGTTCCTGACTAAAAAAAAAGGAACTTTGCTGTCCATAATTAAGCGGAAAATTCATCTAGGAACCACTGTCATATCGGACTGTTGGAAAGCATATGACTGTTTAGCAGACGAAGGTGATTTTCAGTAATTTAATTATTCCGTTACTCTTCACTAATTTTGGGTATGTGTAATTCCAAAAATATACACACAAATAAATGTGCAAAATTACGCCCTCTCTTCACTAACTTTGTGTATGTGTGTAGTTTTAAAAATATACTCACACACAAATAAATGTTAAAATTATACCCTCTCTCTACTAATTTTGTTGTTATTTTTTATTACGATTAATTATTTTAGCAACATTTAACGGTCAATCATTCCGTTAATTTTGTCAATCCTTATGATGGTACTCACACCTAAATTATTGAACGGTTATGGCGAACGGCTAGAGCACATATTCTTTGTTATGGAAGAATAGGAGAAAATATGTCCGGCTATATAGCTGAAATGGCACTCCAATTAACCATCAACGAACATCGTGATCGTCTTCATGTTTTTTTTTCCATATTAAAAGAATTTCATAACACTTTAATTAAAATTTAAACTGATATTTTATTTTCTTATATCTTTTGTTTTATCATTTTTTGTATTTAAAATAATTAGAAAAAAATTTTTTTTTTATTCTATAAATTTGTTGTGAATTTTCCAAAAACGACTCGATAAATCAATTTAAAAATTTGATCAGCTAGAACTCAACAAAACGCGTCAATTGCCACTTTAACCATCTCAATCGGTTTATTCGTTCGAGAGATATTATTGAAGAAATAAATGGTAAAAAAGGTTTTTTTTGAAAACAATGGAATACCAAAGTATTTTCAAGCTTAAAGAGTTTGAAAATGTATCCACAACAATTTTGTTGAGCTTAACGAGCTTGAAGACAGCGGGAAATTTTGAGGCTGCCCCGCAGGTTCAACTGATCGACCGATTTTTTTTTGTTTTATAAATTTTATGTAATTAAAATAATTTAATTTTTTTTTTTGTTTAGTAAATTTTTTTTATTTAAAAAATTATAATTTAATTTATACCATATTTTTTCAAATTTTCAAAAATATTTTTCAAATTTTTTTTTTTTTTTTTTTCATAAATCTACCGTAAAATAGAGCAATTTAGAAAGAAAAAACTATTAAAAAATATTTATTTTCTAATAAAAAATTAAAAAAAAATTCATTTTTTTTTACTTAAAAACTAAGATAACCAATTCAATTATTCATTTTTTTATATACTAATATTTTTTTGTCCGTAAATTCGCCGTGAAATAGAACAATTTGAAAAAAAAAGCATTAAAAAATATTTATATTTCGATTGTTTACAAGTGAAAATAGGGTGATCCCTACTTCTAAATAATTACCGAAAATTTAGAGTATGCTATGTCTTTTATGATAGTCTATGTTATTATAAAAGAATGAAAAAAATTTTGTTCCAGCCATATCTCTATGATAGAATCAGTTGATGTTGTCAAATTTTATATCGTTTGAAAAGTTTTGCCTCAATTTGTTCCTTTTCATAGATTAAACTCTTTTTTTATGCCAAGTATTGAGATAAATCAATTTATCTATCAATTTATCATTCACATTACATTTAAATAACACGTAAAAAAAAATGCGATGGTATTTCTTTTCATTAAATACTCAATTTCGCTCTCGTGGGCAATCGACAACCTAGCGCACTAGTTGTATAATATACTATTATATCGCGTTACTAATTCCACAATGACGTATTCCTATACTCCCTTTTGGTTTTAGGGAGCTTCTCAAAGCCACAAGAGCGAAAAAAGAAAAAAAAAAGGATTTATGGCCACAAAAAATCGTTACCTAAAGAAAATTTTTACTTACCCCACGAAATTCTTTGCATTTTCGGATTAGGAGAAACGATTCAAAAAGATTTGCAATGTTAAATGCCCGTAAGAAGGGCGATTCAAAGGTATTCAAAGTAGGGGTGACCGGGGCCCCTTTAAGCCTGTAATTATTTTTCATGGCTTTTGATCTACAGGTCAACCTAATTTGGTCCTCTCTTAATCAAGTCCATTCAGATTTTACCAAAACTCAAAAAAAAAAAACTTTTTTTTTCTGGGGCACGACGGCCCTTTTCCAAAAAAAGCTTAAATTTTTTTTTTTATTTTTTATTGAAAAAAAAGATTTTAAGCACAAATAGACTATTTCCATGTCTTTGTAATCCTATGGACTTTAAATTTATTAAAAAAATTTATATTTAGTAGATATAACCTGTTTCTCTCTCTCTCTCTCTCTAACCAGATTTGGTTTAAAACAGCGAATTTATATTAAATGATTTTTTATGTGTAATGTGAATAATGTAGTTGAGCTAAATTTAAATTTGAAATTACCGTCAAATAAGATGCAGCTTTACTGACAGTCACTATAGTAATAGTTTTAAATGATGTTCGATATCCTATCACGGTCCGTACGAGCGATTAAAGCGACACCGCGTAGACTACGAGATAAACATGATTCCGGGGGATTATTTTAACATATCAATACCTAATTTAATAATGTAATATACTCAATCCTATTTTATTTGTAACGTATTATATTTTTGGGAATTTCCAAACCATTTATTTAAGCTAGGCCCTGGTCACTTAAGTAATTCTTTATTCTCTGAGATCATAAAATTGTAAGATCTCGGCAAAACACACAGTCTCGAGAACCTTATTTTCTTTAAGTCTGTTCTTTTATTTAAAAGATGAAATTTGTACTAGACGTAAGCTTTTTATTGTAAACTTAAAATATTTATAAACATTGTAACTGTAGTATCTAAGCTAGAAATATTTAAGCCGATTAGAGACCCCAATAAATCTTGAGATACTCTAACGTCGACAAAAAGGCAAATCCGGAACCATAAAACATCGTACCCTGGGAAAACTCTTAACCACGCCGGATAACAGCACAGCTACAGAGTGGACGAAGCCAGTGGTCAAGAGGAGACCCGATTCTCAGATAGACCAGCCCCTGGGACGGACCCAACCCCTCACTCAAGCCATCAGCGTGGACTTGCCATAAGTTTAAGTTGCTAAAATCAGAAAAATATTTTGTAAGTCGAGTCGACACGACGTAAAATTTTAAACTGGTCGATTGAATATAACTTTCTTGAACCTTAGTTACTTATTAATCTCTTTCATTTAGAAGAACCCGTAACTTAATTTAATTTAATTTATTTCTTATTTATATTATTAATACATACACCGCGCTCTCGAAGTTGAATATTTTAATATTCCCGGGCGAATCGATCCCGTCGATAAAAATTAAACGAGTGCCATGCTGTAGCCCTAAAACATCTTTTAATAACAGTAGGAAAATAACTAGAATTGGAACTAACACCTGTACTAATACAATGATATTGTGATTTTTACATTAGACAATCTTTATAAACATAAAATGTACAACAATGTCGTTGATCTATATTGAGAGCATTTAACTATTCGTAAAAGTTAAAGCAAAATAATTTTAATACGCTACTGAAATGTTGCCAACTTAACTTAATTAATGTTTATTTGAATTGAAGTCTGATTTGAGTATAAGTAAAAATTGAAAATAGTTCAAATAAAGAAAAAGGATATAATTAAAAATGTCGAACAAAGAATGTTTATTTATTTACAAAAAGTTGGAAATTAAAATAAAAATTAATATATAAGAGTCAAGTATAACGAAAAGATAGGTTTCAACAAAAAATAAAATAGTAATGTGTTTACGTTTACCGTAGGTATGCAATATCTTTCGGTGTATTATAAAAAAAGTGAATATTTAAATCTGTTCTAAAATTAGTAGGGATGATGTTGTAAACATGTATGAATTTAGTTGTAGTCGATTTTGTTATTTTACTCGGAAGATAATACTGACTGTCGATATACTGTATTACCGTTAGTAATGTAGAATTTTCATAAAAATGTTTTTGAAATGTATAGTAGATGAATTAATTCGAATACTGTGAAATGAGAAATCACGTATAAATAATTTAATTAATTATAAATAATTAAAAATTGAATTGTTATTTATGAATATTATTATCAATTAAAAATGATTATTATTGTTATTATTATTATTATTATTATCATTATACTCCTATCACACCTAAATAATAATAAAACAAACGAAATATCGGAATTTATTCATCAAGCTGCAATAAATAATTAAATATAAATAATATTTTATAAATTTAATAACGGTACTCGGACAGTCACGTAGTGACTGTTTGCTATTATTAACGATATTGTTATTATTATTTTTATTATTATTATTATTGTCAGTAATTTTTTTTTAAATTCTATATCTTGGTGACAATTGAAACTCGGTCATTTTGTCAATTAATGCTTTAACTCTTTTAAATTAATTAATAAAATTTAATTACGCTTATATCAATCGAGTCATTGAATATTTAAAAAAATGGGGACACTGTGTGAAAATGCCCTCAAATAATTAAATGATGTATTTAAAATACCAATTGCTATTCTATAATAAACAATTCGTTTTTTATTGTTATTGTAGACACATGAAACAGTTTGGATTGATGCAAGGAGTCTCAGTAGTTTGGTGGATATGAAAGATTAGAATTTACACATTATTTTTTAATTATTTGTAAATTTTTAGTAATATTATTCTTTTATTGTTATCAGTGTATTGTACGAGTTGTTTATTTCATAATTTTCATAAAAATAATATTATAATATTGTAATGAATATTTTAGTGAAACCAATAACATTACTGAATCAGGTAAAAATAAGATAAAAATTGCACTAGAAAACCGGGATTTATCATGTAATTTTAAAATCATCCCTTTGTGGTGGGCCTCTTGTAAAGGCATGGCATCCAAATATTATTTACTCTTTCATAAAGTAAATCTCATATAATGTATTCACAACTTTTCAAGGAGCGCTAGTATCTCTTCAAGCACTCACAGAAATTGAATACATGACTGTTGTAAACGGTGCATCGATTGGGCGTAATCCTCGTTCACAAATAATTGAGCGTGATCGGAACATTAAAAGAGCTTGGATGCTCTACTCCCACAATGTACTCGACATACCAAATTTCCTGGCATACGCCGGTCATATTTTAAATGCCTTTCAAAAAGAAATTATTATTGTAGTAGAACAAGATGAAGAAGGTGTTGAAGGTGCTATTATCCCAGGTATAAAATAATATATTTATTTTGAGAAGAAAAATATATATACCACTCTTCTCTGTTTAAAAAAAATGATTGACAACAATTAAAAATGATATAAAACAATTCAATTTTAATATTATGTTGATAAACATTCATCATAGAGTAAGTCATTTTCTTTAATCAGGGCTTTTAATGAAACAGCCCTATAACTTAAAACGTTTCCATTACAGATAATGCCTTCGCCCAATTTGATGTAAATTACTTACATTTACCATTGTTTATGGAGATCAACATTGTATAGAGGATATAATCAACATTTTGGAGGCACGCTTAAAGGCTTATCAGCCAGTACATATCGAAGAATGATTTCGATTCATATAATATAAAAGAATATATATTATATCACGTAACTAGTTTTAAAAAAGGCTTCTATTTTTATGTGCCCTTTTGGCTTCAGTCACTAAGTTAAAAGCCAAAAGGGCGTATAATGTTTTTTTTGTAATCATTAGATTGTAGGATTATTCTAAAGCTGAAAATAGGAAAACAATTTTTAAGAATACATGAGTGATCGGGTAATAATTCTCTGATAAAGTACTGGATCCTTGATCGTGTACTAATTTTTATACGCTGTTTTGGCTATAAACTAAATCAATAAAGCTGAAAGGACGTATAAAACTCTTTTTTAAATTAGTGACGTGATATTTCATAATAATATATTTATAAAATATATAATATACATTACATATTTATTTTATATTATAGATTTATTGATAACAACCCTTCATTATAATATTATAATATTATTTTTATGAAAATTATGAAATAAACAACTCGTACAATACACTGATAACAATAAAAGAATAATATTACTAAAAATTTACAAATAATTAAAAAATAATGTGTAAATTCTAATCTTTCATATCCACCAAACTACTGAGACTCCTTGCATCAATCCAAACTGTTTCATGTGTCTACAATAACAATAAAAAACGAATTGTTTATTATAGAATAGCAATTGGTATTTTAAATACATCATTTAATTATTTGAGGGCATTTTCACACAGTGTCCCCATTTTTTTAAATATTCAATGACTCGATTGATATAAGCGTAATTAAATTTTATTAATTAATTTAAAAGAGTTAAAGCATTAATTGACAAAATGACCGAGTTTCAATTGTCACCAAGATATAGAATTTAAAAAAAAATTACTGACAATAATAATAATAATAAAAATAATAATAACAATATCGTTAATAATAGCAAACAGTCACTACGTGACTGTCCGAGTACCGTTATTAAATTTATAAAATATTATTTATATTTAATTATTTATTGCAGCTTGATGAATAAATTCCGATATTTCGTTTGTTTTATTATTATTTAGGTGTGATAGGAGTATAATGATAATAATAATAATAATAATAACAATAATAATCATTTTTAATTGATAATAATATTCATAAATAACAATTCAATTTTTAATTATTTATAATTAATTAAATTATTTATACGTGATTTCTCATTTCACAGTATTCGAATTAATTCATCTACTATACATTTCAAAAACATTTTTATGAAAATTCTACATTACTAACGGTAATACAGTATATCGACAGTCAGTATTATCTTCCGAGTAAAATAACAAAATCGACTACAACTAAATTCATACATGTTTACAACATCATCCCTACTAATTTTAGAACAGATTTAAATATTCACTTTTTTTATAATACACCGAAAGATATTGCATACCTACGGTAAACGTAAACACATTACTATTTTATTTTTTGTTGAAACCTATCTTTTCGTTATACTTGACTCTTATATATTAATTTTTATTTTAATTTCCAACTTTTTGTAAATAAATAAACATTCTTTGTTCGACATTTTTAATTATATCCTTTTTCTTTATTTGAACTATTTTCAATTTTTACTTATACTCAAATCAGACTTCAATTCAAATAAACATTAATTAAGTTAAGTTGGCAACATTTCAGTAGCGTATTAAAATTATTTTGCTTTAACTTTTACGAATAGTTAAATGCTCTCAATATAGATCAACGACATTGTTGTACATTTTATGTTTATAAAGATTGTCTAATGTAAAAATCACAATATCATTGTATTAGTACAGGTGTTAGTTCCAATTCTAGTTATTTTCCTACTGTTATTAAAAGATGTTTTAGGGCTACAGCATGGCACTCAATTAAACTTAAAAATAAATCTCCAGCCGACCGCTAGGAGGAGGCGATAACAGCTGACTTCGAGTAGCGCTTCGAACGTTAAAAAGAATTATATCTTCTGACTTCAATTTTGTTGGCGGTAATAACTTGACAGTGATTGTAATTTAATCATTTGATATTTCTTTGGTTTTTTCGTCAATAAAAATTATCTAGTAATGGTGCGTAAGTATGTAAATAAATATCGACGTATTACATGGAACGAATTGACGATAGCGAAAGCTGTTGAATCTGTAGTCCGTAGAGAAATGAGATATAGTATTGCTGCAAAAACATGGAGTTCCAAGATCAACAGTGAGACGAAGAGTGAATTACTATAAATTTATCTTATGACATGGAATATGCGTCATCTAAAGGTAATTATAATAAAAATTATTAATATTGAAATCAATTTTTTTGGGGAGTTGTGAATTTAATATAAAATTTTCTACTACGGAATTGACTAGGAAATTGGCTCTAGTTTTCAGTCCAGCTCAAGAAATTGAGTTAGTGAAGTATTTAAAAGACGGTGAAGCTAGATTATTTGGATTATCCAATTTTGAAACGCAAGTTCTGGCTTACTAGCTCATCGAAGAAAATGAAAACAAGCATCCGTTTATTAACGGAGTAGCTGGTGAAGATTGACTGAGGGGATTTTTAACAAGAAATCCAACTTTGTCTTTCCGAAAACAAGAGAGAACCTCAGCATCTCGTGCAGCTGGATACAATCGAGTTGTCCTTCAAAACTTTTTTTCATTATTAGAACAAATAATAAAAAATTACGATTTGAAACCTGAGCGAATTTTTGACGTCGATGAGACCGGATGCAGCAGCGTTCCCAAAACACATAGCAAAATCTTGGCTGAAAAAGAGAAAAAGCAAGTGGGGATTTCGACATCAGCTGAGAGAGGAAAAAATGTCACCGCAGAACTCTGCGTATCAGCTTCAGGTGAAATTTCGCCATCGCTGTTTATCTTTCCACATCAGCGTATGAAAAAGAGCCTATTCGAGGGTATTCTACCTGAGGGTTGAGGACTCTGTCATCCTAGCGGGTAGATTCAAACTGATTTATTTTTCAACTGGTTTAAGTGGTTTGTTGATCGAGTTAAACTCAGTGCTAAAGATTCAGTTCTTTTGATATTGGATGGGCATACAATCTAATACAAATAATTTGGACTTGATTGATTACGCTCGTAATCATCATGTCATAATTACTTGTTTACCACCTCATTGCACCCATCGCTTACAACCGCTCGACTTTAGTTCGATAAAACCAATTTCATCATATTATGAGAAAGAAGTGAAGAACTGGTTATCATTAGATCTCGGTAGAGTTTCAACTCCAGAAACCATATCAAAGTTATTCACTAATGCTCTTCGAGAAGCAGCAAAACTTGAGACTACTAAAAATAGTTTTCGGAAGGCTAGAATCTATCCAATCCAATCTATCAACAACATCTGATAAGTGTGCTACATTATTGGAAACAACGACACCTGCTGAATCAGCCTTGGAGCAACGAAGTCAAAGCTTGAGTGACTTAATGAATTCAAATGGCATTGAAAAAAATCAAGTTCGGAAAACAATAATTGAGGAACCAATGCCATCCACTTCCACTAACACACCAAGTTTACGACCTCGAGTTGGTTTTTTCAGACCAAGAGTCATTGATTCGGACTCCGATGAAGAGCCAGTAGAGTCTCATTCTAATCATGCTGACAGTAATCGTCCAAGTTTATTTTTTCGTTCTCATATTCAATCGTTTTAACTTCATTTGATTGATTACTCCAGCAGCTCAGATAGAGAAGGTAATGTATAATATTAGAATGTTGAACTATAATTTGATTTTAAAAATACCTATTTTCAATGGCATATTATTCTTGATACTTTTTTCTCAATTTTCAGAGCTGTCCAGTGTAAAAATTAGGCAAAGAACTGCGAGGTTAAATGTGTCTCTGTATCATATTAAGCCATTACCATCGATATCGGAGGATTCTCCGCCTAAAAAGCGCTATCGAAGAAAGTCTGCGATTCTCAAAAGCTCTGAGTATCGCCAAGAGCTTAAAGAAAAGAAAAATAAAACTCAAGCAAAGAAAAAAGCACCTCAGTCGAACAAGAAGAAAGTAGTGGAATCAAAAACACCGAAAAATTCGAAGAAAAAGTGTTTAAAATCTAAAAAATAATGATTGCAGTTGTCTTTATTGCAATGGGTGTTACTCAAAATCCACAGAATCGTGGATTCAGTGCAAACATTACAATGAATGGTCTCATGATTCTTGCTCAGTCATTGACGAAGATTATTCTGATGAATATGTCTATAATTAATTGCGAAGAATAATTTATTAAATTATCATGATGTGATTTATTAACTGTCAAAAATTTCATGTTCCGTTCAAAGTTTTGATTTAGGGTTAAAAAAAATTATTATAAATTTTAATTATAGTTAAAATATAATATAATGTTATTGTTACGTATTAAATTATTTCGAGATAGTTTTTTAACTATCATAAATTTCAATTCCATGTTTCATTTAAAGTTGAATTTTTATAAATGTTTAAAAAAATTATTATTAGTTCAATTTAATATTGTTTTTCAGTTGCTTAATGGTTATAAATGGATAATTTTACTGTTTTAAATTTAAAAAATGTGTTTTTAATTTCTCATATGCTATTTAATTTTATTTTTCGTAGAAAATTTTATTTTTCTAGCAAATTTTTTTTCAGATAGACTATTTATTTTGGACATCGTTTTAGTAGTGCTGGTTCAATTGCTGATATTTTTACCAGTTTAAATATTGCGAAGGATTGCTAAAACCGAAGAAATTTACATTAATACATATTTTAAGGTAAGTATGGAATTAAAATTTTAACCCCTAATCCTAACGGATCCAAATTACGGTGGATTTACCCTTATTTATGGTAGATCGTAAATTCACTGTATTTTACCGTAAAACCACCGTAAATTACGATAAATTAGGTCTGCTAGGGAATACTTTAATAGATAAATACATTATTATATTATTATTGGAAAATACTCTTATTTTTTGGATAGTTCGTCAGTACATCTTCAAACGTCTACAGACAGCTCAATTATCAACTCGACAATTGAGAAATAGAGAGCAGGTAAAGAGAATAAACATAAACGTTTTTTTTTTTTAATATAAAAAAATAAAGTAACAGTGAATTAATATTTTATATTTTGATGTTATTTTTAATTATCGTGATTAATAATATCCATAAAAAATTTTTTCACAGTAATAAAAATAGTTCCATAATAACTTATTAATCTCGTAAATAAAAATTCACTTCATTAGCTCCAAAAACCCGATACATTCAATAATGTTTTTGAGCTTAAAGAGCTCATAAGTGTATTCACAATAATGTTTTCGAGTTACTCGTACTTAAAAGTCGTAGGAAGTTTTATTGGGGCTCGCCCGCAGGGTCAACCGTTTTCCAGATCTATATTATTAGGGATTTCTTTTTATTTACTTAGTTTATAATACATATTTAGGTTTTTACATTTAAATATTATTCATTTATTTTTTAATGGTTTTTTTTTTATTATTAATTTTATGTAACCACATTTATGGAAAATCATTAATAAACATTTTTATTTTCAAAGATTCGATTTTTCGAATGTTATACTACCCGACAAGAATTATTGATCGCTATGCATAGGTATATTTATACATATATATACACATTAAAACGGAATTTTACAAATAAATGCGTAAGAATTATTACACGGCTTTTGTATAAGTCTTTTAACATTATTATGCATAATAGCACAGTTATAATCCTTCCTATCTGTTGACCAATTTCGATACCATCTTAAATGTTTGAATTTTTTAACAGGATTTTCAAGAACTGATAGCCACTGTTCATTGAAAAAATTGTGTATTCCCAGAAATATAGGCTTATCGAAGTCATGAAATGTTTTATTAACAAACCACTGAAATAATAATAGTTTTCGGTCATTTACATTGAAGTCCGTGGCTTAAATGCCTGCTTAGCCAGTTGAAACAAGCCAATTTCAGACCAAAAAGAGTAGCTGATAAAAACAATTTAGTAATTTTTGCAAGGACAACAGTATTAGTATCTAAATTAATTTTAGCGTACGCAAGATCACATTCATTTTTAGCAAATTTTAGAATAACCATTTGGTATACTAAATAATCGAATTGTCAGTACAATTTGCTACTGGTCTTTAATTGCCTAGTTTCGATTGGCTTTCCTGTTAGTCACTTTGACTGCAAATCGACTAAAAGCTAGAGTCGAAATTAATTGTCAAGTTGATGGCAAAGTTTCATGTTCAAGTAGCTGACACCACCAACTTTCCCTCAACTACCTGTCAAATTAAAAGCAACTTTTGCTCTTCGGCTACTTTGTTGTAACTTTTAAGCAACACCATTTGACAACTTGCCTTCCAAGAGCAGAACTACATTTGCGTTAACTTGTAGTTCAAGTTGTACTCAAACTTTAGTTAAGGTGATGCTATCGATACCACAAGCGTCAAATGTATGTTTGTGTAATCCCTGTATAAAAAATCCGATAGGTTCTTAAAGCTGTATGTATAAGGCCCTATGCTTAACTTTAGCACTTCTTATCGAACTCATTTATTCTTATCAAATCACTAAGAGAATTTATGAGAATCTATTGGATTCTATGAGATTTTCTAAACAGGAATTTGACTTCCTTAGTGTTTATATTCCCCTATGGAAATAAAATATATAAAAAATATATATTATGATGCATGTGAAATATATGTGGCATGTAAATAAAATATAATTAAAATGTATGCGAAACATACGCACATATATGTCGTATATAAAATAAATATATTTCAGATAAATTATTTTTGGCCGTTTTTCATATATAAGAAATACATTTCTTAAATAGTCAAAATGTATGTCGCATATATTTTTTTTACGGCGAATATATATATGATGAAATGTAATCGACATACATGTGGAATATATTTTCGTTATTTACACAGATCTTTGGTATGTGTGTGTGTGAGGGGGGGGGGGCAGAGAAATAATGACAAAAATCAAACTGGTTGAAGCCGAACTACCAAGGGCTCCAGATGTTAGATTCTTTGATTATGGAAGGGCTCAGATATTTTCGTGGGGGGGGGGGGGGGGCAGAAAAATAATGAATAAAAAATCCAATTGGTTCAGGCTTGAGTAGCAAGGCCTTTTGCTGTCAGATTGTTCGATAATGAAAGCGCTCAGATATTTTTCTGCTCCCCCCCCCCTTCATCCGTTGTCTCGTAATATATCCTGGCGAATATCATATTACAATAGCTTTACGGTAGATCTGCCGTAAGCTTACTGTAACATTACCGTACAATTACGGTAGATCTACGATAAGATTATCGTAATAATACAGTAGTGTTACGGTAATATATAATACGGTAAAAACGAAAGTAAAAATTAAACCACGATTTATAGGCTCGATCTTAAGTTCTACCAATTCAAAATCTGAGTTTTAACCATTGTGCTGAATCAGATACTTGTGATAAGAAGTTTATTTTATGTGTTTGGATACAAATGAACTTAAAATTGAAGAGATTAATAAATAATGAATTCCATTATTTGTATTGTAATCAATTATATAGAATTTTATATAATTATATATAACAACATCTAAGTATGTATAACTTTTTTCCCTGGGCTAAAATTCATTACGTGAATTATGCACTGTAAGTTACAGTGATACGATAGTGTACTGTAAATTATAGGATTTACGGTAACTTTACCGTAGTTAACAGTCAATATATTACTTTTAATCAAAAACAAGAACCTTTTTGTTGATGATCGCAAAAGTAGTTACCGTATTTATTATCGAATTTGTACTGTAAATTAACCGTATCCGTATAGTCGTGCTACGGTATGACTGCGGTATAATTACGGTATTTTACGGTAGGTGTAAGATATAATTACAGTAGGATTACGATATATTACCCTAATAACGTCATTTACAATTGTGTACCGTAGATTCTACTGTAATATTGTTTCCACTAGGGGACTGTTGCAGTACATTCAATAATATTTATTTCATCATATTGAAGGACTCATTAAATACTTGCCTTCATTTCATTTGGGTGTTCCATAAATGCTAAATGTGCACCTTCAGTAAAGCAATGTTTTCTTGCTTCATTCCAAGTCTTAGCTTCTGTATGCAGTTTCAACCACCCTACATCGCGAAGTAGTGTATAATATTCATTCTTCGGTTGAGAAATTGTTGGCCAACATTTATAACTATGGTCACCATTTACCTCTATAAAAATTGGTGAAGTTTGGAGTTTATTATTTTTGAAATGACAAAAAACTTTTCTTATACTGTCATAACAACCATAATCGTTAACAAACTCATTTTTTATGTTTTGCGAACTATGTTCAAACTCATAAATCGATTGCAATGAAAAATAATGTTTAATATCGTATATATTGATGTTTTTATAAATAATTTGCAATATTAATTCGAATACCCACTCATTTCCATTCATTTCTTTCAGCAAAGTTTCCACGATGTATTTAGTAATCAAATTATCGACCGAAGAAATACTTTTATAACAAGACTTATCATGTTTGTAACATGGAATACATGATTTAATTTGTTTCAAAATCATTCTATTGTCATTAAATGTTTTATTTTGTTGATTATACTTATAACTTATTTTTAAAGATCTTAAGTCAAGTTTATTTTTTTTCGAAAGGTGTTTTATATTATCCTCAATTATCTTATTGGAATTGAAATTAATGTTTGCATTTTTTGAAATATCATGTTTATGTTTACTAGTCTCGAAAAGTGGAATGTCATTTAGCAGTTTATTTGAATGATTATTGAGATAATCGACTAAATCTGTAGCATTTTTTAAATTGAAATTATGAAAAAATTTATCAGGCTTCTTCGTTGCAACTTTTTTCAAAATTGAAAAAGGTTTCTTGAAAGTAAGAATAGACTTAATTTTGTCAGGAAAAAATAAATTTTGTACACGCCGCTCCATATTCATGTCCACGGCTATGCTAAAATTATCAATAGTAGAGATTATAGTCGACTTTTCGCTTGTTGCACTCGATAAAAAGTTCATAGTAATTAATCTGGAATTATAGAAGTATTCTTTGTTTTTGGTTGCTGAAATCAGCATTTGGCTGGAAAATGATGCTGTTAAAGCTTGGGTACGTAGAATTTTTTCTGTTGTCATAAGGGTAATTTGAACTGTGACGGAAGTTTCAACGACATTTGTCGGAATATCTTCATGAGTTGTAAATGCTTTTTGGATAGTTGAGAACATTTCTTCAACTCTAGTTCGTCGGCTTTCCGTTAGTGTCACAATGTTTTCTGTCGATATTGAGAGCTTGTCTGTAAAAGATACATTACTTGTAACGGCATGAAATTCTCCTTCAGTCGTTAACGTTTCTTTTTTTGAGGCCAAAATGGTTTTAGATGTGGATAATATTGCTTGAATAGATGTTGAAATTGTTTTAATTGCTGAAAGTAAATCTTTTGTCGATACTGTTATAGCTGTCGTTGCTGCGATTTCTTCCTTCAAAATTGTAAAATTTGTAGTTGCAGGATATTTATATACTGTCATTTGAATAGCACCACCTTTTGTAGAAGTTTGTGCTAACAGCGTGGGAATAGCTTCGATATTTGTAGAAATTTTCAGAGTAGTAGAAAAAATATCTTTGAATGGTTTCAAAAACTCGTTTGTAGTTCCAATGATTATTGATGTTATTTCTTTGTTTTGACCCGACATTCTGAAATTTTCCGTTGAAGGTGTTTCAATTGTACTTATATACGTTCCCGCTTCATTTGTTAAAATTTGTTCGTTGATAGAAGATATAATTTCTGATGAGGTGGATATTTTCTGTGTGGACGATACAATTGTATTAGTTGTTAAATGTTGATTTTTTGAGGATGCTTTTACTTCTGCCGTTGTTGCAGTTATTTTTTTTAATGATGTTTGCGTTTGAAATATGAAAACTTTATCTTTAGTCGTAAGGATACTTTGCTCTATTGTGAATGTCTGTACTGTAATTGTTAGAATAGCTTTTGCGGTTGTCAATACTGTTTGTATTGTAGTGAAAATGTTCTCAGTTGTGATCAGTGCACTTTTCGTAACAGTTATTATTTTTGATGATGTTGCTGTGACTTTCGACGTTGTGAGTCTTTCTGTCGCAGATAGTTTACTTGTAGCGGTTTGAATTTCTGCCTCAGTCATTGGAGTTCCTTTCTTTAATGTCGAAATAATCTCTGATGTGCGTAATATTTCGTGAGTCAATGCTGGAATTACACTAGTGGTTTCTAGTAGACCTATTGTAGTTGCTGTTAAGACTGCCGTTGTAGCAATTTCTTTTTTTGACATTGTTTGTGTTTGAGTTACGGAAACTTTATCTGTTGTCATAACAATAACTTTTTGTGTTGTAAAAGTCAGTAGTGTTCGTGTTAAAATGGCGCTTGCTGTTGTAAATACTGTTTGTATTGTTGGAAAAAATTTCTCGGACGTGCTCAGTTCACTTTTTGAAACAGTTATTATTTGAGTTGATGTTGCTGTGAGTTCCAACGTTGTAAGACGTTCTGTGAAAGGAGTTTTACTATTAGCTATTCCAAGTTCTACCTTAGACGTTGACGTTCTTTTCTTGAATGTCGAAATGATGTCTGATGTGCGTAATATTCCATGGATCGATGTTGGAATTATACTAGTGGTTTCCAGGAAACCTTTTGTGGTGACCGTTATGTCTGTCGTTATGGCGATTCCTTTCTTTGATGTTGTTTGTGTTTGGGTTGTAAAAAATTTATCTGTTGTCACAAAAATATTTTTCTGAGTTGATAGAGTCTGTACTGTTCGTGTTAAAATGTCTTTTGCTGTTGTAAATACTGTTTGTATTATTGAAGAAAATATCTCAGACGTGGTCAGTTTACTTTTAGAAACAGTCATTATTTTAGTTAAAGTTTCCGTAACTTCCGGCGTTATGAGACGTTCTGTAGAAGGTGGTTTACTTTCAGTTGTTTGAATTTCTTCCTCAGTTGTTGACGTTCCTTTTGTTAATGTCGAAATAATATCTGACGTGCGTAATATTTCGTGACTCGATGTTGAAATGAAACTAGTGGTTCCCGTTAGACTTTTTGTGATTGCTGTTACGTCTGCCGTTGTAGCAATATCTTTTTTCGACGTTGTTTGTGTTTGAGTTTCAAGAACTTTATCTGTTGTCATAAACATATCTTTTTGTGTTGTAAAAGTCTGCACTGTTCGTGTTAAAATGACTTTTGCTGTTGTAAATGCTGTTTGTATTGTTGAGAAAAATTTCTCAGCCGTGCTCAGTTCACTTTTTATAACAGTTATTATTTTAGCTGATGTTGCTATGACTTCCGACATTGTAAGACGTTCTGTCGAAGGTAGTTTACTTGTAGCTGTTTGAATTTCTGCCTCAATCGTTGAAGTTCCTTTCTTCAGTGTCGAAATAATATCTGATGTGCGTAATATTTCGTGCGTCGATGCTGGAAATATAGTGGTGGTTGTTGGGAGACTTTTCGTGGTTGCCGTTATGTCTGTCGTTGTAGCAATTTCTTTTTGCAACGTTGTTTGTGTTTGAGTTACGGAACCTTTATCCGTTGACATAAACATATCTTTTTGAGTTGTAAAAGTCTGTACTGTTCGTGTTGAAATGGCTTTTGCTGTTGTAAATCCTGTTTTTGATGTTAAGAAAATTTTCTCAGTCATGATTAGATCACTTTTGGAAATAGTTATTAATCTTGTTGATGTTCCTTTCACTTCCGACGATGTGAGTCTTTCTGTCAAAGGTATTTTACTTACAGCTGTTTGAATTTCTGCCTCAGTCGTTGACGTTCCTTTCTTCAGTGTCAGAATTATATCTGATGTGCGCAATATTTCGTAAGTTGATGGTGTAATCACACTGATAGTTTCCATCAGACTTTTTGTGGTTGCCGTTACGTCTGTCGTTGCAGCAATTTCTTTTTTCAACGTCGTTTGTGTTTGAGTTAAGGAAACTTCATCTGTTGTCCTAAGAATATCTTTTCGTGTTGTAATAGTATGTACTGTTGTTGTCAAAATAGCTTTGGCTGTAGTAAATAATGTTTGTTTCGTTGTGAAACTTTTCTCAGTTGTGGTCGGTATACTTTTCGAAACAGTTATTATTCTTGTTGATGTTCCTTTCACTTCCGACGATGTAAGCCTTTCTGTCAAAGGTATTTTACTTACAGCTGTTTGAATTTTTGCCTCAGTCGTTGACGTTCCTTTCTTCAGTGTCGAAATTATATCTGATGTGCGCAATATTTCGTAAGTTAATGGTGTAATCACACTGATAGTTTCCATCAGACTTTTTGTGGTTGCCGTTACGTCTGTCGTTGCAGCAATTTCTTTTTTCAACGTCGTTTGTGTTTGAGTTAAGGAAACTTCATCTGTTGTCCTAAGAATGTCTTTTCGCGTTGTAATAGTATGTACTGTTGTTGTCAAAATAGCTTTGGTTGTAGTAAATAATGTTTGTTTCGTTGTGAAACTTTTCTCAGTTGTGGTCGGTATACTTTTCGAAACAGTTATTATCCTTGTTGATGTTCCTTTCACTTCCGACGATGTAAGCCTTTCTGTCAAAGGTATTTTACTTACAGCTGTTTGAATTTTTGCCTCAGTCGTTGACGTTCCTTTCTTCAGTGTCGAAATTATATCTGATGTGCGCAATATTTCGTAAGTTAATGGTGTAATCACACTGGTAGTTTCCATTAGACTTTTTGTGGTTGCCGTTACCTCTGTCGTTGCAGCAATTTCTTTTTTCAACGTTGTTTGTGTTTGAGTTAAGGAAACTTCATCTGTTGTCCTAAGAATATCTTTTCGCGTTGTAATAGTCTGTACTGTTGTTGTCAAAATAGCTTCGGCTGTAGTAAATAATGTTTGTTTCGTTATGAAACTTTTTTCAGTTGTGGTTTGTATACTTTTCGAAACAGTTATTATTCTTGTTGATGTTCCTTTCTCTTCCGACGATGTAAGTCTTTTTGTCAAAGGTATTTTACTTAAAGCTGTTTGAATTTCTGCCTCAGTCGTTGACGTTCCTTTCTTCAGTGTCGAAATCATATCTGATGTGCGCAATATTTCGTAAGTTAATGGTGTAATCACACTGGTAGTTTCCATTAGACTTTTTGTGGTTGCCGTTATGTCTGTCGTTGCAGCAATTTCTTTTTTCAACGTTGTTTGTGTTTGAGTTAAGGAAACTTCATCTGTTGTCCTAAGAATATCTTTTCGCGTTGTAATAGTCTGTACTGTTGTTGTCAAAATAGCTTCGGCTGTAGTAAATAATGTTTGTTTCGTTGTGAAACTTTTCTCAGTTGTGGTCGGTATACTTTTCGGAACAGTTATTATTCTTGTTGATGTTCCTTTTACTTTCGACGATGTAAGCCTTTCTGTCAAAGGTATTTTACTTACAGCTGTTTGAATTTTCGCCTCAGTCGTTGACGTTCCTTTCTGCAGTGTCGAAATTATATTTGATGTGCGCAATATTTCGTAAGTTGATGGTGTCATCACACTGGTAGTTTCCATTAGACTTTTTGTGGTTGCCGTTATGTCTGTCGTTGCAGCAATTTCTTTTTTCAACGTTGTTTGTGTTTGAGTTAAGGAAACTTCGTCTGTTGTCCTAAGAATATCTTTTCGCGTTGTAATAGTCTGTACTGTTGTTGTCAAAATAGCTTCGGCTGTAGTAAATAATGTTTGTTTCGTTGTGAAACTTTTTTCAGTTGTGGTCGGTATACTTTTCGAAACAGTTATTATTCTTGTTGATGTTCCTTTCACTTCCGACGATGTAAGTCTTTCTGTCAAAGGTATTTTACTTACAGCTGTTTGAATTTCTGCCTCAGTCGTTGACGTTGAAATTATATCTGATGTGCGCAATATTTCGTAAGTTAATGGTGTAATCACACTGATAGTTTCCATCAGACTTTTTGTGGTTGCCGTTACGTCTGTCGTTGCAGCAATTTCTTTTTTCAACGTCGTTTGTGTTTGAGTTAAGGAAACTTCATCTGTTGTCCTAAGAATGTCTTTTCGCGTTGTAATAGTATGTACTGTTGTTGTCAAAATAGCTTTGGTTGTAGTAAATAATGTTTGTTTCGTTGTGAAACTTTTCTCAGTTGTGGTCGGTATACTTTTCGAAACAGTTATTATCCTTGTTGATGTTCCTTTCACTTCCGACGATGTAAGCCTTTCTGTCAAAGGTATTTTACTTACAGCTGTTTGAATTTTTGCCTCAGTCGTTGACGTTCCTTTCTTCAGTGTCGAAATTATATCTGATGTGCGCAATATTTCGTAAGTTAATGGTGTAATCACACTGGTAGTTTCCATTAGACTTTTTGTGGTTGCCGTTACCTCTGTCGCTGCAGCAATTTCTTTTTTCAACGTTGTTTGTGTTTGAGTTAAGGAAACTTCATCTGTTGTCCTAAGAATATCTTTTCGCGTTGTAATAGTCTGTACTGTTGTTGTCAAAATAGCTTCGGCTGTAGTAAATAATGTTTGTTTCGTTGTGAAACTTTTCTCAGTTGTGGTCGGTATACTTTTCGGAACAGTTATTATTCTTGTTGATGTTCCTTTTACTTTCGACGATGTAAGCCTTTCTGTCAAAGGTATTTTACTTACAGCTGTTTGAATTTCTGCCTCAGTCGTTGACGTTCCTTTCTGCAGTGTCGAAATTATATCTGATGTGCGCAATATTTCGTAAGTCGATGGTGTAATCACACTGGTAGTTTCCATTAGACTTTTTGTGGTTGCCGTTACGTCTGTCGTTGCAGCAATTTCTTTTTTCAACGTTGTGCGTGTTTGAGTTAAGGAAACTTCATCTGTTGTCCTAAGAATATCTTTTCGTGTTGTAATAGTTTGTACTGTTGTTGTCAAAATAGCTTTGGCTGTAGTAAATAATGTTTGTTTCGTTGTGAAACTTTTCTCAGTTGTGGTCGGTTTACTTTTCGAAACAGTTATTATTGCTGTTGATGTTCTCTTAACTTCTGACGATGTAAGTCTTTTTGTCAAAGGTAGTTTACTTATAGCTATTTGAATTTCTACCTCAGTCGTTGATCTTCTTTTCGTCAGTGTCAAAATCATATTTGATGTGCGTAATATTTCGTGAGTCGATACTGGAATTACACTGATGGTTGCCGTTACGTCCGTCATTGTAGCAATTTCTTTTTTCAACGCTGTTTGTGTTTGAGTTACGGAAACTTTATCTGTTGTCATAAAGATATGTTTTTGAGTTGTAAATGTCTGTACTGTTTGTGTTAAAATGGCTTTTGCTCTTGTTAAGAATGTCGGTATTATTGTGAAACTTCTCTTAGTCATGGTCAGTACACTTTTTGTATCAGTTATTATTTTTGTTGATGTTTCTTTAACTTCCGACGTTGTCAGTTTCTCTGTCCAAGGTAGTTTACTCGTAGCTTTCTGAATTCCTGCCTCAGTCGTTGACGTTCCTGTTGTTAATGTCGAAAGAATATTTGATGTTCGTATTACTTTATGAGTTGATAGTGGAATCCCAGTAGTGGTTCCTAGTAGACTTTTTGTGTTTTCCGTAACGTCTGTTTTTGTTGTAATTTCTTTTTTTAATGTTGGTTGTGTTTCAGTCATAGAAATTATATCTGTTGTCATAAAGGTATCTTTTTGTGTTGTGAAAGTCTGTACTGTTTGTGTTAAAATGGTTTTTGCTGTTGTAAATATTGTTTGTATTGTTGAGAAAATTTTCTTAGTAGTGGTTAGTTCACTTTTTGAAACAGTCATTATTTTTGCTGATGTTGCCGTGACTTCTGACATTGTCAGTCTTTCTGTCAAACGTGGTTTACTCGTGGGTGTTCGAATTTCTTTATTAGTTGTGGACGTTCTTTGTCCTAATGTCGGGATAATTTTCGATGTGTGTAATATTTCTTGAGTAGATGCTGGAATTATACTGGTCGTTAGAAATAGATCGTTTGTCAATGCTGTTTCTTTTGTCGTTGTTGCAGTTTTTTTTTTTAATGAAGTTTGTGTTTCAGTTATGAAAACTCTATCTGTTGTCATAACATCTTTCTGCACAGATGTCAATATTATTTTACTTGGTGAAAATAAATCTTCTGTTATTATTGTTGATGACGCTATTTTTTCCATGAATGTTGTGAGCCTTTGAGTTATAAGATACTTATTCATTGTCGTTTGATAAACTTCATCCGTTAGAGAAGTTTTCCATCGCATTGATGGAAAGGTTCCGGTTGTTGATAATTCTTTTTGTTCTGTCGAATAGATTTCTCTAGTTGTCGTCAGTACACTTTTTATTATTGTTGTTATTTCCGCTAACGTTGTTTGTTTTCCTGTTAAAGTTATTTTTTTTGTAGTGGTATAAATCCTTTCCTCAATCATCGTTGTATCTTTTATTGCAGATACAGTTCCGGGTGTGGTTGATATATTTTTTGTCAATGTTGAAATTATTTCAGCTGTTGTATGTAATTCTTCTGGGAGAAATATTGTTTCTGTTGCCGTCGCCATTTCTTTTTTAAATGTTGTAAATATTCCAGTTATTGTAAATCCATCCGCCGTAGTTTGATTCTGTTCATCTGTTGCTGTAAATTCAACAATCGTTATTGGCATATTCTCGATTGTTGTTAATAATTCTTGTGTCAATGTTGAAAATTTATCAGTGGAAAATATGATATTTAGGGTCGCTTGAATTATTCCGTCCAATGTTGAACTATTCTCTGTCATTGATGGTGTAGTGTGGATTATAGTTGATTCTCCATGTACTAATGTTAAAATTAATTCAATCGTAGACGATGGATTTTCTGTAGCTGCTGTTATTTCTACCACCGTTGAGTCTTTTTCGTCCGAAATTATCATTGTTTCAGTAAAATTAAATTCATCCACTCTCGTTTCAGCACCTTTAATTGCTGTTACGATTTCTACTGTCATTGTTGGTGTGTTTTTGGTTGTTGATGATAATTCTTCTGTCGATGATGTTAGTTTTATGGTTGAAGTTATTATATTCGCTGTCACTGCAATTTCTTCTTCCATTGTTAAAGTCACTTCCGGAAATGTTGATATTGTTTCGATTGAACTTACTAATTCTTGTTCTGATGTTGTAATTGATTCAATAGTAGTATATAAATGATTTGTGGTCGCTATTATTTCTGCTGTTGTAAAAAGTTCATCATTCGACGTGGTAAGTGTATCTGTTTCATAAAATTCATCTGCCGTTGTTTGAATATCTACATCTGTTGTCGAGGTTTCCTCGACTGTTGTTGGTATATTTTCGGTTATTGCTGATAATTCTTCTGTCAAAGTTGTGAATTCCTCAGTTGAATATATAATACTTGTGGTCGTTTGAAATTCCACTTCTATTGTCGACGCTTCTTCAATGGTTGTTGAACTATCTTCGGTTAAAGTTGAAAGTGTTTGTGTGTATAGTGAAGTTTTTTCAGTTATAGTAAATGGATTTTCTGGGGTCTCTACAGTTGTAATGGTTGTTGAAATGGTTTCATCGAATGTAGTTAACATTTCGGTTGTAGAAGTTTCACCTTCTAAGCTTTGAATTTCCTGTTCTGTAGTTAGAACTTCTTCTAATATCGTTAAGGTAATAGTATCAATAGCTGTTGACAAATTTGGTGGTGGTGGTGGCGGCGGCGGTGGTGGTGGTGGTGGTGGTGGTGGTGGTGGTGGTGGTGGTGGTGGTGGTGGTGGCGGTGGTGGTGGCGGTGGTGGTGGTGGCGGTGGTGGTGGTGGTGGTGGTGGTGGTGGTGGTGGTGGTGGTGGTTGCAAATTCCACTGATATATATTATGAGTATGGTGCCATTGATACAAATGATTGAATATTATAGGACCAAGAAGTAAACAACGTCTTTTTATTTCATCTTTAATTGATTTTTTATTGAAAGGTATCTTTTTCTTCTTAGTATTTTTATTCGTAGATTTTTGTGGTGAAAATTCACCATCCAAATTGTTAAATATGTCTGACTCACTGGTTTTTCTTTCAATAGATGTAGTGTATCTATTTCGAAAATTATTAATTAATCGAGAAAATTTTTTTTTTTTTGACAAACGAAAAATTTTTAATCTCGACTTTTTCAACTTTTCTTTTAAAAATTTATCAACACCTTTATTTATCAGAACCTTGGAGTCCATAAATATTGGTTTCAAATGAACGTAAGATAATGAATTATTTGTTGCGCGATAATTTCTACTATTATTTCGTAAAAATTCAGTTTGTTTATCAGCATTACTATAGTTCTCTTCAACATTTAAAATTATAAATAAGAATACGAAATTCACTATTTCCGAAGACTTCATATTCTTTACGTAACTAATTAAGAAAATTTTAATTAATTAATTTTGTTTTTTAGATTATAACGTTAACTAGTGCGTATACATTACCTTTAAGGTAAAAAGTTATTTTTTTAATGCCAAATCACATTTAATACATTGAATAAATTGAATATTTTAGCGCTAAACATGGATATATTACTCCTTAAGTATTAAAAGTATGTTTTCAATATAAAAATATTACATTAAATTTTGTATATCTTCATAAATTGAGTTTTCTGTAGGTAATAATTGTGCCATCAACATTATCTACATGATTGTATTTATTAGAGAAAAACCATGTATGATAAATGCTTACACGATAAACCAAGTACTGATAGTTGATCTATTAAAATAAAGTGAGATTAAAGTCTCGACACGCTGTTTGATATAATTTTTATTCTTACATAAAATTTAGCAATGTGATTGCTTGCTACAGAATTATAATTAAATTTATATGCATGAAATCGATTATTAGCTGTTGATTCCACAAAGTTCATACCCGGGTAAGCATGGTGAAATACTCCAGATGAGAATTTTATTCGGAGTATCAATGCAAGTACCCAAGGACGGGCCAAACATGCATACGCATAAGTAATCATACCCAAGAAAAAATATTTTTATAAAATTTTACAAAATTTTAGTACTAACATTTTATAAAAATTTTATACTGAAAATGTCCGGTAAAATGTTATAAAATTTTATAAAAATTTTCTAACGTTTTGTAAAATTTTATAAAATTTTACCAGGCCATTTTCAGTATAAAATTTTATCAAATTTTGTAACATTTTATAAAATCATTATTTTCTTCCGGAATGGGTCACCCATCCAATTCATATCCCTCCTCGATGCTACTCAACTTTTGTAATCGATGGATTGTAGCCTGCTCCGCTTGTCCGTTGGCCACTTGTAGTAATGAGGAATTCGTGGCTGTATTTATGATTACACATGATTTCTTATCCGTCATATTTCATAGTATTAATTTATAATAACATAATAATCCGCACATTATTGCAGATATAACTTGTTTCTCAAACAAGATCAGGTTAAATAGTATATAACTTCATTTATAATTATATTTAAAAAAACGATTTGAATAATTCAACGATCGATTGTTTAATGGACATAAAATTCAAAAATAAATTAAATTTATTGATTTTTAATGATTTATGTTTTTGAATTAATGGCGAAACTTTTGAACTTTTTTTGTGAGTAATGAGGATTGAATTTGAATTGATAGTTAATAAAATAAAAGTTTTTTAATAGGTGTGCATATATTGGTTTACGTTCTGCAAGCCAATAAAGGTCAATTTGATACGAAAAATGACCTCCTGAGCGGACATCAGTGAAACAGCTGGAATTACAGCTAAGTTACTATGGGCACTTTTGAAAAAGACCAAACAATTTGCGACCAAAACCGAGTCGATATCATAAAACGCAGCTGAGTATTAGAAAGTTAAAATAAAAGTAATTTAATTTACGTGTATTTTAAATGGGAAATCTTGGAAATCAAATGGAAAATACTTAGGATTGGAATTAAGAGCTCAAACTTGGCAGGAATTTTTGTTTAAGCATAAAGAACAATATTTTGCTTGATGAGCAACAAAAAAAATACTTTCGCCGGAAACGAAGCACCCTAATATATATATATATAAACATGTAGGGCAAAAGGGAGGTGGGGGTAGGCAAACGAGGTACTCCCAAAATTTTATAAAAAAAAAATTTTATTTTTTAAATGTATTTTAACCATTCCAAAATTACTTTTGTAAATATAATTGAGCATTATTTTGAATTTTTTTCGTTAAACTTTTCCAAAAATCGAGTATCGGTCGCAAAATGTTAATGACTTTTGTATTATGATAAAAACTATTAACAATTTTTTTATCTTCCTTTGCATCCAATAATTATGTAAAAAATAATTTTTCTTAATGTAAAACTTACAAAAAATTTTAATAAAATCAAACTTTTTCAATATTCAGAACTTTTTTTTTTACATTTTTCTATAAAATTGTATAAAATTTTATATAATTTTATGAAATCGTATAAAACTTTATAAAACTTCGAACGATTTCATCAAATTTCATTCAATTATTACGTCCCTCACTAAGATCTTACTTTATAAAATTTCATATAATTTTGTGAAATTGTATAAAATGTTATACAATTTTATAAAATTTTATACAATTATATCAAATTGTATCTAATTATTACGTCTCTTTTAAGATCTTACTATATAAAATTTTATAAAATCTGATAAAATTTTATAATATTTTCATACAATTTTATAAAATGTTATACAATTTTATAAAATTACATTTATTTATTACGTTTTTTACTCAGATCCGACTTTATAAAATTTTATTGAATTTTATAAGATTTTATAAAATTCTATAAAATTGTATGAATTTTTATAAAATTTTGCTCTGAAATTTTATAAAATCTTACAAAATTTTATGAAATTGTATGAAATTTTATAAAAACATTTTTTCCCGGTTAGATATTTTAAAATTTTTTGTATTCAATGTTACTAAAATTACATATTTTTTTATACTCAATTTATATTTAAATTTCTTCAAACGAGAGGGAGAGAAAAGATAGACTCTGATGTGGGCCAGCCCAAAAACTCGAGCTCAAGGAGCTCGAAAACATTATTGTGATGACATTTTCGAGCTCGAAATACTTTTTAATGCAATTGTTTTTTTATGAGCTTTTCAAGGTCAAATGAGTTACGTCTCATGCTAAAATTTGAATATTTAAGAATTCAAAACAATCATGTTTAACAAATAATAATGTTAAATAATTATATTCAACATAATAAGTGTATTCAGGCAGAATTCAATGTAAGTGGTCAAAATGAAGATTGAAAAGAGTCTTAACTTACGAGCCTTAAATTAATTTTTTAGATTATTTCAATTTTATAGAAATCAATATTCCCTTAATTTTTAAAATAATCATTTAAAATTTTTAATCAGAATAAATAAGTGTCAATCGGAAAATAATATTATTATTTCATTATTTTTTCCGATTGAAACTTATTTATTCCGATTAAAAATTTTAAGTGAATATTTAAAAAATTAAAGGAATAGTGATTGCTATAAGATTGAACTAATTTGAAAAATTAATTCAAAGCTCTAAATACAAAAGATTTTTTATTTACTAACTTGTTTTAATTTTATTAGGGCACTCCATCAAGAATTGCAGTATTGATTATTCTAATGTATTAAAATTAATTATCAGCATTTCAAATATGATGCTATAATAATACCATGACAATTTTTATTAAAACTTTGAATGGAATTAAATATACTTGTGGAATTTTTTATTCTTATTATGTTATTATGTACGCCTCGAATAATGGTAAACTCCTGCGTTAAAACAACAATTTGAGCAATAGAAATATGTCAAAACTTCATAATTCGATGTTTTGAGGTTCTAGGAAGCTATTCTGACTAAATTCAAGATGGTGTCCGAGTGTATGTGCGTATGTATATACGTACGTACGTACGTATGTAAATGTTCTGTAACTTTTGAACGGATGAACCGATTTTGATCTTCGAGGTGTCATTCAACGCGACTTATTATGTACTATAAATACTAAAAATCTGAGCTTAATCGGTAATGTACGTTCGGAGATATTTCAAAAATAGAATTTTTTCAAAAATGTTTTTTTTGAATAACTTTTAATTTGCTCCATGGATTGATCCCAAAATCTAATCAGCTCTAAACCTTTGTAAGCCGCGTCGAATGCCACCTCAACCATCAAAATCGGTTCAATCGTTCAAGGGAAACCGTTAACGAAAGTATTGAAAAAAAAAAATTTTTTTTAGTATTTTGGAAATTTCTCAAAAACGACTCTATAAATCAATTTCAAAATCTATTCAGTTGTAGAACTCAATAAAACGCGTCGATCGCCACCTTAAACGTCTCAATCGGTTTATTCGTTCGAGAGATATCGTTGTAGAAAAAATGGTAAAAAACGTTATTTTTCGAAAACAAAGGCATAAAAAAGTATTTCCGAGCTCGAAGAGCTCGAAAATGTATCCACAACCATTTATCGAGCTCAAGGAGTTCGAAATGGACGGGAAGTTTTGGGGCTGACCCACAGAGTCAACCGACAGACCGATTTTTTTTATCAAGTTCCACCTGAAAATCTTGTAGTTGGTGGAGAAACAAAAATTTTGAGCCGTATGGCAGCTCTTAATTTCGATTTTAACCCTTTGCTAATCCATTTTTAATTTTTCCCATTTAAATAACATTGAAAAATAATTTTTTATAACTTTTTCTTTCCGCTCACCGGATTAAAAATTTTCTTCTGCATTTTGGCTTATTGGCTTTTGTAGAGGACTAAATTCGCTACACAAAAGGTCATTTGAGTCGAGTCCGTAACTCAATTAGATTTCTACACACTGATAATGGATAAAAATATATAGGGTACAATTTGGTAAGAAATTTTATAACCTATAATTTTTGTAATTAAACAATTTGTCCTAACTCTCGAAGTTTAGTAACTACAGCCTCTTAAATTATAAAATCGGGGAAAAATTTAGTTCTTACGTCTCCAAAAACTAATTCAATCGATCTATGTGAAAAAGTTGAACCCAAAAATTGTATGTCATCGGACACTAAAATCTGACAGCTGTAAAATTTTTCAAACCAATTAATCTACAGTTAGTACTAATTTTGTGTATCATATATTTAAGAAAATTTTTTTTAACTACTCAAGTAACTTGATTATTTATGTTAGGTCTAAAATTCATGCACAACTTATGTAGTATCAGTATTTTTATCACAATTTTTCGGTTCAACTTTTTCTCATGGATCTATTAACTTAGTTTTTGGAGACGTAAAAACTAAATTTTTCTCCGATTTTACATATTAAGAGGCTGTAGTTACTAATCTTCGAGAGTTAGGACAAATTATTTGATTACAAAAATTGTAGGTTATAAAATTTCCTACAAAATTTTACTCTACATTTTTATATCCATTATCAATAGTTTGGGCACTAGATGAGATTTAGTGTAATTTTGACGAAATTTTAATCTAAGAAGAGATGTGCGTAGAAATCTAATTGAGTTACGGACTCGACTCAAATGACCTTTTGTGTAGCGAATTTAGTCCTCTACAAAAGCCAATAAGCCAAAATGCAAAAGAAAATTTTTTATCCGGTGAGCGGAAGGAAAAAGTTATAAAAAATTATTTTTCAATGTTATTTAAATGGGAAAAATAAAAAATGGATTAGCAAAGGGTTAAAACCGAAATTAAGAGCTGCCATACGGCTCAAAATTTTTGTTTCTCCACCAACTACAAGATTTTCAGGTGGGACTTGATAAAAAAAATGTTGCTCTAAAATAAAGCACCCTAATATATACACTAACGTCAAAAATTAAAGGAACAGAAAAATTTTATAAATTATTTAGTGATTTTTGGAAGACTGTAACTTTGTGAAAAATAATCGTATCAAGATTTATAACAAAGCATTTTATAGCTTGAAATCTCTAGTTTCGGTGCATTTTCATTAAAACTTTTAAAAAGCTCGGGTTATTGCGCAAACACGAGAAATATTGCGAGACGAAAAATTTCTACATTTTTTTTTTTCCGAAGAGCCCACGGACCGTGAAAAAATTTTTTCAACTAAACCAATGCATAAGTCGGTTACGTCCGAGTAAATTTTTAGTTTTAATGTTATTTTACTTTTATTGTAGTTTTTAAAATTTGTCTCAACATATAATTCATATTCGAATATTATATTAAGTAAAAAGGAATTTTAATCCTTACGATGTTCAGAGTGGCAGTAACGCACTTTATTATCGCAACTGCACTCTAAAATAAGACTTAAGGTGAATAGTACTATTGTAATGTATTTTTAATATGTTTTCTAAATTGAAAAATACTTAAAAGCAAACTATGGTGTTAAGACAAATAAATCTTTAAATAAATAAAAAATAAAAGGTTTTAGTTAGATAATAAAATTAAACAATTTTAAATATTGTTAAGGGTAAAATATAAAATCGAAGATACAATAGAATCAAAAATTTCATACATGAAAACAAAAAAAAAAAATCTGGGCGTCAGTTGGCCCTACGAGCCAGCCTCAAAACTTCTCGCTGTTATCGAGTTCAAGAAGCTCGAAAACATTAGTGTGGATATATTTTCGAGCTCAAAAATGCTATTACATGCAATTGCTTTTTATGATCTTTTCAAGCTCTAACAAGATACGTTTTATGTTAAAGTTTAAAAATTTAAGAATTGAAAATCATTAATGAAAAAGTGGTTTTTACAATTTAATTCCCGATTATGTTCAATAAAATAAGTGTATTGAGGCAGAAGTCAATGTCAGAAATCAAAATCTAGATTTAAATAAGTTTTGACTCATGTCAGAAACAATAAAATATGGAATATCCGAGAAAAATATTAAAAACTGGGTTTTTTCAATTTTTTTGTTGATAATACTATTTTAACTAAAAAATAAGTTAGATGACATTATATGATGATCGAAAGAAACCACAAAGAGGAAGAGTTACTATGATGTCAGACATATTTTAGTACATAAAATTATGATTTATCCGGAAAAAATAACATGAAGTGTTATTTTTTCAATTTTTCAACGCCGATATCTTACGAACGAATTAACTGATTGAGATGATTAAGGCGGCAATAGACGCGTTTTATCAAATTCTAAAGCTGATAAGATTTTGAAGTCGACCATTCAAGTCGTTTCTGAGAAATCAATAAAAAACTAAAAAAAAAATTTATTTTTTTCGTAATTCGCAAATATTGCACTTCGCAAGCGCGAAAGCGCTGATGGTGCTTTATGATCGCTCTAAATTTTCTGACTCATTCATTCACATTAAATTTTCTCTATACTCTCTTGATTACAATGAAATGGGTCAAATTGTATACCAACACGAAGACGATTTATTAAAGAATAATTTCGACCCAATCTTAAGTCAATTGATTATTCCATTAATTAAATATAAATTATTTTTTACGCCTCCGGGTGGAAAGCGTCACCTTTCGTCCCGCTGTTCAAAACGAAGTTGCCGTTTTCCGCCTCCGTCGACGCGAAAAATAGTATACACACCACGGAAAGTAAATAAGAAAGCCTCAGATCACATGTAATTGTTGGCCGAGGCGACGCCGAGGTCAACAATTACATGTGATCTGAGACATTTCTTACTTTACTTTCCTAGATGTGTAATATACTATTAATCCCAGTGACACAAGTCGTCAATTGTCCTGTATGTAACTTAGTAAACCAAATAACTCTCGATAGACACAATTAATCGGCCTAACCTTTTTTTTTTATTTTCTTTGTATTATTGATCACAAGAATCCTTTTGAAAATCACTATCTAAATCCGTCTATTTTAATTGTAATTAAATAAAACAATAAAACTGATTTTTTACGATAAATTAAGCTGCCATTTTTATTTTTACTATTGTTATTATTACAAAACTAAATGTTTTTTTAATTCTTTTTCTCCCCATCAACTACTGGCAGCAGCACTAGCGTAAAACAGTAGAATTAAAAAGAAAAGAGTGACATCTACAACAAAAATGCGGGATATTTAGAAAAAATTTGAATAAAAAAAAAATAAACTGGAATTAAGAAATAAAAAAGTCAAATTAATAATTTAAAAATTGAATACAAATTCATAATAAAAAAAAAGTAATGATTAAAAATAAAATGAGCGATTGATGTGTGCAATTTTAGATTTTCCAATATTCTCAGTTGATCATATTTTATATATGATATGTGCAAATAAATATTTACCTTCATCTTCGATCATATCATCAGACTCCAGAAATAAAGTATCTTCGTTCATCATCAGTACTTCCGAAGGCAGTCTATCGCCTGATGTTCCAGGAGTTGGTTGATTACTTGTGCCACCAGAATTTTGAGTATCGGATGACAACGGTGTAGGGGAGGTGCGACCTGTTGCTTGCGACGCCTGTGTACGCAGAGTTCCATCGCTTGATGGTCCAGGATTTGACGACGGTGAATATGATCCATTAGAATGTAGAGGCAATGGCGGCGAAGAAATGCAATGTCCTGTTGTTTCTGATGACGTTAGAAGACTTATACGAAGACGACGATTATGGAGAGACACGGCGACTTGTCGCTAACAGTGATCCATCATTAATGATGTCAATTCTCGAAGTTGACGTGCGATGTATGGGGTAACGGCCTGGATCCTTTAAATCGGCAAATTATGGCAAATTGATGTTTGATCCTTGAACAAAATAAGTAAAGTATTAGTTAGTTAATTATTTTCGAGTCTACTCAATCACATGATCTGAAATTTGCAGGAAAGTTGATGGCCAACAAGCTCTTTCGATTGCCACTTCAACCATCCAAATCGATTCATTAGTTAAAAAGTTACAAAGAGTTTACATACATACACACACACACACACACATACACACTCGAACATCATTCTGAAAATAGTCAGAATAGCTTCCTGGGACCTCAAAACGTCGACATGATGAAAACTCGATTTTTGAAAATCGGGATGAAAACAATAACTTCCCGAATTTTTGAAAATTTACAATTTTCTTAGCGAGAAGTTAAAAAGGGGGGAAACAAATAATTTTTACTACAAAGTGTAAATAACAAACTGACATTTAAAATACTAGACTTTAAATAAACAATCAAAATATTAAACTTTGAATGTAATAAAATAAAATAATAAAATCTTGAAAATTTAGAATAAAATAGTAACATTCAAATTAAAAATAAAATCAAATAGTAAAATATGAGAATTTAATTTAAATCGAATAAAACATTATGTTCGGTCAGGAGCTTGACTAATTTGAATCAAGCTTCGTGCATTTCCGCTAAGTCTGGGAGTTGCCGAACTCGCTACTGACTGAAGGTCAGAATAGTGCCGGGTCACTCGCTATTTGGGCCCAGTACATACAATTTTTAATTCAGAGCCGTGTCAAGACGTCTTGAGAACCCGCTGCAAGCTGGCCAATCACATAATGCGTTTTTTATTGGTCAGCCAATGAGGGAGTTTGCTATCAACTGCTACCTGTTGGCGCGTTTTTAAGCCAATAGGAAAATTCATTATATGTAGCAAGGCTGCCACGTCGACACCGAGCTTCTCGACGACTCAACGACGCTACCATCTTTTTTATTCTACAACGTGCTTTGCTACTTGTTACCTCGTGCTCTTGAAACCGCTTCGATTATTAATTCTTGTGTGATATTAAATCAACCCGCTACGCTAATTTCTCTCTTTATTTAGTCAGTATACTAAGGCTGCTATTTACTAAGGGTAAATTAATTAATTGTGATTTATAATTATATTATAAATAATTGCCGCTTAGATAATCGCTCTGACCACGTGTCAATTATATACGTGAATCTTATCACTAAAGTTGCATTCGCTATCGCGTGTCTGTCTTGTCGCATTCGCTATTAATCATAATTTTTTACAATTTAAGGTGTAAATAAGTGTAATTAAATCTCTCATTTATTTATTGATAAAAACTGTGTAATTTTTAATTGTTTAATTCCTCACGCTTAAACCAGATCCATTTTAGTTTATTCGCTCACTTTACACATTACAATATCAGAATTTAAAGACAAATAAAATTATAAAATATCAGAATTAACTTAAACAAAATAGAAATAAAAAATTTCTATTTGACAATAATTTCAGGAAAAATAAATCGAATTATTTATTAAGATTTATGAAAATAATTATATCAATTACTTTATTATAATAATAATAATAATAATAATAATAATAATTATTATTATTATTATTATTATTGATGTTGAACACTCCATAGGAATAGAGATTCCATTTTCTCTTGAGAGAAACAAGGATGGGTTCAATGAAGTGTGACAAAACTATTCTACCAGATTTCTTTCTTTCTGTCTTTCATTCTCGTATTCTTCGGTCCCCATTTATTGTCAGCTAAGATCGCTCTATTGTGCGCAATTAGCATTGACTCAATGAAGTTCCGTCAACGGGACATCTTACAAAATGCAACTCACCTAAAATTTCCCCTTCCCCTAAACTCGGACTCCCATGGTTGCGGCGTTAAATGAAGAAATTTTGAATGCAATCACACTCTACCGAGCACAGGCTTGCATTTCAGTTATCAGCTGAATTCAAAATTTTCAGTCAAGAGTCGCAAACTGGGTACAGCAGTATCCTTAATTCCCATATTTGATAAAACCAATAAAAATCGCTTTTATAAATCAATAAAATAAATCCTAAAGAAAAATCGCATCGCGGAAAAAAAAGTTAAAACAGTGAAAAATATATCAAAGTATACATATACACAGCTATATATCTGTATAAACACATCAGAGCATCAGTTAGCTCAAAAATCAAGCAATTACTAAATCACATCGCGGAAAAGTGTATAATAGAAAGAAATATTAAACAAATGTTTAACATTAAAATCTGCTTTCTTTAAAGAGCACTACTTCTATTTCCTGTAAAGGAAAATAAAGGAATTTTGAAACTTTCTATGAATAAATGTTTCCGTGTCAAAAGAAATAAATTTACGAAAGGATAAAAGTGTTATTGGTTGTGAGTGCTAAGTTAAGTGTTAATTCAAATTTGTGAGCATTATTATATCCATAAAATTCAAATCTAAAAATAATAATCATTGTAAAACTTTGTGCTACATTTTGAGTGTAATTATTTAATGATTAAAATAATAATGATATTCCTTTAAAGAGTATTAGTTCTATTTTCTTCAAAGAAAATTAAAGGAGTTTTTATTACCAAATTAGAATTGGAGTTTAAAATAAAGAAAAAAAACGATAAGTGACAATAAATTTTGCGTATTATTCATAAAATAAGTTAAGTAATAAGTCATCACCCCACCCTCATCCGGAGATTGCCTGCATCGAGGCCTAGCAGCCAATTCCAGGGTCTACAACGCGGGAACTATCTCAAGGAAAATATAAATATATCCATGTATATATATAAATCAGCAAAAAAAGGTAAGGCCATTATAATTGACCTCTTTTCTTTTCAATTTTAACAAATTTTCCAATCAGCCTCAAAAATTTTAAAGGAAATAAGGACGCTATTAAATTAAAATCGTATGAATTGATTAGCGCAGTTTTTTTCATTCATCTACCCATAGAAATAACTCTATTTTAACCGAATTAGAAATAAAAGAAAGTCCACATCGAAACGTATCCCAAAACAAACAAATTAAGGCTTGAACTAAACATTTTCAGCCGAAAATTGCATTGGTTAGTGCGAACGCCTAATCCACGCAACCAAACTAATTAAATAAATAATAGTCGGACATAACACCTATTCTTCTTAATAATAAGTATTATTATTTGAAGTATAATTATGTAAATCGTTTAAAATGTTCACATTACTATTCAAAATTATTAACTTGTTTTGTTTTGTATGGAGGTGTTACGTCCCAGCCTGTACGTCAGATGACGTGGGCATTTACTTCTCTAATTATCGACCTGAAATCTAACTAATTATATCGAATATCGATAATCAAGTAATTTCCGTAGTATTTCATCAGTTATATAAAATAATATAATATAATAATAGAATAATATTATTTAAGATATTCGAACGTTAAGGATATGAGTAATAATTGATAAAGTTATTTTTCTATATTTTATCAAATATAAATAAGCGCTGACGCCTCGAGTAAATCTTCGAGATGTGCAGCTGCACAAACATCTATTTTGTTTAAGATAACTTTTGTTAATAGATAAGTGACTTATTTGTTCGTAACAAAAGCGGAGAGATCGTGAGAATTGCGTATTTTCAATAAATATTAGAATGGATCATTCGAGAACATGCGTTATCTCGAATGACCCCTCCATATGAATCGATGCATGGGTCTGATGCCCAAGCGTATTGATAAGAGTGACTCTAGTTTTTCTCGATCAAGAGAAGGCAGTCTGAAACATAGAATCATCGAGAGCAGTCAGGCTCAATATTAAAACCTCAACTTCGTTCTCACCCTCTCAAAGTTATTGTTAAGAGTACACTAACAATTTATAAATTAATTCAACTGTATATTTTCACATCACTCAAAATTATACCCTTATAATTGAATAAATCGGATTTAGATATATGAAATAACTAGCAGCCACCCGCCCGCTTCGCTGGGCACACTATTAATTTTAATCTTTATTTCTTATATTAAATACAAAATGTATATTTTCTTATCGATAAATGAAGTGAATTTTTAAAATTTTTAGTCAGGAAAAATAGTACCAGTCAATGCATTTGTCATTCACAGATTTCCGCATCACCCATGAGGTACTGTGTATTGGAATGCGTCCCCGTTATTTAACGTTGCGGGATCCCCAAGAGGCATACACAACAAAAAAAAAATTAAGTTTTAACTTTTTACAAAAATTTATTTCTCATAATGAACAAAAATATAACAATCACTCAATACTTATCAATGAATAAAATTAACAGTTTTATACAGTTACAAACTTAAAACTTCCTTGTAAACAATGTTTTTCGTCTTTTTTTCTGGTTGAAGAATAATCAAGTTGTCTGGTGAACTGACTCTTGAGCATGCCACGTAAAACTGACCATGAGAAAAACAATCATGTCTCAAATCTACACTATCTAATTTTAAACTCTGCCCCTGCGCTTTATTGATAGTCATAGCATAGCAAACCCTAACAGGAAATTGTAGACGTTTGAAGTTGAAATGGTAGTCAGATGGAACCAAAGGAATTCTTGGAATAAATACGACTTCTCCTTCATGTTTACTTGTTAAAATTGTAGCTTCAATAATATTTTTATGTAAATTTTTCACTTGTAGTCTGGTACCGTTACATAGTTTTGGAGTATTCAAATTGCGCAGTAACATTATTGGTGCTCCAATTTTAAGATTGAGAATATGAGATGGTATTCCGGGTGGATTGAGTGTATGTAAGAACTCGACAGGATAATGGATAGCATCATCAACTTCTACGACTGTATCAATAGATTTATACTTCATTTGATTAGTTGATAGCTTTTCTATAAGATAGTTGTTAATGCTATTCGCTGAATCATTCGTTGGAGTCAGAATAGCTCTTTCTTGAGTGAATTATTTACAATAAATTGCGTCAAATACCATTTTATGATTATTAATAATCTAAGATTCATTAACTTATAGAAAGTGTGTTTAAAATAAATAAAATTGAATAATTATTATTATTTGATATACTCTTTCCGATCTCTAATACAACATTTTTACATCCCGCTGAAAAATCGGGAAGTTATTAATTTTACTCCTTTTTTAGAAAATCGAGTTTTAAACGGATGTTGACGTTTTGAGGTCCTAGGAAGTCTCCCCGAATGTTTCCGCAGTGATGTCCGTATATCTTTATGTATGTGTGTGTGTGTGTGTGTGTGTGTGTGTGTGTGTGTGTGTGTGTGTGTGTGTGTGTGTGTGTGGCCGTATGTAAACCTCTTATAACTTTTGAACGGCTCGACCGATTTGATCTCGGTTGGTGCCATCCGAAAGGGCTCGACCAAACTTAGATTTTAAATACAATTTATACCGATTCGAACCGGTATATTTTGAGAAATCTCAAAAATACTACAAAAAAAAAATTTTTTAAATGTGGTTTTTATAGAATTACTTTTAAACGACTACTGATCAATTCCAAAAACTAATCAGCTCTCAACATCAAGAAACCACGTCGATCGCCGCTAGCCCGGTCATAATCGATTCATTCTTTTATGAGTTATCGTTGTCGAAAAAAAAAAAAACAAAAAAAAATGTTTTTTCTGAATTATATCGAAATTCATACTTCGATCGATTGAAACTCAAAGACTCTTTATGAGGCCTGAAAAACTGCGTCGAATGCCACCAATCGCGTAAAAATCGGTTAATTCATCCAAAAGTATTTTGGTTTTAGAATTTAAGAAATAATGTTATATTAAACTTTTACCAGATTTTTGAGCTCGGAGTAAGTACAATTTTGAGCGCTTAAATATAAAATGAACGGGAAGTTGTAGGGATGACCTTTAAGGCCAACCGTTTTTATATTTTTTTTTTTTATAATATTACTTTTTTAAACCATTTTAGAATCTTACAATTATGGGTTAATTTTGACCTATAACTTTCAGAAGAAAAATGATTAACTAACCAATAGTTTAGACTGAATCGACCTAGTAGAAAATTTGAAATCAAAATATATTTGCCTAACATTATATAAAATAATACTGTAGATGATTTATAGAATATTAGTATTTAATATCTTTCTACTTTTATTCTAATGATTCCTCTGAATTTAATTGACAACTGAATTTGTTATTACAATTTATTCATTTTGACAGTTATTATAACAACGGTTACCATGGTAACCACCTTGATAACCATAGTAACAGTAACCATGGCAACGGTAACCATGGCAATGGTAACCATGGCAACGGTAACCATGGCAACAGTAACCATGGCAACGTTGGGGGGAGGGGGTAGCATACGTGATGGTTATCGAAAAATCCATTTTGGCTAGGAATTGCGCAAAATCCCTTCTTATCTCTCATCTACAGTGAAAAAGGAGTACCTATGCCAAATTTTAAATTAATCGGTCAAATAGTTTCGGAGATCTGGGGATGAGTCAGTGGTATTTCGCTTATATGTATATAGATATATATAATCAAACAACCAGTTTATTGCAACCACCAAATGGTGGCTGTTCAACCCATACTTAATTATTATTTATAATTATATGTAAGTTTTCATTACGTTCAATTTAAATCGACCGCTCAACTACGCCAGCGCCAAAACATCTACCAGGACGTAACAGAGGGTTGATTTTTATTTTTTTTTAATTTATTTCAAAAATTAAAAGAATAGTTTTTTTTGGACTGGTTCCCCACAGCTTCCTGCCAGGGCTTCACCCTTGGATCCCATCGAGACGCTCTCTCTAAATCTCAATATTCATTTGAGATTAACTTCAGTGTGTATGTTATAAAAAAAAAACTGAACGATATGTTTATTTACATATTTGTTTTAACCTCATTTGTCTTTATTTACACTTATCTAAAAAATTAAAGGAACAATAAAATTCTATAAATTTTTCATTGATTTTTGGAAGGCTGTATTTTCGTGAAAAATGATCGTATCGAAAAATTAAAAAAAGCAAATTGAAGCTTAAAATCTCTAGTTTAAACATCTTCCGACAAAAAAATTTTTTTAGCCACGGTTTTTGCGGAATCATAAGAAATAGCTCGAGACAAAATTATTCTAAATTTCTTGGTTTTGTTTTTCACGTCTACGGAGCTGGGAAAATTTTTTCGAAAAAACCAATTCATGGCTCGTTTAGGAAATTTATCCAGCTAAAATTTATTTTTTTTTGTTTCTCTGTACGACAATTTGCTGCTGATATATCATCCTTTAAATGAAAAAGGGTCCTTTTGTCTTTGAGTATCAATGTCTCAGCAACTACTGGTCGCACAATAATTTAAAGGGCAGTTTAAGAAACTTAAATAAATTTCCCACAAGTTCCATTTTTTATAAAAAAAAAAAATTTTTTTCATACTTAATATCAATTTGAAAAACCCTCAAGAAATGGTCATTTTCTGGTTTTATAGTTAACTCATCGCTACTTTGCGTTTGTTATCATCAGTTCGCATGCTTCGATTTCTCAAATTTGATGTTCAGTTTTCTTAACTTCGTAACTAGGCATTAAGTTATTTATTTATAAAAATTTGCAAACATATCAGCCTACAGTGACAATATAAACTTACATTTGCAATTAAAACCTAAGTATAAATTCTTGAAACTTAATAAATTATTCTAATAAAATGAGTTCTGATAATTCGAGAGCTGGATTGAGTGAAGAAGAAATAATAAAAAATTTGGATGAAGCAGCAAAACAAATTAGTAATAATTTGTTGCCCGAAAAATCGAAAGTTCGGTATAACTTGTGTTATCAAGAATTTTTATTGTGGCGAAGAAAAAAGAAAATCGATTCTTTCAACGAAAATGCGTTGTTAGTTTATTTCAACGAACTATCGAAGACTATGAAGTTGCCAACGTTATGGAGCCGATGGTCCATGCTGAGAACTACCATAAATCTAAAAAATAAGATTTTTATAAATACCTATCATAATTTAAAAGTTTTCATAAAAAACTGTGCTAAAGGGTGCCACTCCAAAAAGACTCGTGTACTGACATTAAGTCAAGTGAACAAATTTCTCAATGAGTCTGATAATTTGAATTATCTAGCGATTAAAGTACGTAAAATATGTGTGATTAATTATAATATATAAAATATATCCAATTTTTTAATTTTAAAACCTTATTTTAATATTAACCTTACTACCTTAATTGGAAGCAGCTTCATCGAAGTTGTAATAATTCCAATGTTCTGGGCGGAGGTAAGCCTGTTCCCGTTGACAACAAAGGCAGTCAGACGATCCGCAATCAAGGCAGCAAAGAGCTTGTAGGTGGTATTTCCCATCGCGAGAGGTCGCCAGTTCGACAGGTCGTTTCGGTCTCCTTTCTTGTAAATTAATAGTGTTGGAGACTTTCCACGACATTGGTATGGCCCCTAGATGGAAGCACGCATTGTATGCGGTGGTGAGCAGTCCGGAATCAGGATCCATCCTCTTCAAGTCACTGTACTTCAAGCCGTCGGGGCCAGGTACAGTGTTCTGCATCCTAGCTAACCTCCAGCTGACCTCAGTGGCCGTCAGAGGAACGATCAAGGCCTCAGCCAACTCATCGCCCTCGTCCAGTGGCCATTCTTGTCTTGCTGGCAACCCAGCATCCAAGGGGGAATTGCCCGAATACATGGTTCGGAAGTACCTATCGACATCATCCTTAGGCACCTGGCAAAAGGGTGATGGACCTTCAAGCACTTCCTGCATGGCTTTTCGCCTATTCTCCCTGCAGAGCTTCTGTATATGGGTGGCAGTTCGAATTCGCCATCGTTACCCTGTTCTTGTGGGCCTTCGCGATCACGATTGCCTCCTTGATTACGGGTCACCGTTCTACCTCCAGGCTGCCCACGACCCGCTGGCCTGGATTCTGTGATGCCCTGAAAGAACACAGACTGTTCCCTGTCCATCTCTTCCAGTTCATCCCATGATTCAGTGGAGTTAGCCATCGCATTGCCTTGACGCTTATTATAACGTGAGACCACTCGTGTAGGCCCAGCCGAATTCCGTTAGATCGGTTGTTGCTGGTTCTTACGGCTCTGTGGGGGGGGGGGGTTACGACGCGTAGAGTTTATTGTGGTTTCACGCTGGGAGTTTGGCAAAGGAGGGTTTTGGAAGTTATGTGGTCGCGCAAAGATACATTTGTGTCGCGCTGGAGTATGTGGCCCGAAGTGTCACGCGGGACACCCAAACGACCGCCCGGACACGGATCTAACCCTTGGCTTACATCTTCACTGTCGTCATGGTTTAAAGAATTAAAAATGTTAGAGGTATGTAAAACTGGGCTATTGGTGGTGACTCTACTATTATTGTTAAATGTGTTGCGTCCACCATTGCGACCGCCGCGACCGCCTGTAACTTGCGTCCATTTATTGTGTCTAACCACATTGTTTAATTTGTCATTGTCATTATTATTATTATTACTGCTGCTACTGTTCGCGACAGTGACGTCATTAGTATTACCGCGACTACTTGAATTATTAAAAAACATCAGGTGTGATGCGTCTAGCACATTCAAACCTGATGTAAGAATTGTTGTTATTGTTATTATTATTATTATTGCAGCCACGGTAATTGACGCCACTGTCGCTCTCGGCAGCAGCAGTGTGTCGACTAGAATTAAAAATACTAAAATTATTGTTATTATTGTTGCCATTGCCGCCATTGCTCGCGCTATTAGGAGTATCTGCCCTGCTGCCATCAGTCGTGAAACTATTGCTTGTAATGGATAGGTTTACTGTATTATTGACTAGATTATTATTTGTTGTTGTGATACTATTATTATTATTGTTAATTGGTTGACTAGAAATATTGCTATTGCACGTATCAGTAACACTGGTGTTGAGTGGTGGGTGAGTGGTGACAGCAGGGCTGAAAGTCCTAGGGGCGTGAAGCGTAGCCATGTTTGGGGGTGTATTGATTACAATTTGGGGGAACAGATGCGGCTGACGCTGGTCCACATCGCCCGCCGATGACGTTGGAGGCTCCGTGGACTGCTGCTGATATTGGTGGCTGTTCCCCGTGCCTATTGAATTGTTAATATTATCGTCGTTATCTCCCGTAGTCCCTGTGTGCACCCTATCGGCCTCTCTGATCGTACCCAGTCTGCTCGACGTAGCTGGTGATGTCACTGCGCTGAATGATATACGAGGCGAAGTGATGAAGCCCCGTATCGTAGTGGTCGTAACCATGGCTATGGTAATAGCCGCTATATCTGTTGATGTGGCAACGGCTACGTCCTTTCGTGGACGAACAGGTCTCTTCCGTGATGGAGTTGGAGTTGGTGGGGCAGATTGTGCCCTTGTGTCCCTGGCGACGGTGGCAAAAGACACAGCTGATGTCACCAGGGTAGCAGTAGATGGTGTCTTGCTGATAGCTGTTGGAGGGGGCACATTGCCTGCCCTCATGGACCTGGTCTGGACACATGATGGTGGTGAGGGGACCTTGGAGACGGCTCAGCCGCTGCCCTTGCTCTTGATGGTAGAAGACAATTTCTGAAGCCGCACTATTACCTTCTTCTTTGTTAGTAATACGTTTGAAGCCACGGTCGGCAAGCCTTGGTGGTCCTATAGGCAAAAGGCGTTCATCAATTTGTTTCATTTGCTTATCTTTTCCGATGGAATATGGTTTTTTTTCGTAAGTAAAATTGTAGTATGCTGCCCTATAGCTCCTAGAAACACTGCATGCATCGACTCAACAACTATTTCTTTACCAAGATCAAACTCCGGTAATGTTATGAGCGATGAAATTCCTTTGATTCTTTTAACATCAGCCTCGAATTTTAAAGCCATTTTTATATCTTTTCTTAATTCATTATCCGTTCTAAAGTGGTCCAAAACTGTGGCTGATTTGATACGTATGCCTTGACAACTCTTGGGTTCTTTTTGCTTTGCAGAATGAACACCCGAAGTATCCGTTATATTAGACAGATCGTAAAACTTTTACCCGAGCTGGAGAATCGACGCTGTAAATCGTCATAATAAATTTTGATCTTTTTGTTGTAGCATTTGACATATTCCATTGAAACCCATTGTTATACAGGTTCTTTAGTTCGTGTATAGTTGGGAGGAAGAACTGATTCACAACGGACTGATTTGTATCTGCATACACTTCTGCTAAGAGCATATACTTTTTCCTTAGATGAGGTGGAACCTTATTAATCTGTAAATAAATAGGCCACGCACTGGCTTTTGAAGATTTCAACACCTGATAACCATATGTATTTCTTGTAAATGAAGAATTATCTGACTTACTTAGAAAATTCCAAGGCAAACAAAGTTTACGATATTATCTACCGTATATATCTTCAATACCTTCCATAATTTTTTCTATCTTTCTGAACCTATACTGTAAGGATCCATAAATATTAGGAATTTTAAACAGCGTATTTAATTGAGCAAGCAAGTCTACTTGTAGAAAATATTGAAATTTGGGCACTTTTACTTTAAAACCACAAGCTTTACACGGCCATTCTTTACTTATTTTTTTCCCAGTTCCAACAGATGCGTAGCAATCTTGACAGTATAGATGTCGAGTGATGATGTTATCATTACGATTCAAAGACTTCCATAGCATCGTTTTGGTCGTTGGTAATTTGTTTGCAAGATTAGAAATATTGACCCACTTTAAAATACTGATTGATGCTAGATAACTTAAATTATATTTGACTGAAATTGCTAATACAGCCACCAAGCAAACTCCTTGGTGGAAATTCGACTTTACATTGAGAGGTAACTGAAACATTTTTTCTGTGGTCGTCATGAATTGTAATACTCTATGAACATCATCATCATCATCATCATCATCATTCTCATCATCATCATTATCATCGTCATCACCAACAAACAACTTGATTAGAGACATGTTCTGCATTTTCAACTGCCTCACTTTTATTCACGTTCTTAATCTTTTTTAAATTCTCCTTATCGTCTTTAATGCTTTTTTCTCTGACTTTAAGTTTATCGTTTCCAAAACTTTGATCATTGTCATCAACGTTTACCATTTTCGCTTATCTTTGACTACGACGATAATTATCTTCATCCCGAACACCATAAATATCACATTCCTTCCGATCTTTAATGTTATACTCAGCATCATAATTATAACCATAACCAGGCTGATGTTCACTATTATAACGGGTGACCTTTACTGGTTCTCGTCAACCAATCACGGATCCTCGTCACTAATTAATTATTTTAATTTATTTGTTCTATTTAATTCATTATTAACTTAACTTGTCACGTAGCGATTCGAAATTTTCTTTATTTTAATTAGCTGTAAGTTAAATATTTTAATTTTACGTTTAAATTTGAATCGTTACGCGGGCATTCCGCCATTTCGCCGATGGAGACGGTAGTCCGTGCACAGTGCTAGCACATGCGCGCGGCGTATAAGAGAGCACGTGTGTGAATTATTTTTATTTTATGATTTAAAAGTACAAACCATTGATTTTTGTTAATTTTAAGTATTTGTTTATGATTTTGAAACAGTTGGGATGCATAATCCAGCGTAAAATTATGCCCAACATTTGTTTAACATATTATTTTATTTAAACTTGTCATCCGACTAAGGATGTTAGTTGTGGTTTGGGAAAATATTGACCGCCGGGTAAAGGTAAATCAATACCTTGGCTTTATTCCCGACGTCAATTCTATGATTTTAAATAATTATTATTTAATTTGTTAGATAAAATAAAAACATGCATATGTTATGAATAAATAGTTCATACATAAAATTAATTATTCATGTATCATTCAGGTGTCGCGAAATTATCTTTATAATTTATATTTTTAGTTTAAAACTAGGCCAGGGCTAGTAGAAATAATAATAATAATAAATAAGGGCGACGGGTGCGCCACGTGGGGACGACCAACAGGTGGGGGAGAGAGGAATATAATTAGAAAGATACGGGCAGTGAGTGTGCACGGACGTTGTTCGAGAAGAAAGATTTTGAAATTTGGTTGATAGATTGGTAGATTATTAATAAAAAGCTATTGTAGACGCTGTAATTTACCGGGTGAATAAATTAATACTTGTTTTGATAGTATTTATTTTGCTGAGTTTTTTTGAGTAAGTACTTTGAATTTATTTCGCTGTATATATTTTCATGTGATAACCTCCCCCGGTAGTTGTTGGTCGCCACGGAGGATACAATTGCTTCGTTTATAATTAAGAACTGAATGATACACGACATATGCATAAATAATTATTGTTAAGTATCGTTGGATAATTATTTTATATAGTTGATCATATCCAAGTATTTTTTTATATATGCAAAAATCACCACCACAGTTATTAATAAGATTTATCTATATATGTAGCGGCGACTCTTTAGGATTAGATTGAAACAATCTTTGCCTAAGTCACCACATACCAAAAAGTACAATGCTGTGAGCGATGATGAGAAGAGGAGAGATGGAAAAAGGTATTTGTGGGGTGAAAGGCGTTTTGTCTAAGTATACGATAGCTGAGACACCTCAGTTAGGTGTGTCTTTCGTATACCTCACCTAAGATGCCGAGTTGGAAGTTACATGTTGGAAATGTTATATATTGAAATAGGTGTAGGGACGAGGTATTGCAAGAGGCGAGTTGTACAATGCCATTTCGCGGAGTGAAGCCGAACCACCACATATATATTTTACTGCTTATTGGAATTTTCTTTTATTAGTTAGATATAACAGTAAATTTTGTTGGATTATTTTAGTTGTGAGAACATTACGTTTATAAGAAGCGCAAAAGTTTTATCAGAGCACTTAGTTTAGCGTCCAGGATACGTGTTGTATCAATAATTCTTTGAGGCAGCCAAGCCCTCAGCTGACCCCACTTTGAATTGCGCAGGGAACTCAATTACGGTTCCCTGCTGCGCGAGACTTACCCCTATCAAGCCATTGCTCTAAGAACAAGTTAGGCTAAAAATTTTAAGGAATACAACAAAGATGGAGAGCCTCAACTCTCATGTCAGCAATCAGCAGTCCACACTTTCACACTATCTTCATCAAGATCACGGTCATAATTACTGTCGCAATCACTGACATCAACACTATCATAATTATCATTATCATCATTATCATCATCATCACTATCATCGGCATCAACATCATCATCATCGTCATTGTCTTCCTTATCATGGTTTTCATCATCATCAGTTTTATTGATGTCATCATCAGATGTAACATCGGATTCACCTTCATCACGCGTGTTATCGTTATCGTTGGAATTTCCAGCTAGATCATCATCACCATTATCGTCATCATCATCATTGTCATCATTGCCATGAATAATGAATGCACCCGCTTTAACATCTTTGATACTACTAAATACTTTTTCGCTATAAAAAAAAATTGCACGAATTATTGTATCATTATATTATTATAAGACTGCATTGAGTCATGTGAGTGATTATAATTGTGTACTTCGTCCAAAATTTTTCCCCTGTTACAGAACTAGATCCACTTGTAGTGAGGAACTCGAACTTTGTTGGTCGTGACACTGGAAATATCTAAAATTATTTCTTGCGAGGATTAAATTTTTATAATTTTTTATGAGGACTAACGAATAACTAGGCATATTCCAGCGTCGGGACAATCAATTTACAGTCGAAGTTGACTGTACTAATGACTTATGGCCGGATTAAGATTCCTTGGAAACTGATAGTGATAGCTGGGTGCTGATCGAGGGTAGGGATAGTTTCGCCGAAAAACTAGAGTGGTAAAACAGAGCGCCTAAAGCAGCAAAAAGAAATGTTGATAACGAAGAATAATGAAAACATAGTGTGTGTAAATTCCGATAGAGAGCAAGTAAAGGACTTATTGAGACATAAAATCAAATACGACGACGAAATCACGGAACACCAGAAAAAAGGCTCGTTCATAAAAAATGGGCAAAGGATGATTTTGTTGTTCATACTGGTATAGTTTGCCCGTTTAAAAAGAAGGACAAAAGTTAATTTTTTAATAACTGATGAACTTGGTTTACTTTGAAAAAAGTAAACATTATAATGTGGTTAGAATATTTCGCGGTTAGTTGAAAGACAGCATTGAAAATATACTGCAAGTCATCCATTTGAATAATATTACTTTATTAATATAATTTTTTTTTTCATTAAATTAGTAACGCAATCACTTAAGATTAAAAGGGCGCTGACACTACAAGTCTATGAGAACAGTACTAGATGCAATGTGCAGCAGACAGAAAACTGTCAGTCCACCCGTTCGAGAAAACGGGTAGATTAAATTTTAAGTTTTAATTAATAATTAATATTTTTTTTTTTTATTTAACGGCGTAGTGACGTCCAGTCGTACATAGCTGTAAGAAAAATATCACATATCCGCGTATTGTCTTGCAGTATATGCTAGCGCATAGAGAAACCACCAGACCGCCTGTTTGAAGAAACGGGTAGATTAATTTTGTGTTTTAATTAATAACTAATTAAATTTTTTTTAATTAGTACCGTAATGAGTTTAAGTCTTACTAACTATAAGGGAATCATGTCCATAACTTAAGTGCATCCTGGCAGTATGCCAGCGTATAGAGAAACCACGAGCCCACCCGTTTGAAGAAACGGGTAGCTTAATTTTTATGTTTTAATTAATAACTAATTAAATTTTTTTTAATTAGTACCGTAATGAGTTTAAGTCTTACTAACTATAAGAGAATCATGTCCATAACTTAGGTACATCCTGGCAGTATGCCATCGTATATAGAAACCACCAGCCCGCCCGTTTGAAGAAGCGGGTAGCTTAATTTTTATGTTTTAATTAGTAAACAATTTTTTTATCTTTTGTAATTAGTACCGTAGTGACTTCCAGTCCTAAATAGCTGTAAGAGAAGAAAGACTCATTCAATTTTCGTCTTGCATTGTGCCAGCAATAGAGAAACCTTCAGCCTGCCCGTTTAGCGAAACGGACAGATCAATTTTTGTGTTTCAATTAATAAATAATTTTCTTTTATTTTTATTAGTAGCATCTCGACTTTGACTTTAAAAAAGTCGTAATCGGAAAATGTTTATCATTTGAGTTCTGTCTCGCAGTATTACAGCAATACGGAATCTGTCAGTCTATTCGTTTGAGAAAGCAGTCAGATTTACTATTAAGTTTAAATTAATACATAATTTTTTTTTATTTTTATCTCGTAATGTAGTTACTTCAAGATTTAAAGAGTTGTAGCAGAAGAATGTTTATTGAGTCCTGTCTGGCAGTATGCTAGCAATAAGAAAACTGTCAGTCTAGTCGATGAAGGAAACGGGCAGATTAAATTTTTCTGATTATTCTATCCAGTAAAAATGACAAGATGATTAATTTTTGTTAATTAATTTTTTTTTCTATTAAAGACAGTTACCCGGGAAAAAATGAATTTGCCTAATCATATATAATCATATATAAAAACATATATATAATTAGATCTGAAAATTGGCCAGATCTAATCATATATAATTATATAAAGTATTTGCCTAATCATATATATTTACAAATAACCACTTATATATAATTAGACCTGAAAATTGGCCAGGTCTAATCATATATAATCATATAAAATTATATAAGGTTTATATAATTATATATGGCCAATTATTATTTAATGAGACCTAATCATTGGCCTTATTTAATCAGTTAAATATAATCATATGTATTCATGTATAATTGAATAAAATATTTGGAGTCAAATTTTGATGAAATCATACATTTTGGAAGTTATTGTTGTCTTATAATTACAGTTGACTTATAATCTAATACAAATTAGAATCAATAACTTTTCCACTATGTCTTATTTTTATTCAATATTCATCCAATTTTTAAGAAAAATGACAATCTCATATTGATAGAGCAACACAAAATATTCATAGACTTATTAAAAAATTACACGTAAATTTATATAATGATGATTACAAATCAACTTATCACCAAACGATGAATTTGTCATTAGAATATTATCAAATTGTAAGTACTTATAAACATAAATTATTTATTTTTTAAAGAAATTATCGAGATATCCATCATATCTATTAATATATTTTATATCTATCTATAAAATTTTTTAATTTTAGTGTTACTTATTTTTAAATTTTTTAAATAATCGTACGCAAACTTACATAATAATTATTGCAATTGAATTTAGTCACCAAAGAATTTTTCATTTGAATATTATCAAACTTTAAGTACAAACAAGTATATATTATTTTATTTTTTTTAATCTAATAAGGTATCTATACATCAGAGATTTATAAAATGACAAAAACAAATAGTCACACTGTACAGATAGATCTTGGTGAATCTGCTATCAATGAATCAATTAGGTACATTTTTAAATTTCAAGAGAATTTATATTTCATCTTAAATTGGTTCACTGTTGAACATACCAAAGTCTTCTATCACATAAAAACCAAAAGTATTATTGAACACGTTATTTCTATAAAAGAAAATAATGATACAGTGCTGATCAAGTATTCTGATGATAAAAAAATGACACAGCTTATAAGAGTCGAAAATTGTGTACGCAAAAAACCAAATACTTTGAAAACTGTGTGGTAAAAATGACATTAACAAAGTATACTTTATTAAAATACTAATAAATATATCATGTAAAATTTAGGAAATATTACACATAATTTATAATAAATGTATTACTTCGATGAATGTAAGCAAAATGTATTATTAATTTAGTATTGATTTATAAATAATAATAGTGGCAAAATAAAATAAAATATAATTTGGCTCTTCATCTTTAATAATTAATAAAAAAATTCAGATACTTATATTCATGTTAAAATCACTAAAGAACATAAAATCAACAATTATGAATAAAATTATAATTTACATTTGATTAGATATAATTATGTACAAGGCTTTACGTTTAATTATAGATATGGTCCTATATAAATTAGATCTGATTAGATATAATCATATATAGATTTATATATAATCATGTATGGACCTAGATAACTCTGGTCTGATTAAATTTGATTATACATACATTTATATATAATCATATATAGCTCTAGATAATTCAGGTCTAATCAGATCTAATTATATAAAGATTTATATATAATCATATGTAGCCCTAGATAACTCAGGTATAATCAGATCTAATTATATATAGACTTATATATAATCATATATAGACCTATATAAGTCAGATCTAATCAGATCTAATCATATATAGACTTAAATAAAACATACATATAATACATTAGTCCATATATGATTATATATATTTTACATTGAGACAAACCGCTTTTCATTTCGCGATTTTTACCAGCAGCCACCAGAATTCGCGGGTTGAACCCTGGCTTAGGCTGGCCTCTAACAAATTTTATTTTATTTGGGACAGAGCAATGGGCTAGAGTTCTTGCAAAGCAAGGACCCGCACTTATTCAAACTCGGCAACGTATATAAAAATCTGTTAACTTACCTCACGGCTTATTATTTATAAATTATTTCTTATAATTAATTTAATTATCGTATATAACTTAATCAATCAATATTATGTCTTATTAAATAATTTTACCAGTATTTTAGGATATGATTAAAAGGTAGTAGATAGAATATGAAGTTATACAGAAAATATGCAAGTTTATTGCCAGTTATAATAATTCTCAATTACTTACAATAAATGTCGCTGAATAATACAATTTAGGTGGTCCGAACAATGGATGGCCACGTAGAAAGCGTTGGTTGTTATAATCAAAGAATACACTGATTTTATATTTTATAATTAATACGCTGATACTACAAATGTATCAGCGGTAACATACTAATGAACTTAACAAATTAAATATGCCTTAGTCTCAAATAATAATAAGGATGTACGATATATAATGAAATCGCAAGCTAAGTTGCCAGTTAGATGTAAAGTATAATAACTAAATTAAATAATAAATGAATACAATGCAAGTAAATTGCCGGCTAATATTAAATTAGAATATTCGAGTACGTCTAGACGCTAATAGATCCAAGATCGAAGTCTCTGTTGTCTAACCGATAATTGAGGGTCTGGGACTTGCCGCTGAACTCTGTCCCCACTTCACCCTTACGGTCATGCGTCGATGTGAAAATTAGTCATGTGACCACGGCACTATGACTTGGGTAGTTTCAGACGACAAGAAGACGGGGAAAAATGGGAACCGCAAGGCTGAGGACGACGAAGACAATTCACATTGTCTCAACATAAAAATTTATATATAATCATATATAAATATATATGGTTAGGCAAATTCATTTTTTCCCGGGTATCATTTCAATTTATTTCTAAGACAAAAATTATGTTCGACTAAAAAAAATCGTCGTTTTATTGTTTCAGTTTTTCACATTACTATCATGTTTTCTTCAGCAATTTACTGTGTTCTTTTTCATTAAAAAAAATTCTTTACTCCTGTAAGTTTTATTATATTTATCAAGTTGTTCTGGTCCTGGTTCCTATTTTGTACGTCGCTGAGTTTTCATTCTGGAGTTTTTAGTTTCCGCTTTTGACATATTTTTATCATTGACAATTTTTTTCAACATCTGCATTGGACACATTGCTGGTCGGAAAGCCCAGGAAATCATCTTCATCTGTCGAGTAGTCTATCGAATTCGTATTATTTTTTAACTTCCCGCTAAGAAAATCGAAGATTTTCAAAAATTTCGGAAAGTTATTGTTTTCACCCCGATTTTCGAAAATTGAGTTTTCATCAGATGTCGACGGTTTGAGGTCCTAGGAAGCTATTCTGACTATTTTCAGAATGATGTCCGAGTGTGTGTATGTATGTGTGTGTGTGTGTGTGTGTGTGTGTGTGTGTGTGTATGTATGTAAACTCTTTGTAACTTTTGAACTAATGAATCGATTTGGGCGGTTAAGGTGGCAATTAAAAGAGCTTATTGGCCATCAACTTTCCTGAAAATTTCAGATTATTTGATCAAATAGACTCGAAAATATTTGCGAATTACGAAAAAAAAAAAATTTTTTTTTAGTTTTTTATTGATTTCTCAAAAAAGGACTTATACGATCGACTTCAAAATCTAATCAGCTCTAGTACTCAATAAAACGCGTCGATTGCCACCTCAAACATCAAAATCGGATAATTCGTTCGAGAGTTATCGCGGGAGAAAGAAATGGTAAAAAACGGTTTTTTCTAAATATTTTCGAAACGACTGACGCGATCGATTTCAAATTTTAATCAGCTCTAGAATTCAATAAAACGCGCTGATTGCCACGTCAACTATCAAAATCGATTGATTAGTTCAAAAGATATCGGCGTTGAAATGTTAAAAAAATAACATTTTATGTTATTTTTTCCGGATAAATCATAATTTTATGTACTAAAATGTGCCTGATATCATACCAACTCATCTTTTTTATGGTATCTTTTGATCATATAATGTCATCGAACTTGGTTTTTAGTTTAAATCATATTATCAACGAAAAAATCGATAAAACGTAGTTTTTAATATTTTTATCGGATATTTCATATTTTATTGTTTCTTACATGAGTCAAAACTTATTCAAATCTTGATTTTAATCCCTGACATTGATTTCTGCCTCAATACACTTATTTTACTGAACATAATCAGGAACTAAATTTTAAAAACCGCTTCATTGATAATTTTCGATTCTTAAATTTTCAAACTTCAGCATAACAGGTAACTTGTTAGAGCTTGAAAAGATCATAAAAAAACAATTGCATGTGATAGCATTTTCGAGCTCGAAGAGCTCGAAAATATATCTACACTAATGTTTTCGAGCTCTTTGAGGTCGAAAACAGCGGGAAGTTTTGGGGCTGGCCCGCAGGGTCAACCGACGCCCAGATTTTTTTTTTTTCATATTGTTGACTTCCAGATGATCGGCTATCATCTCTTCTGCTTCTCGGGATTTACTATTTTCACCTGTTCTTGGATTTTGTTCATCCTCATCTACATCTGATGTCTCCGAATGTGATTCACCGTCATCCATCATTTTCAATTTTCGATAACAAGCCTCCATTATATCAATTTTTTTTTTTTATTTTCTGGGTTTCTCAGTATTCCTAGTTTTATTTTTTTCAACAATTTATCCGTAGCTTCTTCCTCCAAACTCACATTGTTTTTTTTTATTATTTGTTCTCTCTCTAGCCATTTTCTCGACCCATTTTTTTTCTTTTCGAAGATCCTGAAAAGAAATGAATGAAGCACATTGCATCCCTGTTTAGAAAATCTCATAGAATCCATTAGATTCTCATCAATTCTTATAGAAATTTTATAAGAATGAATGTGTTCTATGAGAAATGAGTTTTATAGTTAAGTAAAGGGCCTTATACATACAGCTATTAGTATCTTTCCAATTTTTTAAGCATGGATACAAACGTTGACTATTCTTTAGCATGAAAGAGTACTTCTTAATAAGGATTTTTTTTAATGTTCACCAATGTCTATCCTAATTTTTCGTAAATCACAATGGGCGTGAATGTAGCAGACGTTAGACAAATTCAAAGTTATAAATCAATAGAGCAAATAATTTTATAAAATAATATTAGTAAAAACGCACTTGTTAATTTCAAAATTTTTTAAATGAGCATTTTTTTTTTAATTTCATTTTATTAATTTTATAGTCTATTTATTAATAATTGTAATAATTGTAAATTTGCCGATGGTCTGCTACATTCACACTCACAAATCACAAGTTTATTTGTTTTTTTTTACTATTCATATTTTAAGATATAAAAATACATTTAGTTTAGACTTGCTTTTGACTAAGTTGTCTTACTCAGTATCGATTTACGCCAACCAAGTCTAATTAAAGTCACGTTGTCTTGGATTTTACTTAGTTGACTTAAATTTCTAAGTTGAAAAAAATCCTATTGAAGCCAAAAGAATTATAGCCGTCAAAATTATGTTAATTGAGTCAAAAGCAAGTCTAATAAATTAGAAATCTTAAAATCAAGTTACTCTTTTGATCCAAGATAGATAAGTTATTCAAGAACGATAAATGAAAACACTAAATTTTCGTTTTATCGAAAAGGATAACTTTTATATCTTTTTTGAGTATTTAAGCATAGCGACCTTGGGCCGTAGCTTAGTTATAAAATTTTATTATTCATAAAAAAAGCGTTCTATCGTTCGGAATGTCGAACAAGCAACTACGACGTTATTAAGGACCACTCTGTTATTAACATATAAAGATACAAACAAGAAATCACGGATGATTCATCAGGATTTACTGATCTGTAGGGTTGCAAATAGCGTATTTAATTCGTAATTGGCTGAATTATTGAGCAAAGCGATTAGGAGTAACTTACATTTTTAATTGGTTGATGATTATGCGTGTGAACCCACGTTTTTATACAGAATTGACTTGTTTTCAGATCGATTCTTCCAACTAACTGTACTGGACACGGTTCTTGCGATCTGTAAACAACAAAAATCATCAAAATGTTTATTGATTGCTCTTACTAAGACAATTTTATTATAACTAAATATTTCACAAAATTATCGAATTAGTTTTACGATTGATTGGAAGTCTAAATGTAATTTATTTAAGTAAAAATATTAATGTGCTGTGTCGTAAAAAGCATTCGAGAATTTCAAAGATAATATATTTTATTCATTACTTACTTATCAGTATTTTTTCCTACGACATGAGTGATACCATTCCAATAGCACTCATAATATTTGATGCCTTCAAATGTTTCAGTAATCCTTCTCCTTTTACAGAAGGTCTCAATTGTTCGAGACTCATAAATTTTCAAACTATAATTTGTCGTAGCTTCATACTCATCTAAATCTTTAGCCAAGCTATCAGTGTTGTCATATTTTCTATTTATAAACCAATGAGCCATGCGTTCGGTTGAAAAGTAAAAATTTAAGATTTAGAATAATGTAACTTTATGTATTACAAGTATGCTAGCACTACAAATATAGTTGGTTTGTTTTAAGAGGAGCAAAACATATTTGGGTAGTCAGAAGAATTAAAAATCATGATTAAGAGGAAAGAATTAAAAAAAAGCCATCAATGACACAGAAGAATTTGAAAGGAATAAAACAATTATTTTTTGAATACTACTGAATGCAATTTAATTGTTTTAAATCCAAAATAATACTAAATGTTTTTTATATAGTGAGATCTATATTCAATTTACATTTATTACAAATTTTGAGACAACAAGTACTTTAGGCACAAAGAAAAATATTTTAACATTAAAAAATGTAACGAAATGAAAAAATGAAATTCATAAAAATGTACCACGAATAAATGATTTATTTATTGGAAAATATTAAAAACCTCATAGACATGATAACATTAATTTTTAACTTCCCGCTAAGAAAATCGACGATTTTCAAAAATTTCGGCAAGTTATTGTTTTCACCCCGATTTTCGAAAATCGAGTTTTCATCAGATGTCGACGGTTTGAGGTCCTAGGAAGCTATTCTGACTATTTTCAGAATGATGTCCGAGTGTGTGTGTGTATGTGTGTGTGTGTGTGTGTGTGTATGTATGTAAACTCTTTGTAACTTTTGAACTAATGAATCGATTTGGACGGTTGAGGTGGCACTTGAAAGAGCTTGTTGGCCATCAACTTTCCTGAAAATTTCAGATTATTTGATCAAATAGACTCGAAAATATTTGCGAATTACGGCAAAAAAAAAATTTTTTTTTTAGTTTTTTATTGATTTCTCAAAAACGACTTATACGATCGACTTCAAAATCTAATCAGCTCTAGAACTCAATAAAATGCGTCGACTGCCACCTCAAACATCAAAATCGATTGATTAGTTCAAAAGATATCGGCGTTGAAATGTTAAAAAAATAACATTTTATGTTATTTTTTCCGGATAAATCATAATATAACGTACTAAAATGTGCCTGATATCATACCAACTCATCTTTTTTATGGTTTCTTTTGATCATATAATCAATTGATCATATAATAAGTTTAATTTAGTTATATCAGACTGAAGCCAAAGTTGTTATTTTCATGCTAATCTATTTATTTATCATATAATTATAACATGTTTTTTTTTTGAAATCAAAAATTTTATAAATAACTAATCGAGCCATTACTTTTAAACTGTCAAGTTAGATCAATTTCAATATTTTTTTGATCTGTAGGAATTTAAATTATTGACATCAGACAAGTTGAACTTTATGAAGCCCACCTCAAAACAATTAAATAATTCATTATTGGAATGCATTACTTTGTTGATAAAAAAAACCTCAAACGTTAACTTTCAGTTTTTTATTCAAGTGGCCAATCTTGTTCACTTATAGGATTGTCGCTCTACTGAAAGAGGTTTAATATAATTAGCTCAAATCTTCCACAAACTTGGACTTGTCAAAGATTATCTAATAAATTAATTCATAATACCCCTGATTAAGAAATATAATTTGCTCCATGTTAAGTGTATATCTGTATATCAGTCGATTCAAATTGTTTTAAATCATTTCAAATTGATAATGGTTCATTCAAATTCATAATGAGTTTGATTATAGTTACGTAAAATGTAATAAGGATAAAAAAGGGTGCAAAGTTCGGGGATATTTTGATGATAAGCATGTATTTCATGAAACGTCGCTTAAAGTAACGCACAATCATGAACCGGATTCGGATTTAATCACAAGAAGAGTTTATCGTGATAATATAAAAAAATACAGCAGCGTTCCTTATTTAAAACCTCATCAAATATATAAAAGCACTGTAAAAGTGTAAGTTGTATGAATCTTTTAGTAGGATTTTAACTTACTACGTTCTTTGGTTTAAATTTTGAATCAATTTTGTTATCTTTTCATCAATACAATTTTTTTTACAGTGATGACGAAGTTGGAGCATTAGTTCCATTTTCAGAGAGTAAATCTCTTATTAAATATTGGCGTCGAAAAAAATTACAGCCTAAAAGTGTACGGCTGCACATTGATGAAAACACTTTACATGGCTTCTGGCAATCATTAATTATAGCAAAAAACAAAGGATTATTAAAATATGGCAGTCATTTGAGTAATTAACTATCAATTAATTTTGAGTACGTTTTGATGAAGAAAGGTGAAGTAGCTGAAAATTTATTTATCTACGACTCCAATTTATTAGAATCGATAGCTTCTGATTCACTCCATATTTATGTTGACGCAACATTTAAGTGCCCACCGAAATTTTTAAACTGTGCAGTACAAATGATGACAATCATGGTAAAAATTGAAAATCCGTCAACTAAATGTGAGAAGGTATGATTTTTGATATCTATTGATATTCTGAAATATGAAGCGTACTACCTGTACTACCTGTTCTCGATCTTTCAACCAAGCATACTTAAATTCTCAATAATTATTAACTTGAAGGAAAATACTGATAGAACAAATATAAAGACTTATATGCTCATCTTCTTTCAACGGGAAAAATATTTCATTTCTGATTTTGATTTTTTTTTTTTTTTTATATGCTTACTAATTCAATTTCTCAGCTAAAATTATTTTCTTTGTAGCCTATCCCATGCATGCACGTCTTAATGACAAATAAAGAGGAAATTTGTTATTTAAACGTATGGCAATTTTTGACAAAAACTTTCCCAAAATTTAAGCCCATATCATATATGTCGGACCACGAGAAAGCGCTCCATAACTCGTTGGAATCTACGTTCATAGGGATTTTTCCAAGGCACTGCTACTTCCACTACGCGCAGGTAAATTTGAATAAATCTTTTTTTCTCTGTTATTGAATCATGTAGATTATTAATAGTTTGTCTTTTTTCAGGCTACTTTCAAAAAAGCTAAAAAGCTCAGTCTAATTGGAAAAAAAACCGAAAGACCGTGCCAGATAGATTTATCGTGCTGAATTTAATTAAACTACTGGCATTACTACCCGCTGAATTTATACTTCAGACCTACGAAGTTATCAAAGATCAGACCAGAAGACAGCATAAAAACTTATTCGATAGATTTTTTGAATATTATGAAAGCTTTTGGTTGAATCAGAGAGGACCAAAATCATTTTCTGTATACGGAATGATTGGTGATAGGATGAACAACCATATGGAGTCTTATCACCGAGATTGGAATGCTGTACTATGGAAGCATCCTCATCCAAACCAATTCCTCGGTAAGCTCTGCTCAAAAAATCCGATAAATTCTTAAAGCTCTATGTGTAAGCCCTATACTTAACTATGGAATTTCTCATAGAACTCATTAATTCTTATAAAATCGCTATGAGAATTTATGAGAATCTATTGCATTCTATGAGAGTTTCTAAATAGAAAGTAGAACTTTTAACGATAAAAATAATACTAGATGACATAAGTAACTAAACAGTAAACTTTATTCGTCTAGAAAATTTGAAGGACGTTTACGTAAAGGCCAAGTCAGTGAAAGCCTCGATTGAAAAAGGCATTGATGTCACCGGCGAATCAAAAAAAATCACAAGAGAGTCAAACGACGAGTTTAATAATTTCTAGAGAGATGTGGAGATACAGCTAAGTTCCACGCGAGGAATAATGATTGAAGATATTATTGAAAAGCTAAATGATTTCAATGTGATTCAATAGCTGAGAAACAGAGAAGGTCTCTGTGAAATTGAAGAAGAAGAAAGCTCGATAAGAGAAGCTTGGGAAAGTGACATAATCTCGGAGGAAGAAACGGAATGATGTACGCATAAGTGAAAAGTACAGTCACCGCGTTCCAAAAAAAAGCTCAGGCCAAAACATTTTCAAAAGAAAAAAAAATATCTACTGTATAACTTGTAAATATTATTTAGCAATTAAATAATAACACTAATTAATAAAATAGAAATGATTACTAACATTAAGAGGACAGATATGTAATTTGTGATTACTAGCAAATGAGTAAATAGTTAATAGTTAAATGGCAGGATAGAGTACAAAAAAAAATGTATCCAGGCAGTACTTCATTTAGACACATGACTCAATGACAGCATTTTTGAACTCAGTCACTCCATTACAATTTAAAAGAAAAAAAAATTAAATATTTACTGAATCCTAAAAAGTAATCTGCCCGTTTCCGGAAACGGACAGGCTGATGGTTTCTCTATTGCTGGCATAGTGCAAGACGAAAGGGAAACATGGCATTTAAACCTGACAGCTATGTGAGACTCGAAGTCAGTTCGGTACTGATAAAAAAAAAAATTATTAATTAATTAAAACATAAAAATTAATCTACCCGTATCTTCAAACGGGCGGGCTGGTGGTTTCAATATTCGCTGGCATACTGCCAGGATGTACTTAAGTTATAGACAGTGTGATGGTAGACCAGTTTGTGCGGACCAAGTTTTTGACTTATTCTTACGACTATTTTGTTTTCTTATATCTACTACTATACTAACCTATTGTACTTTAAATTACTACTATTTTCTTATTACTATGACTAAATTACTAGAATAATTATTACTACTTATTACTACTTATGATTTATAACTAGTATTATTATTATTATTATTATTATTACTTATGACTAAACCTAAACTATGGTGTTTATTCTACTTACTACTCGCACTTAAAAACTATTTTTTTTCATTAACTATGACTAGGTAACTACGTTACTTAATTACTACATGTTTATTGTGATCTACTTATAAATATTGGTATTATAACTATTACTTAATTACTATTATTTCTATTAACTACTACTGTGGTTTCTTCTTAATATACTAAAACTATTACTATAACTATGTTGATTTATTTACTATGGCTGTGTTATATTATTACCAAGATTTTGTATGATATTACATTGGTACGAGTGTATAGAATGATAATATGAATGCGCGCCGAGTGAAAATTATTTCTAAGTCCCGAGCCAGTAAATTTAAAGGTGAAGAAAAAAGGTGAAAAAGGATTCCATATGAATCTCTTAAAAGATTTAAGAGATTGAAAGAAATATAAAATAAGACAAAATATGAAAAAAAAAATAATGTGAGAGAGAGTTTAATTTAACTTAGTATTTTAATCGCGTATTCTTTCATTCTCTCTCCTTTCGCTCACGAGTGTGTGAGCCGTACGGCTAAGCTTCTCCGTATTTAAATGTTTACTTAGAGCCTTAAACACATTCTTTTCCTTTCCGAATCATTCGTTATATCTCGTTAATTTATATTTTTCAATTCTTACTGATATTAAAGCACAAAACTTAGAAGAAATTCAATCTCTTGAATAATATTTCATCGTTTTTCTGCTTCCTTTGATTTTTGTCGCCCAGGGACTTAGAATAATTTCTCGATCGCTACGCTTCAGAAAGCAACGCTAGAGGGCGATGAAATTTATCCTTTTCCGCATGTGTGACGGATGGCTCAGGTAATAAAAGCGCTCGGTAAAGCCCGTATTGGCAACTTAGTCTCCCGAGACGTTCTCTAGAGGAAGACCATTCCCTGGACAACATCTGGAACTTCGGCTACCCCGAGTCCGACCGGACCAAGGTAAGCGAAATTTTTATTCTCGGGGAGATATAAGGGTCCCCACTCTGAGGCCTTCTGCCAAGGGGTGGTAAAACTAGCCGTGTAGGTAGGGGTTAGACGAAGACCATCCGCTTACCCTCAGGGAAGGGGAACTCGTGCAGGGCCGACGGGGAAGTCGACCCGACACCCCTGAAGCATCCGGGAGGGGGTAGACCCGCGTTACTAGTCCGCGTAATTTTGTGTGTGTGTGTGGGAATTGACCGCGTAACCGTGTGTACGTATTTAAAAATCATAATAAACCGTGATGAAAACCTTGCTTAAATAATTGGTAGTAGAACAAGGGCTCGAAGCCTATGTAAAGGTGTTGATTTGAATAAAATTTAAAGTATTATATTTAATAATGTCTGTCTTTTGAAAACCCCTTTTGTTTTTAACCCCGGACTCCGGCGAGCTAAACCGAGCGAAAAAGGGTAGTTTGTAAATTTTCTAATTTTGCTTTCTGGGATATTTTATGTTAACTTAAAATAATATTAGCTAATTATTAAATTCCTTGCATTCAGATATTGTTTATCTATTTACTGGTTTATCTTTTCTGGTTCTGGATGGTTCATTTTTCAACTTATCAAGTAATTAATAACTTTTAATTAGCAACTGATATTAACCCCAGTTTTACCCGTTACAACAGAATCCTCTTACAGTTAGTAAGACTTAAAGTCATTACGGTAATAATTAAAATAAAATTTAATTAGTTATTAATTAAAACATAAAAATTAAGCTACCCGCTTCTTCAAACGGGCGGGCTCGTGGTTTCTATATACGCTGGCACACTGCCAGGATGTACTTAAGTTATGGACATGATTCTCTTATAGTGAGTAAGACTTAAAGTCATTACGGTACTAATTAAAAAAAATTTAATTAGTTATTGATTAAAATGTAACGGGGTAAATTCGTATTTACAGCGTTCAAGTAAATTCAAATAAAATCTATTATGCGCACTGTCGGTCATGTAACATTACCACTCCGGGTATTCCGGGTAGGTAGCGACTAGTCGTCCGGAAATGGAAATTCCACTTGCTCGACAGTCGACCCCACCTAGAGTTAAGTAGGAGAGAAAAAAGGGCAACTATAGTCAAGAGTGAGCGAGCAATTATAAACGGGGATCGGAACGAGAATCGGGCATTAACCATCGGGACGTCCGAATAGAGAGGTGGAGAGAACAAAGTGACGAGACAACCGACGAAAAATAGACGCCGAATTTAATTATAACAGGTAATTAATTAATTAATAGCTTGAGTTTATTGTGGAACCAAACGATGGAAATTCCAATTAATTATAACAAATACCAGGCAGTTATCCGGTATTTTCTATAAACATTACTGATTGCGTCTGATTGTAACAGGTTGAAGGAGAGTAAGGAGAGAGAGAGAGAGGAGAGTAAAGACAGAGAGAGAGACGAAACCACGATTAAGACCAAAACGAGAACGAGAAAAATTAATAAGACAAAACCCGGACAGAGACACGACGAGGAAAAGATCTGGAGAGTTTTTAACTGGAGAGGTATTTATAAAATTTATTCCAGGCGGGAAGCCGGAAAATTTTATCAAATACTTAGTATACATTTGATATCGTCGCGTCTAAACAAAATTCTCGCGAATTAAATAATTTCGTAAAGAAAATTAATAAATTAAACTCGGATATAATTATAAAATTTGAGTAATTAATTAACTCCAGGCAGGTAGCCGGAATTGTTCTAGAAGTTTCCAGGTAGGCCGAGTGACTCGCGCACCGGAACTGTCGAATCTAGTCATAGCCGCTAGTCAATTATTAATTACTTATAAATAAAATTCAATAAAAATAATAAAATAAATAAAATCAATTAAAATTGTCTCGGAAAGCTAAGAGAGGTCCGTGGTCAAAGTCGTTGGTAAATTAAATAGGAAAATTTGAGTAATTAAAGAAATTATAATTAATTAAGTAAAGGGCGTAAATAAAATAAGAATAATTATCGCGGTGAAAAAAGTACCTGAAGTAACGCGTCATTAAATTACTGAGTGAAGGTTGTGATATTAAAATAAGTGTCAAGCAATTAATGAAAAGGAATAATGATCAATAAAGTAGAAAAAGGAAAATCAATTGATAAATTAATTAATAATCATATAATTCTCTAAATTAATTAAATTATTAATTGTGGGAAAATAAATTGAAATTAAGTGTGTGTAAAATAAGTCCAGGGGACAGAGTGAGTGTGTGAGTGAAATAGATAAGGATTTTAGTGGAAAATTTAGTAATTAAGTATCGCGAAGGTTAAGCGATTTTTAATCAGAGTGTGTATGAGTGTGTGGAAATGCCAAAGGTAGTTGGTTAATTTAGTAATTAAGTATCGCGAAGGTTAAGCAATTTTTAACTATTGTAAGTGTGAGTGTGTGGTAACGCCAAAGGTAGTTGGCTGATTTTATTAAATAAAATTATTGCGGGTAAATAAATAAAAGGTTATAAGGTTTAATGAAGTTATAAAGGTTATAAGGTTTAATGTTATAAGGTCAATTATTGTTATAAAGGTTATAAGGTCAATTAAGGTCATAAAGTTTAAGGTTTAAAAGGTTTAATGTCATAAGGTTTATAAAAGGTAAAAAATATAAGGTTTATAAAAGGTCATAAGTGAAGTTACAGTATAAAGGTCAATTGGGTCATTGAAAAATAAAAGGTTTAACTTGTGAATTGCAAAAGTAAATTATTTATAAGTTATCCTTCCTCATCCTTCTCTTACAATTAAATAAAATTACACCGACCCTGAAGATTTAAGATCCGGTTCTGGGAGGCCGTTATCACTTCCAGTGGCGCCCTTAAAACGGTAATTTAAGGACGACCAGAGTAACAGCATAGCCCTGTTATAAAAACATAAAATAAATCTACCCGTTTCTTCAAACGGGCGGGCTGGTGGTTTTTCCATACGCTGGCATACTGCCAGGATGTACTTAAGTTATGGACATGATTCTCTTATAGTTAGTAAGACTTGAAGTCATAACGGTACTAATTAAAAAAAATTTAATTAGTTATTAATTAAAAAATAAAAATTAAGCTACCCGTTTCTTCAAACGGGCGGGCTGGTGGTTTCTCTATACGCTGGTATACTGCCAGGATGTACTTAAGTTATGGACATGATTCTCTTATAGTGAGTAAGACTCAAACTCATTACGGCACTAATTTAAAAAAATTTAATTAGTTATTAATTAAAACACAAAATTAATCTACCCGTTACTTCAAACGGGCGGGCTGGTGGTTTTTCCATACGCTGGCATACTGCCAGGATGTACTTAAGTTGTGGACATGATTCCCTTACAGTTAGTAAGACTTAAAGTCATTACGGTACTAATTAAAAAAAATTTAATTAGTTATTAATTAAAACATAAAAATTAAGCTACGCGTTTTTTTAAACGGGCGGTCTGGTGGTTTCTCTAGGCGCTGGCATATACTGCAAGGCAATACGCGGATATGTGATTTTTCTCTTACAGCTATGTACGACTGAACGTCACTACGCCGTTAAATAAAAAAAAAAATATTAATTATTAATTAAAATTTAAAATTTAATCTACCCGTTTTCTTGAACGGGTGGACCGACAGTTTCCTGTCTGCTGCACATTGCAAAGTAGTACTGTTCTTATAGACTTGTAGTGTCAGCGCCCTTTTAATCTTAAGTGATTGCGTTACTAATTTAATGAAAAAAAAAAATTATATTAATAAAGTAATATTATTCAAACAGCCGATTTTTCAAATGGATGACTTGCAGTATATTCTCAATGCTGTCTTTCAACTAACCGCGAAATATTCTAACCACATTATAATGTTTACTTTTCTCAAAGTAAACCAAGTTCATCAGTTATTAAATAAAATAAAAAAATTTTAAATTATAATTAAAAAATTAACTTTTCCGTCTTTTTAAACGGGCAAACTATAGCAGTATGAACAACAAAATCATCCTTTGCCCATTTTTTATGAACGAGCCTTTTTTCTGGTGTTCCGTGATTTCGTCGTCGTATTTGATTTTATGACTCAATAAGTCCTTTACTCGCTCTCTATCGGAATTTACACACACTATGTTTTCATCATTCTTCGTTATCAACATTTCTTTTTGCTGCTTTAGGCGCTCTGTCTTACCACTCTAGTTTTTCGGCGAAACTATCCCTACCCCTGATCGATAAGCTTTTCAACTAATTGCTTAGATGGTAGGTATACACATACACGGTTGTTAGCGATTCTTGATGTAGATAGGATATTCTCTAGAGCAATTTTGTCTGCGATGGCGATGACATAAGCTTGAATTGGAGTTCCTTCGACTTTATCAAGAACGGTGGCTTGCTCTTTAGTAGGTGTAACTTCTTTCAAATGGGCTTGGGTGAAATTCATTGATTGGATCATGTTTACTGGGTCGATTATGAAGGTTTCCTGTTGTCAGAGAGCTTCTTGAGTTGATTGACTGGTAGCTTACGAGCGACCACCAGCTGCAGTGACTAATGCACTGCCACACTGGGTACAAATAATTTGTAATAACGAACACGTCACTCACAATACACTAAATTAATTTGTTTGAACACGTGATATGGGCCGGTAGACATGTCCGATCCGTTTGGGTGCTAACGAAAACGTTTTTGTAGAGTAAATTTTTATCTTTTATAAAAACAGTTGAATATATACTTAGCGCAATTTTTTAACTGGGAATCTGTTTTTGTTAGGTTAATTTATTGTGATAACAATCTTTCGAAATTTTTGTATTCGAATTATTAAATTTTTTAATTCGGAATATGAGCTTTTCAGAATTATTCATTGCGATTTAATGTAGTTAATGAAGTGTTGAAGATATTAAAATAAACATTTGATCACACTGCTTTCACGCTAATCGAACAACGAATAAAGTTGTAGTCATGTTGTTCAAAAGCAACATTTAATTTGATATAGTTTGATTGAGTTTTGTTTTTTCTTTTTACAGCTATAGTTGAAAATCTCAACGAAAAATATCCCCTAAAGAATGTGAAAAAAAAAGTTTTAAAATTGAGATACAAATTCGAAATTTCAAAGAAAGGAGGCAGAAATTAAAGGCAAAATTAAAAATAGAGAAGATTCAATAGATGGGGTGAACCTGAATTCATTATAACTAGAAGTAGAAGAAGAAATAAGTGGGCTCAGTACAAAAAGTTTTGATATTTTGAAAAGGAAAATAATGGAACTTGAGAAGAAAGAAATAGAGTTGAAAGAAAAAGAACAGTTTTTAAATGAAAAAGAGAAGTTAAAAATCATCGAAAATAATTTAAAAAAAAAATAGAAAAGAATGAAGAAGAGTAAAATACAAATTGTGTAAAAAATATATATAAGTCAGTGCTAAATAAAATGTAATACGCTGCTATATACACTGGTCCCAAAACTTAAGAGATAGAGAAAAAATTCGAAATTTTTGGGTGATTTTCAACATGCTGTTACTCAGTGAAAAATGGTCGTAGAAAAAAAAAAGGAAAGTAAATTGTAGCCTCAAGTTTCTAGTTTTCAGATCTGGACCTCAAATTTTTTTATCATGCACGATTCCGGAGTAATCTTAAGAAAACCGATGAAAAAAAAATTTTCAAAATTTATGCTCATCTTTCAACGAGTTTATAGGCTTCAATAAATTTTTCGGATGATTTGAACTCATGACTCTTTTAGACAATTTTATGATCTTTAAATCGGCGGCCTCAAAAAGTCTCTTTGACGATTTGGCGCCAAGTTATCATTGATCAAAGCAAAAAAGTCCATTTTGACTTTGACAATCAATATTTCCAGACGTATTGGTTGTACAGAGAATGGAAGTAGGGTTTTAAAAATTGGAAAACATTCTCTATAAACAAGATTAGTGGCTTTTGATAAAAAAAATTTTTTTAAGCGATAATGTTTATTAAAAAATAGATCAAAATTCGCATATTTAAGGATATTCGGAAATCTTGCTATAACCTTGGATATAACGGGTGAACAAAGGATATCGTCGTTTTTTTTTTCAACCTCAAAATGCCCTAAAAAAAAACCCTAAAAATTTCAAAGCGCTGCGATTTTTCTTTCTTAGTGTCCCGAAGCTTTAAAGTGATCGATTTTGCCAAAAATCACCATAATTTTTTTCGATAATCAATCGACTTCGACGATCAGTTTATTTATATAGGCAAACTTTTTTAGTGTGTTCATAAGGTGTTGCATTTCGACTATATTTTCGGTGACGAAGGCCGCATCATCTGCATAAAGTTACAGCATTATTTTATTGGATATGTCTATATGTCCGTCTTGAATGAAAAATTCTTCTATATCCGATAGCATTAGGATGAAAACTAAGTCACTTAAAGGGTCCCCCCGAAAAACTCCTTCCGTTATGTTAATCGGGTCTGGATTTTTGTCGGAGTCCAAAACTATCCTGATGTGTGCTTCCGCGTACAGATCCTGGAGAACTCTGATGTATTGCGCGCTAACTCCAAGTTGATAGAGTTTCATCCATAGTTTATTGTGGACCACGGATAAATCAGTGTTCTGAATCAAATTATCATGGGCCTATAATTTTTTAATTATAATCAATATTGACAATTTGTGTAACTAATAATTGTTCATTTTAATTCGTATTTAATCCCTAAATGCGTAATTTTTCTCTTTAGATACAAAAAAAGTTACTCACATATCATTAAAACTATACGCAGTGTATCAAAAATGTTAAAAAAAAATCATTCATAATATTTATAGGATTAAAATAAATTAAAAAAAAATATATATATTATATTTTGTTAAAACTGTCATTTTTCGCGCCGTTGAAAATGTACCACACTTGGCTACTCTGTGTAATATTGTTGCTCCCTCCCGTATTCTTATAAGAAAAAATCATATACTGCTGATGAAGATATACTTATAAAAAATTTGGCATATATCATGCACTTCATTTTCATTAGAAAACGTCACTCTATGTTAAAAGCTCCTACAATAGTGTGTTATATCTACGCTAATTTTATTCCTGCTGAAAGCTCTTAGATAATATAAAATTTACGCTACATAAAGTAAATGTGAACATTTAGCCCAAAATTTTCATTGCGTTGGTAGATAGTGGGGCCTAATTTTTGGAATATCTTTTGTTCCAGTAAAAAGTTCCTTCGTTATGACTAGTGTATCGTACGAAGGGTATCTATTGAAATTAGACTAAAGGCATCATAATGAAAATAGCCAGCGCTATGAATGTACCAATCACAATTCTTCTAGATAGTGTCAAGTCAAGTTATGGCTATTGAATAATGGCCAATTTTTGAAAATTGGGAACCATAATCACCCTCTACCGGAGGTCATACCTATTAAATTACGTACACCAGCTCGAAGAGCACCAGCAGTAAGAGGATTACCTCGAAGAAAGTAAATATATAATTTGGAATGTAAATTTAATTTTAATTATTAGTTCTGGTTTATTTATTAATAATTTTTTAAAATTATTTACAATAACCCACGTCTTGCAAATATACGACCAAGATTTGAAGATCTTGGTGATGATTTGTTAATTAATCCGGTAACCGGTAGAATTTATCAAGGTCAAGTCACTGGCATTGATAATTCTATATTGGTTACCTGTTTAGTGACACAAACTTAATCAAACAACTAGGATAAGTGTCAGAATAGCACATTGACATGTCTTTTCAAGTAAATAATAAATATCAATTAACAAAAAATTCAAACCTTATGAAATTAATGTTCTCAATTTTTAATCAAATTTATTCTTATTTTAGTGCGTACCCTCACAAATAAATTGTTCTTTGTTACTAACAATCATACTGCGACGGGAAAACACAGTAAGATAAAACATTTGCATTGAAATTAAAAAATTGTATTGTATGATTTACAAATGAGATTTCTTTATTTAACAGGGCTCCTCGGTATTGTTTGCACTATATAATAAAAAATACCAGTTACAATTTTCATCAATTTGGAATCAGATAAGGTATTTGATTCCATTAAAAATATGTATGCCTCGAACTTATCGCAGAGAAACGTGGGCAAAAGTCGCCAGGGTAAGATTTGAACTACACAGAAAAATTCAAATAATACTAAATGGATTGGATGAACCGGAGGAGACACCCTGGATTTATGATACCACAAGAGGAATGAGCTTTAAGGATGAAGAGGCTGACGAAAATGATTTATCTTGTCGTGCGTGCTATATCAACATACCTAAGGCAGCTTTCAGAGCCTGTGGCCATAAATGCTTGTGCTTGAGATGCAAGCATAGAATAGAAGAGCAAGCACGACGAGCCAATACTCATCGAGAGAGCTACTCCATATCTTACATCATATTCAAGCAACCGAGCATCGCAATCATAGAAATACGTGCCTGAAAAAATAAAAAAAAAAAAATTTATTATTCAAAAGTTATTTCTTTAATACCACTGGTGGTCCTGAATCACGGTGTAATACGGTAAATCACCGTGAGAGTTCACTGTGATGTTGCGGTGAATCACAGTGAATTGACGTGAAATCTCACCTCGATGTCGTAGATCACGGTGATTCTGCGAAAATCACTGTGATTGTATAAAAAAAAAAAGGCAATACATTGTGAAACCTCGATGGGGCAGCAGAATTTTAGAAAAACTCACCGTGAATCACGGTAAATCTCCATAGCTGCAAAATAGGACATCACCATAATTCACCGTGAACAGACGTGAATCACCGTGATTCTACTCCAAATCACCGTGAAGGCCCACCATGATATCACGCACACATTCACGGAGATTTACGATGATTCACCGCGATTCACGGTAATTAATCGTAAATTACAGCGGATCACCGAAATTTCACGCTGTTAACGTGATTCACCGTAATTCACCCTATATCACGGTGAATTAGGACCACCAGGGTAATTAAAAGACACCAGTTTGTCAAACCAAGCTTATTTAAATTACGGGTTCAATTTATTATTACCTGTACATGTATGCATTATTAATATAAAGACATACGAGTAATATTAATTTAAACCTGAATAAAAACAAAGCAGGTTTGGAAAACTAGCCCTTCATAAAAAAACAATCTGATATAATGAGCTATAAAAAAAAAATATATATATTTTATATCTTACTCTAAAAAATATTTATATCAATTAATAAGATAGTAGTTTTTAGATAAATACAAATAGTAATTTTTTTATGAACCATGTATTTATATTTTTATGTTCACGATCAAAAATGAAAAACAAAGAATAATAATATAAAAAGTAAAGAGAAAATAATTATAAACTGACTATTCAAATGTTTAAAATGTTCTTTCTCACCAAGTTCCTTTTTTCCTTCCGTGAGAAATTCCTTTTAAATTATTATATTGAAATAATATCTCATCACAACTATATTGCGTTACTAATTCCAGAAGCGCATATTTTTATATGTCTTTTTGGCTTTGGAAAACACTGTAAAGCCAAAAGGGCGAACAATTTTATTTTTTCATTGCCATTTGTTTTTTGAACATATGTAATTGCCAAAAAAAATCAAAATTTTAAAAGCCAAAGAAGCATATAGCTAAAATTATACGCGCTTTTGGCTTTAAAATAAGAGACTAAAAGCAAAAGGACGTATACTTTTTTTTCAAGGCCATGGATGACCATACATGGTTGTGTATGACTATATGTGCCCATGTATGCCCATGATTAATTAAACATACGTGACCATGCATGTCCGTATATGGCCATACATGGGCATACAAACTTTTCTAATATAGTCATGCATGTTCATATATGAATCATGCAAGACCATGTATGGCCACACATGTTATTGTATGGCTATATATGCCCATGTATGCCCATGATTAATTAAACATATTTGACCATATATAAGCCTTTAATATTCATATTAAACCGTGCCTCAAAGACAATATTTTTATTTATTAATTAAATGCTTACAGAAAGAGGTACTCTTACAGCATTGGAGAGAGAGATAAAAAATTAAATACATATAAAAAAAACTCGAATGATAAAGTGAAAAGTACATGTTGCATTATAGAAATAAAATACTTAGCACGATTAAAAAACAATAGTTTACAAGCTCAAGTATAGGAAAATATGGTAGATATATATATGTATCCAGCGCAAACCAGGATTTAGAAATGACTCAAGATGAAATAAGTTGAGTTAAGTTTGAGAACGGATTTTTAGAGAAGCAATCACATATTTAATAATAAAATTAAGCATTTTGTAGTCTGTTATGCACAGTATGTCACAATCTGAGTATCCATTCATCCTCAGCCAGTCCCTGATTGGATATAAGTATGTAACTCTCAGAGTAAAGTAAGCAGGGCAGTAGTATAGGAAGTGGTCGACTGAGTCGGGTTCACCTGAATGGCAGGTTGAGCAAGGATGTTTCGGGTGAAACTTGGTGACACTCGATCCAGAGCCGAGATTGAAAACGTGAGTGTTGGCAAGTTTAAGTTGAGCCAAGATTCTTTTGTGGAGCATAGGAGATTTATGTCTGAGATATGGGGGTAAATCTACGCATTGGGGAGCTAATGTCAAAGAGGGAGCAGCAGAAAGCCGAAATAATTCTGTAAGGTCTTGAGGTCTTAGCTGTTCGTCAAGTTTGGCTAAGCAGGACTTGTAGGCAGATTTCCACAGTACAGGGTCCCAGTTGCCCCAGAGATGTTGTAGCTTCATGCCAACCACAGATTTTTTAAACAGGCATGCCCAATTATATTTTTCGTTGCCTATTAAACCTAGTGGGTACTCACAAAGTTCAAATTGTCTCAAGAAACACAACTTAGGAAGGCGTTCATCATTTAATTCTATGATCCTGATAAAAAAAACCAAAAATCAGCTTCCATGCCTTGTAACTAATCTTCCTCAGGTTTAGTTCTATCCTCAGTGCGGCGTTGGAAGTGTTACGATTGAGACATAAGGCACATTTGTAGAACTCGTTTTGTACGACTTCAAGCTTGTCCAAGTAAGCCATGCCCCATACTGGGACTCCATAGAGTAAGGTTGAAAGCGCTTTTCTTATTTTTTTTTCTGCTGACCTGAGACCTAATGCTGAGCTGGATAAAAATAATCCAAGATATTTGTAGCTACTGACAATTTCAATTACTTCCTTTTTGTAATCAAATCTGCTTAAGTCTGAGATTCTTAACTTTCCTCCAGCTCTGGCCACCATGATTTTGGTCTTTTTTACATTGACCGCCATTTCATTAGAGTCACAGTATTTCTCTAGATACACTAGGAGCTTGTGCATGTCTTGTGGGTTGCTGGCGAGAAGAACTGCGTCATCTGCATATAGAAGAGTGAAGAGATCAAGCGTATTGTTTAGATTCAGTCCCGTGCAGCCATGATCTCTAAAAAATACTTCAAAGTCGGCCAGAAATAAGATGAAGAGCAGTGGACTGAGGGTTTCCCCTTGGAGGACGCCTTCAGTGACCAGAAATTTATCGGAAACTATTTGATTGTGGTTTATTTGAATAAATGCTTAATCGTATAAGCTTATGAGGACGTTGATTAACTTGGAGCTAGCACCTAAGACATAGAGTTTTTTCCAAAGAAGTTTATGGGGGACCGAGTCAAATGCCCTTTTAAAATCCACAAACAGGACGTATGCTTTGGCTGAAGCCTGACGTAACCTGAAGTGTATGACTGATTGGAGGACAAAAGACGCATCAATACAACTCCTGCCTGATCTGAATCCCATTTGAGACTCCGGAATGATGCCCATGCTTTCCGCCCATTTTGAGAGTCTGGCTTGAAGAATCTCTGTAAAAATTTTTACGATGCTGTTAATTAGGGCTACCTCCCTGTAGTTGGATGGATCCAGTTTATTTCCAGCTTTGTAGATCAAGCAGAGTGAAGCAGCCCACTGGTTGAGAACTTTGGCACAGTTTAAAATTGAGTTGTAGACGTTCAGAAGATGGATTTTCCAGTTGGATGTAAGATGCCTGTAAAATTCATTGCTGATGCCATCTGGACCAGGTGATTTATTAGGCTTCAGGCTATGTAGGCATATTTTAAGTTCTCGAAGTGAGATGTCTTGGTCTAGCTCCTCCACGAAGATAACAGGAGCCGTCAGCTGAACAGGCCGACGAAGCGGGAGCAGCTTACGTTAAAAATCGTTTCAATCGTCAGCAGAGGGGCCCGAGTAAAATAATTTTCGTTTTTTAAAGCTTTGGACAGTTTTCCAGAACTGGTTTGCATTTTTTACCCGCGCAAAACATTCTTGAATTTTATTTGCATGCTGAATTTTTTTTGATTCGAGGAGACCCAGGTAGGACTTTTTCTGCATAAGGTAGTCAAGCCTCACCTTATCTGGTAAACCAGTGGCAAGGCATTTTTTCCGGTATTTGGTTAGGTTTTTTTTCTGCTGTTAGGCATTGCTTATCAAACCACGGCTTTGACGGTTTGTACGTTGTGGTTTCTTGTCGTTGAATGAGCATTTTGCAAAGCCAGCTGTTTCTGCAATGGCATTACAGAGGGCTTGCATTTTCAGGTCTACCTCCGTTTTGTTGCTGAGCTGTAGGTCATCGAAAGCAGCTAGATACAGGATGAAGGTATTCTTGAGGTTCGGTTTCCATTTATATCTAATCCTATTTGTGCAGGTTTCACCTTCCTTTCATGGATTATTGCCAGTTTTGATATCGATGATGACCGGGAAATGATCTGAGCCTGTGATCGTCGAGGCAACATGAAGGTCAACTACGAGGGGAAGTATATACTGGTTTACCCAAACTAGGTCGATTACACTGGTTCCGTTTTGATTGCAGAAAGTGACTTTTGCAGGGCAGTCACTAGATGAGCGACCATTTATCAATGTATAATTGCTTTCAGACATAAATTTTCGAAGAATCTGGCCTCTGCTGCTCACAAAATTATCATTGGTTTGTCTATCAGTTCGCACATATGGGTCTGCTGCTAGTTTCGCGGGTATGTCTTCCGTTAGACCTACCCTAGCGTTCAGATCACCGCCAATAACAATGGGAATAGAATCATAGCACGCTTGAAATACTTCTAGTAGTAGGTGGAGATTGTTTAGCATACTCGTGATGTCTGAAGTAGGGCTTGAGTAGATGGATCCGACAATGATTTGCTGTGAATTGTCTAGTTGTATCAGTATGAAGATCCACCATTTTGATGTAGCAATTTCCGTGGTCTGGTAACGACTTGCATCTGTGAGAGTGATAAGACCTCCACCGCCCCGACCCACCGATTTCTCTTTGATTGCATTGACCCAGAACATAGTGAAGTCCGATTGGGAAGGAAACTACATAAGGGCTGAAATTAAGTGTGTTTCGTTAATACATACTATGTCATACGCTAAATCTTGCTTGCAACTTGTGAATTTTTTATAGCCGTTAATCTTGAAAAAACAGATACTTAATATAGATGAGCTTGCGCTAGATTGGAGTTTTTTTGACTATTTGGAAGAGAAGGAAGAGTCGTGGAATGGCCAAATTTTCTTCCTCTTGATATGGAGACATTGTGCGCTTCTTCTTGGGTGGTGCGGAATCTAGAGAAGACAGACCTAGTTGTGGTAGGTTTTTCAACCATTTCGTTGTTATCAACGGACCAACAGTAATGTTTATTGTCCATGAGGGCTTTTTAGTGTCTGACTATGGCAGTTTTTCCCTCCCCTCTGACTTTTCTGGCGAATTTTAGATTTTTTCAGTCAATTAATTGTTCTGTTTTGGTAAGTTCAGGCTTAATAAATATTTTTGAGGTTCGTTGGTCGTTTTTGAGTTTTTGAGTCAAAATTGAAAATTCGTTGCAAGAAACAATTTACTTTTACAGAAATAACGGCAATTTTGCGGTCAAAGTAAAAAAATCAAAAATTAACTATAACTTTCTCTTTAACTTTGAATAACTTATATATATATATATATATATATATATATATATATATATATATATATATATATGCATGGGAAAAAAAATCATAGTTAATCATAGTTAAACAAAAAAATTTTCTCGCAAGAAAAAAAATACTATAATATTGTTATTATTGTAATCGGAACATGCGAAAAGAATATTTTTATCAATTTCTGTGATTAAATCTCGAACTGAGTATATGGTTGCAAAATGAAATCGAATAATCGACACTGTAATCTCGTGCTTCTCTAAGGATCACTTCAAGAGTGTTATCGTCATGGCCAAGAATTAACAAGCGGCTTGTCCTATTTAATTTGAGAAGAAGGTACTCAGAGGACGAGTCCGTTAAGCAACAAACTTTAACAAACCAAATGATACTTTTTAGGGCTAACGAATTCTGCATGTTAATAAAATTTTATAGGTTTTCATATTTGGGTCCAGATTATCGTTAAATCGGTGGAAACAATAAATTTCTGAGGCCGCTCCCAAATCAAGAAAACACACATACGCAGTAGTTTTTTAAGAGTTCTCATCGTTGCAGTAGGAAAAAATGAAATTGAATAAAAAGTTCTTGTTCTCCACAATACTGTCAATAATAAATTATTTGCAAACTGTGAAACAAAGGATCGATGCTACCTTAAATCATTTTTTAAGTATGAAAAATTTGGTGGCCCCGAAAATGACCGATTTTAACTCATAGTTCGTAAAAATGAGTATCAAATTATGAAAAATTTTAACCGAAAATAAAAAAGGCAGTATTTCTTTATAACACGGATAGCCAAAACCAAAATGCATTTATGCAACCTGAAATTCATTATGAATGATATTGTAATAAACGTTATTTTTTTGCTGCTTTTGGTTACCTTCCCAACTCCAATTGGGCCACGTGCCAGTTACTATGCTACGTAATTATTGTAATAAATTTGTTATAAGCATTAGAAAATTTATAATCTTTATTAAGCATTAAATAAATAAATATTAATTTTGAAAGCGTTTTGGGAAAAGGATGAGAGTTGAAGTATATGAAACTTGGATTATCTTTTACGAATTAAAAATTTGGTGGCCCTGAAAAGGGCCGTTTTCTACTCGCGGTCTGGAAACTTGAGTATCTTATTATAGAGTCGTGAGCTAGAAAGAAAGGCAGTATTTTCACATGATACTATCCGTAAAAATAAATATACATATACAACCTGAAATACATTATTAATTATTTTGCAATTATGTTAAAGATATAATATTTTTTATCAAGCACTTAAACACTTAAAAATGGAAGAGTATTGGAGTAAGGATTCAAGTTGAAGGTTATTAAAGTTGAGTTGTGTTTTACGTATTTAAAAATTAGGTAGCCCTAAAAAGGGCCGTTTTCAACTTAAGTCTGAACTTAAGTACCTAACTAGGGAGTATCGTCACTTGTACCATGATATAAACTTCGTCGCTGGCTTCGTGTAATATGCCAACAAAGTCGTATTTGTCATACCGTCTGATGCAGCTGCCCAAGTGGATATAATCGTCGTAGGCTTTGAACGGTGCAGACTTCTCGGTAAGGGTTTTGAGGTTACCGACCCATCAAACACATTTACGTAAATATGACGTCAGAGTGACGTAATGCTATGTCATGATTTACGTAAGATATAAGTCATGAATGAGTCAGGTGCAACTCATTATTTCACACTTTTTTACGTAAGATCATGATGTAAAGCTAATGACCTATACATGATGTAAATGTGATGTCTGTGTGACATTTCGTGACGTCAGTATGACATATTGGTGATGTCAAAATCATCAAGCAGGAAAATATGTTTTGAAAAAAACAAAAAAAAAAAAAAAATAAATACCGAATTTCCGATTTGATTATTAACGCGCAAGCACATTACAAATTCAGAAACAAGATTTGATAGCAGTAAATTATGAAAAAATCCTGGGCATCTACTGGGTTCGAAGACAGCTCCTCTTAGCTGGCAGTCTTGAACGTTGCTCTCTGGTCACATCACGAGAGTTCAAGTCTAATGCTTAATTGATGTGTTTAGAGTAAAACGCCGGAAAATACATAGTTCATAAAATTTCGTGATGGATTTTTAAAATAACTCCGTGAACATATAAATGATAATTATAAAAAATTACATAAAATTTTATTAAGTTTCTTTAAATTTTTTAATTTTCTGTTATGATGTGAAAATTAAAAAACCTTATATAAAATTTTGTGAAACATTGAATAATTCTACTAAATTTTATAAAATTCGATCGATTGAAAAATTGCAATGCTAAACTTTGCAATCTTAATATCAAAAGAGTTCATACAGTCGTTACATTTTCTTTGTCATCCTCAATAATATTTTCGGTCTATTATTTAAGAAAATAAAGTTAATTTTTTTATGCCCAAGCTAATGTTTTAATCTAAATATCTGAAATATTGTAACGGGTAAAACTGGGGTAACTTTCAATGGCCAATTAAAAGTTATTAATTAATTGATAATTCAAAAATGAACCACACAGAACCAGAAAGATGAACCAGTAAATTGATAAGAATCTGAATTTAATAATTAGCCAGTATTACTCAATAAATATTACTTCAAATCAATGCAAAATAAAATTGGTTCACTGAACTATCATAGTAACCTTTAATTAGCAACTTAGAACACCAACTACTCCTTTTGGCTCGGGTACTGCTCGCCGGAGTCCAGGGTGGAAAACAAAAGGGGTCTTCAAAGAGACAGGCAATATTAAATATGACAATTTAAATTTTATTCAAATCAACACTTTACATGGACTTCGAGCCCTTGTTCTACTACCTCCACAATAAATGATTACGGTTTTTAATTATTTAAATCACGGTTACGCGGTCAATTCACGCACACACAAAAGTTACGCGGACTAGTGACGCGGTTCTACCCTCTCCCGGGTGCTTCAGGGGTGTCTGGTCGACTTCCCGTCGGCCCTGTACGAATTCCCCTTCCCCGAGGGTAAGCGGATGGTCTCCGTCTAACCCCCACCTAATCGGCTAGTTTCACCTACCACCCCTTGGCAGAAGGCCTCCGAGTGGGGACCCTCAAATCTCCCCGAGAATCAAATTTCGCATACCTTGGTCTGGTCGGACTCGGGGTAGTCGAAGTTCCAGATGTTGTCCAGGGAATGGTCTTCCTCCAGATAACGTCTCGGGAGACTAAGTTGCCAATACGGCCTTTACCAGCGCTTTTATTTCCTGACCCATCCGCCACACATACGAAAAGGGATGAATTTCATCGCCCTCTAGCGTCACTTGCTTAAGCGTAGCGATCAAGAAATTATTCTAAGTCCCTGGGCGACTAAATCAAAGGGAAACAGAAAATTACAAAATAATATGTCAAGAGATTGAATTTCTTCTAAATTTTGTGCGGTAATATCAACGAGAATTGAAAAATATAATTTAAACGAAATATAAAAATGGTTTGTAAAGAAAAAGAATGTATTTAAGAGTTTGAGCAAACATTGAATACGGAGGAATTAGCCGTACGGCTTACGTTCTCGCGAGCGAACGGAAAGAGAATGGAAGAATACGCGATTAAAATACTAAGTTAATTTCAACTCTCGCACATTATTTCTCATAATTTTACTTTATTTCATATTTCTTTCAATCTCTTGAATCTTTTAAAAGATTCACATGGAATTATTATTCACGTTTTTTTTCTTTCCCTTTGATTCTGTCGGCTCGGGACTAGAATAATTTCCACTCGGCGCGTATCCCTATACTCATACTTATACATTCGTACCAATGTAATATCACACAATATCTTAGTAATAACGCAGCCATAATAAATAATAAATCACATAGTGTAAAGTAATAGTTTTAGTATAATAAACACAGTAGTCGCAATTAAGTTATAGTTGTAATAGTTACAATCATAGTTAATATAAAAAATAGTTTTTAAGTACAAATAGTAATTAAAGTAAGCACCATAGTTTTAAGTTTAGTCATAAGTAAACAAATGTAGTCATAGTCATAAAAATATTAATATAAAATAGTAATTAATACTCGTAGTAGTAGTCAATAGAATAATAATAGTAATAATGATAGTGATAAGAAAATCACAAATAATTAGTCAATGGTAATAAGAAATTATAAATAATCGTAATAATTGAATATTGTCCATAGCCTAATAATAGTAGTAGTAGTAATAATAATGATAAATCACCATCGTTAATAATAAAAAAAACTGGTCCGTACACCGATCCCATCACAGTATATTATCGAGTTTATCGATTACTTTGGTCCCAAGAATGTTCGACATTTAGTTGTTATTTTTATACATTTACACATTTCTGAAAATTCATTCTATGATTGTTTTATTTTAATAAATTGCTGATAAAAAACTATGACTCGGAAATAACAGCAGCATTGCGTAAAATACTGAGTTGTCGCTGATGTAAAGATAGGATTTAAGAGTGAGATCCATATTACGTATAACCTTGACTTTGTTACTGACATAAATGTAAGATTTTAAAATTACGTCATTATTATACACAATAATGACTTTATTACTACGCAACAATGTGATGTAGATTTTATGTCAAGCGTACGTAACACATAAGTTATAACTGTGACGTCATACAAGAATCATGCGTACATCAATATGATGTCAAGTTTTTACATCATATTGAAGTCATGTAGAACGTCAGATCAACATCAAATTTACATAAGAAGCCGTGACATTTCTATGACCTACGTATGACGTCAAAATAAGGTCATGTGTTTACTCGGGAGCAAGTCAAGGGTGAAGCACTGCACGGTGTATTTCGTCTTGAGGTCTTTCGATTTGGACGGTTGAATGCCTAATAAAAGCCAAAAGATATCCTCCCGGTCGTGGCTTAGCTCCATGCGGAAACTCCATGTTTCCTTGAGGTTTGGCCTTGGATACAAGGGTGACTCCTTAACCTCAACAGATCCGGACTCTGTCGTGTACGATTTCTTGCTAATTTCAGTCAGCTTGGAGGTGTGGCCAGTAATCTTCGTCGGGTGACACATTGAGTAATTTAAGTTCATCGTTATGCGTGAAGTTGAAAGCTTGGATGATTTCACGTGACGTACAAGGTAAGTTGCCGGCTGGAAATGACTTGTAATGACCCTCTGACCATTAAGTAACCTCTGATCTTTACCATCTCCACCACTCAATTTCACCATACTGCTTTCTGATTGGGTCACAGTTACCAACGTGGGAATTTTTGTGCAATTGTTTTCTATTAGTAAGCATGCACCATCCACATCAAAGGGAATATCCCCTCTATTGCTTCTGGCTTTCTCATTGGCTCGCAGGTACCGACGCCGTGAATATTGTTAATATTTATCACCGGAATCTGCGATCTAATAGAATTACCAAATCATTGATCCCTGATGTATTTGCATCAGATAAAATATTGAACAGTATCATCGATGATATATTTGGATACGAAATATCAAAATTCAGCAATATTAAAATATTCTAATAGCATTCATTTGACTCTTTGATAGTAAATGCGCTATTTGCTATTTCAACGATTTTACCAGACTGTGAAGGATATGAATAATTTTATTTTTTTTTTTTTTTTACGGGATTTCAGGAGACTTTTATCTGTTAGGTAGGCTCTTAATTTTTCTGTATGCCAAGTAGACAAAACAATTGTTTCAAAAAATTAAAAATAGCTATACCATTTGTAGCTAATCAAAAGTTTTTATACTAAAATTTTCACAAAACAAAGAAATTTTCGAAAAATTCGGGAAGTTATTGTTTTAACCCCGGTTTGCAAAAGTCGGGATTTCATTACTTGGAAGCTATTCTGACTATTTTCAGAATGATGTCCAAGTGTCTGTATGTGTTCGTGTGTGTGTGTATGAAAACTCTTTATATCTTCTTAACTAATAAACCAATTTTGATGGTCAAGGCGGCAATCGAAAGGGCTTTCTGGCCATCAACTTTTCTAAAAATTTCAGATCATTTGATCAAGTAGACTCTAAAATATTGGCCAATTTCGAAAAAGATTTTTTTTTAAGTTTTTTAATGATTTTAATCAGCTTTAGAATCTATTGAAAAGCGTCAATTACCACCTGAAACATCAAAATCGGATAATTCGTTCGAGAGTCATCGTGGGAGAAAGAAATGGTTAAAAACGGATTTGAAAATAACGGTATAGAAAAGTATTTTCGAGCTCGAAAATGTATTTACAACGATGTTTTCGAGCTCGGGAGATTTTGGGGCTGGCCCACAGGGTCAACTGATTGACCGATTTTTTTTTAAATTATCGTCATTACAATGTAAAGTTTAAACAAAACTAATAAAATAAAAACCTTATCATCGAATGGTTTAGAACCAATCACAGTTAAATGGCTGATTGTTAGCGGCAACTCGTTGCTGATAGATCGCTGTATTTTTGTACTACATGTAATTTAACTTCGCGACTGATGCAGGTTGTAATACCTGTGCCTGATCCGTCTTGATTTGTCAATCAAACTGTAATAAAATTTGTGAAGAATAACCACTTTCACTATCGTCCGGGAATCGAAACTGGGTCACCTGGGTGAAAACCAGGAATAATAGCACCTACACTATATCGGAGAAAATATAAGTCATTGACATTATTGGCTTACTTGTTCTTATAGAAAGCTATAATAGTTCGAATAAAAGTTTTGTCTTCAATTATGGAAAAAAATCCGGGCGTTAGTTGGTCCTGCGGGCCAGCCCTAAATCTTCCCGCTGTTTTCGAGCTCAAGGAGCTCAAAAATATTGATGTGACTATATTTTCGAGCTCTTAGAGCTTGAAAATCGTATTGCATGCGATTGTTTTTTTATGAGCTTTTCGAACTCTAACAAGTTACGCTTTATGCGAAAGTTCAAAAGTTTAAGAATCGAAAATCATTAATGAACAAGAGGTTTTTAAAATTTAATTTCCGATTATGTTTAAGAAACTAAATATATTGAGGCAGAAATCAATGGCAGTGATCGAAACTAAGATTTGAATGAGTTTTGGCTTAGGTCAGAGCAATATTATATAAAAAATCCGAGAAATTGATTAAAAACTGCGTTTCCTCGATTTTTTCGTTGATAATATGGTTTAAACTAAAGAACAAGTTTGATGGCATTATATGATGATCAAAAGAGATCATAAAGAGGAAAAGTTTGTAAGATTTTAGACACATTTTAGTACAGTACATTTTGATTTATCTGGAAAAATAACATAGAATTTTTTTTTTTTACGTTTCAACGCTGATATCTTTTGAACTAATGAACCGATTTTGACGTTTGAGGTAGTGATAGGCGCGTTTTATTGAATTCTAGAGCTGATGAGAATTTGAAAGCGATCGATTCAGCCGTCTTGAATATATTTGAAAAAAACCGTTTTTTACCATTTCTTTCTCCAACGATATCTCTCGAACAAATTAACCGATTGAGATGGTTAAAGCAGCATTCGACGCGTTCTGTTGAGTTCTAGAGCTGATTCGATTTTGGCGTCGATCGTTCAATTCGTTTCTGAAAAATCAATCAAAAACTAAAAAAAAAAAAATTTTTTTTTCCGTAATTCACCGATATTTTCGAGTCTACTTAATCAAATGATCTGAAATTTTCAGGAAAGTTGATGGCTAACAAGTTCTTTCGATTCCCGCCTTAAACATCTAAATCGATTCATTAGTTAAAAAGTTATTGACCATTAACACACATACACACACATACACATACACACACACATACACATACACACACACGCACATACATACATACATACATACATACATACATACATACATACATACATACATACATACACACACTCGGACATAATTCTGAAAATAGTTAGAACAGCTTCCTAGGACCTCAAAACGTTGACATCTGATGGAAACTCGATTTTTGAAAATCGGGGTGAAAACAATAACTTCCCGAAATTTTTAAAAATCATCGACTTTCCAAGCGGGAAGTTAAAAAAAAAATTACTGTGCAATTGAAAATTAGAAATTTTTAGAAATTTAGAAATTTTTTTAACAGTTAATTTAAAACAATGATACGGATTTTATCTAGATAAATATCAACAATCTACCTGAAACAGCCATTAGTTGTCCGCAATACTATCAACAATAATCCATATATCTATAACTATATATAGAGTGTGGAAAATATTATAAATCATATCAGAATGAAAATTTATGATTTATGAATAGACATTTACTAAGTAATCATATATTTTTTATGTGAATTCGAGCACGAGTGTGAGATAATTGCTAGAGAACTTGAATCTTTTCTCACGGATAAAAAATTTGGTGGCCCTGAAAAGGGCCATTTCTAACTCAAAATTCAGAAACTTTAGTATCTAATTATGAAGAATCGTAAGCTGGGAAAAAAGGCAGTATTTTAACGTGATAATGTCAACAAAAATTAATATGCATATATATTTATACATACTGCAGTACAATCCGAATTATATTGTAACAAATGTTAAAAATGTGGTACTTTATTATTGAGCACTTAACAACTAAATATAAATATTGGCAAAGTATTAGAGCACGGATTGACTTTTAAGGTTATAAAACTTAAATATTTTTCTACGCAAAAAATTTGGTGGCCCTGAAAAGGGTCGTTTTCAACTCAAAGTTCGGAAACTCGAGTATCTAATTATTTTAAATCATCACCTAGAAAAACTGTCAGCTCTAATTGTAAAATTAGAGTTCCGTCTACCAATAGACCACAAAAGTCGTTGAAGTCATGTCGTCTGAAAAAGTCCCCGAGGTATACGAAGTTGTCGTAATCATGAAAAGGTTTGGTCTCTCCAGTCAGTCGCAGTAAGTTTCCTTCGCAATCCATTGCACGGCATTCGACCTCGAAGCTGATCTCGGAGTGCTCAGATTTTACTGAAAGAATCCCCAAGGAGATCCAGTGTTCATCTTCCTCATCGTGGCCGACCTCAACTTTGAATCTTCAGATGTCGTCAACGTGGGCACCTGAAGAAAGCTCCGTAAATAACGGAGTAACTGTCCCAGTTTCGTTGGTGTAGAGGAGTTGGTCAAAGTTCTGCAATTCGATAATGCGTATAGTCGTGTAAGTCAAGTTTTGGAATTCACAGTCCATGATAATCCGATAGTCGTTGGTAACTCGGGAAAAAATTGAAATTACGTGGCGTATAGGGTAAAGTTTCGAGCGTAATGGTTGCCACTGACCGTGTGACCGATGAACTTTGACCGTCCCCTCCACTAAATGTTAACTCACACCCAGAAAGATCAATTCAACCCTCACTCCTTAAAACGGACCAATCATGTTGATTTGGATTTTCTTCCTCCATTTATAATTTTAACTAATTGAAAAAAACATATTGCATGAGCATGAAATGTTACCGATGTAAGCACTACAATTAAGTTGGAGCAGAAATTTAATATTTTTGAATAAACGATATATTAAAATATTGCTCTCAAAATGCTTTTCCAGAATCCACAATTGTTCCAGGCACAAAATTGATATTTAATTAATTATCGTCAATTAAAAATACACAACTCATTTTGTGTATAACTTCATAAATAAATTTTATTTTTAATATTGATCGCTGTCATTAAATTGCTCCTCTTTTTTTCCATCGCGAGCAGTAATTTATTTAGCAAAATATTCAAATTTAATACTTATTAATCGAAATCATAATTTCAATGCATAATTTAATAATATTGCGACGTTACAGGTGGTAGTAGGAGCAGCGCAGGGGTGGGGGAAGTGGTGCGCATGAGTGCGGCTCTTAAAGTGGGAGGAGCAAATTAATTTTTTTTTGTACTAAGTGTTTGTTCGACGCTCGTTCGACTAATCGATCGAAATTGACTTTTATCCGATAGTGTTTTTTTTTATAAATAATATAAAAAAAAAATTCACTAGGACCTGGCTCTTGATAATATGGAACTGAATTGTTTATTTTATTTTAATTTTTTTTTCAATCTTAACCAGACATTGTTTAATAGATCAAAGAAAAAGGTTTGTTTGATTTAATTTTCTTTATAATTCATTGTTTTTATATAATTACACCCACGAAGCTGCACATGATCAAGTAAATTCTACTGCGCGTGCGCAAATTTCAAGTCACTACGCGGTATATTTAAATAATAACAATAATAATAGTAATAATAGTAATAATAATAATAATAATAATAATAATAATAATAATAATAATAATAATAATAATAATAATAATAATAATAATAATAATAATAATAATAATAATAATAATAATAATAATAATAATAATAATAATAATAATAAAAACAATAACATTAAAAATAACAATAATATCAATGACAATAACAATAACACTAACAATAACAATAATAATAACAATAATAACAATAACAATAATAATAATAATAATAATAATAATAATTCCGAACGATGACGACCTTGGCGCACAACGGACTGCATTTAGGTGGACGGAGGAATTTCGAGCCGATCTCTAGATGTGCTTCAATAACAGTGAACCGGAGCCGAGAGGCTACATGGCGAGGATGCATGCTCTTTGGAGCGATATGCACCTTGACCATAGCCGTTATCACAACAACATCTCCGTGATTATGCCTCTCATCTCCGGCGTACACGAAGGTCACTGTTGACAAATAGACGGTTATCTCACCGTCTGTCATTTCAGCACAGCTGCATCAGGAGAGACGCCGTTCTTCTGAAGACGCCAACAATGAATTTGAAAGACGACAAGTATGTATCTTTAAGAAGATACATTACCCAAAACATCTACTTGACACGGAAAACCACGAACTGTCTGCTCGGATTCAGGAAGACTCTATTTTGCTCACCATTAATCAAGCTGTCTCTGATACTGCTTTCTCACTCTTACCTTCAGCGAGGAGAAATATTTCTTCTCCTGAGGCTAAGATGAGAGGGCGCATTAGGCAGCTTTCACTAAAGATTGATGATCTCCGGAAACATGTCTCTCGCATTCAGTGTGTGATTGAGTATGTAAATGCACGTAAAGCATTTACATCTAAATTCCGCCACATTGCGGCTGGACTACGCTATCAGCATCACACACTGAATAAGGAGAATCTTCTTAACATCAAAGAAGGTTCCCTTAACAGATTGCGGGCTCTTGTGACTGCTAAAAAGTCACTAGAGAAAAAGCTAAAGCGGCTTACCGATAACTCTTTGTTTTGGTTAAGTCCTTCACGCTTTCTGACACCTAAGACATCTGTTTCTGGCGATCCCCCATCCATCGAGCGAGTAGAAGCTTTCTGGTCCGAGTTGTATGGTGATCAACCGAACGTGAATCGTGACACTCCAGCTCTCAAAGACTTCGAGGCATTTTTTCGACAACATCGCAACGACAATGCTGATGAAGAGAGCCCTGAAGTTAGCGTGGAAGAAGTTCGTTCAGCTCTGAATAATGGTAAGAACTGAGCTGCTCCGGGTCCAGATGACATTAACTTGTTTTGGTGGAAGAAACTAACTTCTACCGATAGTCATCTGGCCCGGATTTTTACAGCGTTCGTTAGAGGTGACGAACCGATTCCATGTTGGCTTGTAGAAGGGCGAACCGTGTTCATCCCTAAGAAAGGTGACTTGTCTGACACAAAGAATTACCGGCCTATCACCTGTTTAAATGCGGTTTATATGATTTTTACTAAAATCTTGAATAATCGCATCCTGCAGGAGATAGACCCTGTATGGCAACGGATATACGAACAGCGTGGCAGTAAAAGAGGCCTGTCAGGTTGCAAAGAGAATCTGTTAGTGGATCGATGTGTCATTCAAGACGCGATCTACTATCAGCGCAACCTGTCAATGGCCTGGATTGACTACCGCAAGGCATTTGACTCAACTTCTCATGAGCTTATTCTCTTTTTGCTCAAATGCCTTGGGGTCAATCACGATACAGTGGGATGCATTCGGCGTACGATGCAGCTTCGGCGAACACGGTTCCATATTTCATGTGGCAACGACAAACGTATAACCGAAGTTGTACAGTACAAACAAGGAATCTTTCAGGGAGATTCTCTGAGCCCTCTGCTGTTTTGCATCTCACTGCTGCCAATATCTGTTGCGCTACGCCGCACCCGTGGATACTCAGTGGGCCCACCAAATGATCGAAAATATTCGATCACCCACCTACTCTACATGGATGATCTGAAAGTGTATGCTCCTGATGAGGAACACCTTCAGACAGCCTTGAATATAGTAGGGGAGTATATCAGGGATGTTGGCATGGCTTTTGAGTTGGACAAGTGCGCGGCCGTTAATCTGTTGAAAGGTAAGTGCTCTGATGTGCGTGAAGATATCGAGTTAGTAGATGGGAGCGTCATTGACCATCTTGACGCCGGAGAGTCGTACAAATATCTAGGAACTGACGGGAGTGCTATGCAGGACGTCTCGAAAATCAAAACGACTCTCTGTAGCGAGTATGTGCGGAGACTCCGGAAAATCTGGTTATCAGAACTTTCCGGAAAAAACAAAGTCTCTGCAACAAACATGCTTGCTGTCCCGGTACTTCTGTACTCTTTCGGTGTTCTTAAATGGGCCCGAAAAGAGCTCAGAGATCTCGATATCAAGACACGCAAAGTCATGAATATGAATCGGAGCATGCACCCTAAATCCTCAATCACCAGATTATACCTTACCCGGCACATCGGAGGGAGAGGTCTACAGAGCTTGGTGTGTCTACACGATCGTTTGGTATTGGGTATAACATACGAGATTGTCAATTTCACTGCAGATGGAGACGACTTCCTTATGCAGATTGTTCATAGTCACGAGAATAGGCATAGGGGGGCGTTTTTATACAAGGCAGCAATGTACGCGGCAAAATCCCTCGGTCTTGGAAGAGTAAACCCTCTTATCGAACTCCCTAAGGAGGAATTTAAGAGGGTCATCAGCAATGATGAGCAACAAAAACTGCTCAGCACACATATGGACAAGTCCATGCACAGCGTGTTCTTTAAACACGTGCGTGAACATGGCTTGTCCGAGCAGCTGACGTTTTCGTTCCTTAAGTCAGCTGGCCTGATGTCCGAGACCGAAGGGTATATTTTTGCTTGCCAAGATAGTGTAATCAATACTCTTGAATACCGTGCTAAGGTGCTCCAGATGCAGCTACTTAACACTTTGTGTAGGGCTTGTAAACAACACCCTGAGACGCTTATGCATCTATTGTCTGCAAGTCCTGTGCTGGCAAGAAATGCATACGTCCAGCGTCACAATGCTGCTCCGCGAGTACTTTATTACCACCTCAGAGATACTCACGGTATCGATAAAACATCAGTGCTGCCTTATCTGCCAGGAGATATTCCGCAAGTTGTTGAGAATGACCCTTGCCATATTTATTGGAACTTGCCATTCGCAACAACGCGGAAAATCGATCACAATAAACCTGATATTTTGCTCTTCAATAAAACCGCTCGTAACATTTATGTTATTGAGTTTTCAGCTCCAGCTGAATATAACATCACGGTTAAAGAAGAGCACAAACACGAGATATATCAGGATCTCCTGTTTGAAATTGGCAAACTTTACCCAGGCTACCGTGTCCAGCTCGTCGTACTCATTGTTGGCGTCCTAGGAGGAATGAAGCAGACTTTTGTGTCCGCATTGGCTAAAACCCCAACTTGTTTATCGCAAATTGAGTGTTTGGCATCGCGGTTGCAAAAGGCTGTCATTCTCAAATCCCTCCGTCTCCTAAGGCAACGAAACTTGGCCTGCTGCGCATGCTGATCATCTTGTTGATGATGCATCGCAGCAGTAATGATGTGGCACTCAGGTGAGGCTCTCGGTAGAGTCGGACTACCGGGGATAACCCCTTGAGCATTTAACAGATGAACAACAAATAATAATAATAATAATAATAATAATAATAATAATAATAATAATAATAATAATAATAATAATAATAATAATTATAATTATAATAATAATAATAATAATAATAATAATTATAATTATAATAATAATAATAATAATAATAATAATAATAATAATAATAATAATAATAATAATAATAATAATAATAATAATAATAATAATAATAATAATAATTATAATTATAATTATAATTATAATAATAATAATAATAATAATAATAATAATAATAATAATAATAATAATAATAATAATAATAATAATAATAATAATAATTATAATTATAATTATAATTATAATTATAATTATAATAATAATAATAATAATAATAATAATAATAATAATAATAATAATAATAATAATAATAATAATAATTATAATTATAATAATAATAATAATAATAATAATAATAATAATAATAATAATAATAACAATAATTATAATTATAATAATAATAATAATAATAATAATAATAATAATAATAATAATAATAATAATAATAATAATAATAATAATAATAATTACAAAACAAACACTAAAAAAATCATAAGCTGCAGAAGTAGATGTAAATATATTGAGATTTTTAATTTATATTGTTTGAAATAAATTTACTAGCATTTTTCAACCTCAAAAACAAAGTTAAAAAATAAGGCTGAATAAACAGACCATAAAAATTATTGTAATCCATCGGTTAGTGTGACGAACGTAATTATACGATGATATCGTATTATGACAGCATGGGCCCCACCTTGTCTATAAACATAATCAAGACCTGAGTGAACTTCCTTGGATTTTTTAGTCTCAAGGCCACAGAAAAAAAGTGGACAAATCTATCGATAAGTGCGACGGACGTAAATTTCACTCCAAATTTAATTTCACAAGCGTGGGTTCAACTTTTTCCTATACGTATTTGAGACTCAAGTACTAGCATTTTCTGATCTCAAGGTCAAATAAATAAAATTAGCGTGATTGATTGGTAACTGCGACGATGGTGGTTTCCTCCTAAATTTGATTTACAAGGAAGTTATTGGTTCCAATTTAATATAGTGGAAAGATAAAACATGCAAACCTTCTCAATAAGACAATTTATAGATAAATTGAGAAAAATATAGATAGCCCGAACTGGGAATCGAACCCAGACCATGTCGGTATCGCGCCGAGTGCTCTACCAGTTGAGCTATCCGGCACTATACTATATTGGTTCAGTCCGATTTTTGGTTCAGTTCCGACTCGCTTCGCTCGTGTTCCCCAACTTCGAACTCGAGTATTATACTCGATGACACTGGTTATTTAAGGTACTATAATTTTTTTGTTTTATTAATCAATAAACATGAAAACTAACCTAATAAAGAGTCTAATACATGTTGTAACAGGGTAATTTTAATAAACATGAATAAATAAATCGATTTGAATTTGAATTTCGTTCCCGCCAATGACCGGCCGATGACCTCGTAAGTTACGAGTAGTATTGCGACTAGTCACCGGGTGCCGCATGGATCACTAAGGTACGTCCGTTCGTCATTTCCTTAGTCTAAGAAAGTGGGAATAGGTTTCCGGAATAGTGAACGGGAGTGAAATGATATAATGGACTGCGGAACGAGAAAGAGTCAGAGGGAGAGTTGTCCAGACGGCGAGAACACCGGACGAAAAATAAACATCAGGTAAATATATAAGTCCGTTCACGCTTCACGTGGAACGAGGCGATTTATTAATTAATATTCAACTTGTCAATTAATTACCAGGCCTTTAGGCTGATAATTATAATAATTAATAATCATTTAACATAGTACTAATGCGGACTGATCATTGACAGGTTATCAGTTGAGATTTTCGGGTGTGCGAGGACGAGAGAGTGTGAAGACCAGCGGAGCGAAACTAGAGGAGGCGACGAGACCACTTGACGAGATACCTTGCTCACCGTAATCGTTGGAGTTTTACTCAAGGTAAAAATTGTAATGAATTAAGGTCTCTCAATTAATTATTAGAGGGCCGAATTAATTATAATTAATTTACATAACATCTCTCTGCTAGTTACGTGAATTAGATTGGTAACTCAAGGCCCGTCGGCTAGTGTAACCACGCATCTCGAAGTCTCGAAATTTCCGTAAAATCTTTGCCGTGTACTCGTCGTTCTGTCGTAACTCTAAATTTATTCTATTCGGGGCCTCTCGGCTGGAATAAAATAAATTTTTCCGTAAATTATTCCATAATTAAATTCAATTAAATTCAATAATTTAATAAAAGTATTCAGGCCTGTCGGCCGCTCTAGACAAAAGTTGTCCGCGTGTAAGATCGTACATTAAGGCCTTGCGACGCCAATTCTCCGGCCGAATGTTCTAGTCAATTCTAGTCGTAAAATTAGTCATAAAATATTTATAAAATAATGTTAAAATAATTCTAATTAAAATTATGAAATCAAAAGTAAGACGCTAGAAAATTACGATAAAATTATCTCGAGTAAAGCTTAAGAATGGATTATTTTGTCAGTAAATTAAGTTGAGTGTTAAAATACATAATGAAAATAATTATTAGTAAATTGAGGAAATAAAATATATAAATTTTGGAATTGGATATTGAATGAAAATTGTTGGTGAAAATTAATTAATTAATAATTAAATCCAAACCAAAATTAATTAATTAATAAATATAAATGAATTAAATAAATCGTTGAAAAGAAATAAGAATTAAATAATTGTGAAAATTTTATACTAGAAATTTTATTAGTGAAATTTTTGTATTGAAAAGTCAAGTTTAATAATTGACTAAAAGAAAGTGATGTCACAAAGTTAAATAAAGTAAAGTAGAGTCAGTAAATTTTAAGTAAAGAAAAACTGTGTCTGTGATTTAGGTCCGGTGGACATGTTAAGTTTATTTTAAATAATTATACATCCAGGGGATGGTTTTTAAACTAATGTTAAGGCTTACCGTCCAGGGGACGAGGTATATTTTAATGTGGGTGTGTGGGTGTGGAAATCCGTCCAGGGGACGAGGAAAATTTAGTTTGTCATAAGAAATCCATCCAGGGGACGAGGAAAATTTAGTTTGTCATAAGAAACCGTCCAGGGGACGAGAAAAATTAGTTTGCCATAAGGAAATTAGCTTGTCATAAGGAAATTAGTTTGTCATAAGAAAATTAGTTTGTCATAAGTATATTAGTTTGCCATAAGAGTAAATATTGTCACAGGTTAAGGAAATAAAGCAAGGTGCTTAAATTTATTAAAATTTGGATTAACATTAATTCAGCCTACTCTACGATTCCTCTTCTCACTTACAAAATATTACGAACGACCCTGAGTAACAAATTAATTTAAATTAATTAAAATAAAATCCTCCAACACCCGGTTCTGGAAGGCCGAGTCCATCTTCCAGTGGCGCCCTAATATTCGACTATAATACTAGGTGCGACCAGACTTGGCAAGATTAGTCTCTCTGTCATAATGTATTGTTCAATATAAAAACTTGCAGAAGTTTTTTCCTAAATATAAAACTAACAAGTCTTAAAATATTAGGTTAATTAATATCCTTTTTTGATTTCATTTTATTAAGATGTAGTATTTATTTTTACTTTCAATAACTTTTTAACAAAATTAGAGTTTAAGTTATAAATTTAAGGTGACGCAAATTTATCAGTTAATGACGATTCACAATCGTTAGCCGATCAATTCAATGCGCATATGTAATCTAGAGAATTTTACTTGCTAATGCTGCAGCTTTAGGTGAAGGTGAAATTACCCCGGTAACCTATATCGAACATTTTAATAGCTTGTATTATTGAGTAAGAATATATCACGCCTATTTTCGTCGAATTGTGCGGTATATCCCTGGTGGATACGAGCGACACCAAAACGTTGGTCTCTTTGTTCACGAAAGTGTCGACGTTTTCATAAAAAACGACGATGGTTTGAAATATAGATAAATAAGCTAAAGATAATGAAGAATGTAGTTGTACTGATTAGAGGAATTTTTTTTGATATAAGGGAAGGTATAAAATTCATATATGAATGGGTTATTAGTAAATAAAAAAATGAAAACGATTAAACGAAATGAGTCGGACGTATATTATACTGAGCGTGTAATATGTAGGATCGCATGACCGCTGACAAACCCAATAGCGATATTATCGATACATAAGGGAACGACGATAAAATCAGAGATGGCGCAAGGACTTCGGAATTCCAGTCAGAAAATATTTATCAATATAAGGTAAGATGTGCAAAGCTGTTAGTCGATTGGGAGAAAAAAAGCGTCGTCGATTTATTATGGGCGTCAAAAATAACGATAAGCATATAATATACAAATTATTTTTAATGTTAAAATTGTGTTTTGTTTTTTTAACTTCCCGCTAAGAAAATCGACGATTTTCAAAAATTTCGGGAAGTTATTGTTTTCACCCCGATTTTCGAAAATCGAGTTTTCATCAGATGTCGACGTTTTGAAGTCCTAGGAAGCTATTCTGACTATTTTCAGAATGATGTTCAAGTGTGTGTATGTATGTGTGTGTGTGTGTGTATGTATGTAAACTCTTCGTAACTTTTGAACTAATGAATCGATTTGGATGGTTGAGGTGGCAATCGAAAGAGCTTGTTGGCCATCAACTTTCCTAAAAATGTCAGATTATTTGATCGAATAGACTCGAAAATATTTGCGAATTACGAAAACAAAAAAGTTTTTTTTTATTTTTTTATTGATTTCTCAAAAACGACTTGTACGATCGACTTCAAAATCTAATCAGCTCTAGTACTGAATAAAACGCGTCGATTGCCACCTCGAACATCAAAATCGGATAATTCGTTCGAGAGTTATCGCGGGAGAAAGAAATAGTGAAAAACGGTTTTTTCTAAATATTTTCGAAACGACTGACGCGATCGATTTCAAATTTTAATCAGCTCTAGAACTCAATAAAACGCGCCGATTGCCATGTCAACTATCAAAATCGATTGATTAGTTCAAAAGATATCAACGTTGAAAAGTTAAAAAATTACATTTTGTTATTTTTTCCGGATAAATCATAATATAACGTACTAAAATGTGCCTGATATCATACCAACTCATCTTTTTTATGGTTTCTTTTGATCATATAATGTCATCGAACTTGGTTTTTAGTTTCAATCATATTATCAACAAAAAAATCGATAAAACGTAGTTTTTAATATTTTTATCGGATATTTCATATTTTATTGTTTCTTACATGAGTCAAAACTTATTTAAATCTTGATTTTGATCCCTGACATTGATTTCTGCCTCAATACACTTATTTTACTAACTATAATCAGGAACTAAATTTTAAAAACCGCTTCATTGATGATTTTCGATTCTTAAATTTTCAAACTTCAGCATAACAGGTAACTTGTTAGAGCTTGAAAAGATCGTAAAAAAACAATTGCATGTGATAGCATTTTCGAGCTCGAAGAGCTCGAAAATATATCTACACTAATGTTCTCGAGCTCTTTGAGGTCGAAAACAGCGGGAAGTTTTGGGGCCGGCCCGCAGGGTCAACCGACGTCCAGATTTTTTGTTTTGCTATTCCTCGCCAATAAATATGCAATACGGACTTGATTACCTTACGGAAATTCTAGATTTAAAATTGAATCGCAAGCGAGAAAAAAAACGTCGTCGCTTTATTGTAAGCGTCGAAAAAAACGTCGGCTCGACATTTTACTAATTTATCATCTATTTAATTTTGGTTTTATTACGTTTTTTTCTCTCGCTAATAAATATGTGATATGCGTCCGAAATACCTGCAATTTTCGGCACTACGGATGCTATTATCTTGCAAAAATACTAAAATAGAAACTATGTTGCCCGCGAAAAAAAAACGTTGAATTCTTATTGTAAGCGGTCAAAAAAACGTCGGCCGAAAAATTCACTAATTTTTCATCTGTTTAATTTTCGATTCATTACGTTTTTTTTTGCTCGCCTATAAATATGATATCTGCCTTCAAAATTCCCGAAATTTTTAGCACTACGGATGTTATTATCTTGTGAGAAATTCGAAATTAAATTGCACCGAGAGCGAGAAAGAAACGAAGTCGTTTTATTGTGAGCGTCGGCTGAAAATTTTACTAATTTTACATCATTTTACAGTTTAATTTTCGATTTAATACCTTTTCTGCTCGCTAATGAATGTGCGATCTGCTTTTGAAATACCTGCAATTTTTGGCACTACAAATGCTATTATCGTGCCGGAATCGCGAAATCAAATTGCATTCAAAGCGAGAAAAAAAACGCCGTCGTTTTATTATAAGCGTCGGAAAAAACGTCGGCTAAGAATTTTATTAATTTTTAATCCGAAAATTTTACCAGTTTTTAATCTGTTTAATTTTCGTTTTATTACGTTTTCTTTGCTCGCTAATAAATATGCGATATGCCCTCGAAATATCTGCAAATATCGACACTACAGATGTTATTATCTTGCGGAAATTCTAAAATCAAAATTGTATTGCATGCGAGTAGAAAACGTCGTCGTTTTATTGTAAACGTCGGAAAAAACGTCGGGTAATAATTTTATTAATTTTTCATCTGTTCAAAATTTTTGTTTCATTACTTTTTTTTGTCCGCCAATAAATATGCACTTTACCTTCGAAATACACGAAATTTTTGGCACTACTGAAATTATTATCTTGCGGGAATCGCGGACTCAAAATGCATCCAGAGCGAGAAAAGAAACGTCGTCGTTTTATTGTAAGCGTTCAAAAAAACGTCGGCTGAAAATTTTACTAATTTTTTATCTCTTGATTTTTGTTTCATTACTTTTTTCCTCGCTAATAAATGTGCGATCTGCTTTCGAAATACCTGTAATTTTCGGCACTACAGATGTTATTATCTTGCGGAAATTCTAAAATCAAAATTGTATTGCAAGCGAGTAAAAAACGTCGTCGTTTTATCTTAAGCGTCGGAAAAAATGTCGGCTGAGAATTTTACTAATATTTCATCTGTTTAATTTTTGTTTTATTACTTTTTTTTTGCCCGCCAATGAATATGCAACCTTGCTTCGAACCTCCGAGAACTTTCGATATCACGGACGTAATTGATTCTCGATAATTACCCAGACAGGAAAGTACGACGGGCTCAGGCTTGGCTCAGTCTTGGTTCAACCATGTTGAACTCTGGATCAAGTTTGTAAGCCAGCCTTGTTCCAACTTTGGTAGAACTCTGGAATGATAACAGCGTGCCAAGCCTGGTTGCCAGCCCTGACTCATGCTTGCTTGCCAGACTTGCCCCATTTACTATAACCACTCGGTTTGATGAAATATAAAGAATAATTTAATTAATATTTTCGATTAAGGAAAAAAAAATTACGTATTATTTATATCATAATTACATAATTTTTTAAAATAAAGTTTATTAAATTTAATTGATTATTTATCAAGAACCCAGCTTTATTATCATACTCTACCACCATTATTAAATATAACATTTATTATGAAAATTCATGAGTTATTTTTTAATTACATTAATTTTTATAAGTAAAATTATAAAATTACGGTTGTTGATTACAAATAATAACGAACTAAAAGATGTATTAATTAGTAGTTGTAAATAATTCTAATCGGAATGTTTAAATATTTATTCATTAAAACTTATTTTAATTCAAAAATAAATAATTATTAATTTCAAAAACCATAATAATAAGTTGATTGAATAATTAATAAAAAACTTGGATTAGCCAATTCTGGCCCAAGGATGGGAAACTATAGGTATCCCCGAATTTTGATAATCCTACCTTGGCCCTAGTCTGGGTTGTCATTGAATGATCAAGGCAGAGAAACCTAGTCTTGGCTTAAACTTGGGTAATCATTGGGTTGGCCAAGGCTAGATTACCCAATCCTGGACTAAGTGTGGGATTCCATTGGATGACCAAGACCAAAGAACCCAGCCCTGTCCCGAGCCTGGGTCACCACTGAAAGGCCAAAATAGAGAAACCCAGTCCTGGCCCAGACACAGGTAATGATTGGAATGGCCAAGATTGAGTAACCTGTCTTGATCCAAGCATCGTTTACGGTATTGAGAACTTGATTGGCATTTTAAAATATATGGTACGCCATGGAGGGTTAAAATACCATTTTAAAAAGGTGATTTACTGCACCGTACGCTACTTTTAGGACATCAAAGACTTAAATAACATTACATTCAGCGGTAAGACCAACATCAAAAGAACTGAGGCTTTGGAGGCTCAAACTACTGTTTCAATTCTGACTCGGGTGCCCGCTAAGAAAATCGATGATTTTCAAAAATTTCGAGAAGTGATTGTTTTCGCCCCGATTTGCGAAAATCAAAATTCCATGAAATGTCGACGTTTTGAGGTTCTAGGAAGCTATTCTGGCTAAATCCAAGATGAAGTCTGTGTGTAAGTATGTATACATGTACGTATGTATGTAAATATTTTGATCGTCGAGGTGTCATTCGACGTGGCTTGTTACATACTATAAGCACTGAAAATTTGAGCTTAATCGGTAGGGTACGTTTGAAGATATTTCAAAAATAAAATTTTCTTTAAAATGTTTTTTCTGCATAACTTTTAATTCGCTCAATGGATTGATTCCAAAATCTAATTAGCTTTGAACATCATCTAAAACTTTGTAAGCTGCGGTGAATGTCACCTCAACCATCAAAATCGGTTCATTCGTTCAAGAGAAACCGTTAACGAAACAATTGAAAAAAATTTTTTTTTTTAGTTTTTTTGAAATTTCTCAAAAATATCTTGATAAATCAATTTTTAAATTTAATCAGCTCTAGAACTCAATAAAACGCGTCGATTGCTACCTCAACCGTCTCAATCGGTGAATTCGTTCGAGAGATATCATTGTAGAAAAAATGGTAAAAAACGTTATTTGTCAAAAACAAAGGCATACAAAAGTATTTTCGAGTTCGAAAAACTCGAAAATGTATTCTCCATAATGATTTCGAACTCAAGGAGCTCGAAAACAGCGGGAAGATTTGGGGCTGGCCTGCAGCGTCAACTGACAGACCGATTTTTCAAAATAAGGACATCCTGAAAAAGTCCTGACAAGGAATTTGTCAGGTCGACCCGATTGCAAATGATTTTTTTTTTATTAAGGATATCCTGACGAGGTCTTGATCAGGAACTCGACACGTGTGCTTTAATAAGGCAAACATTATATTAACCTAAAAAAGTCCTTATAATACTTCAGGCGAATCGGGAAAAAATACGAGTCAGGAATATAATTTATAACATAGTTTTTTTGTTGCAAACATATATGACTGTGTATGTTTTAACCATACATTGCTTTCTCATACGAAGTCCATGATACCGAAAATTCCGCGTATTTCGAAAATTGATTGCATATTTATTGGCGAGCAAAAAACAAAGCAATAATACAAAAATGTAACAGATGAAAAACTAGTAAAATTTTCAGCCGACGTGTTTTTTGACGCTTACAATACAACGACGACGTTTTCTTTCTCGCTCTCGACACAATTTCGATTATGCAATTTCTGCAAGATTATAACATTGAAGTGCCGAAAATTCCGGATATTTCGAAACTAGATTGCATATTGATTGGCGAGGATGGAAAAAAGTAATAAAACAAAAATTTAACAGAACAAACACTTACATAATTTTTAGCTGGCGTTTTTTCTCTACTAGAAAACGACGATGATTTGTTGTCTTGCTCTCGATACAATTTAATTTTGTAATTATTTCGAATTGATTAAGTCCTCTATACCCGAAATTCCGCGTCTTTCGAAATTTGACATCTATTTATTGGTAAGGAAAAGGAAAAGTAATAATACAAAAATTAAACTGAGAAAATAGTTTGTATGAGTTTCAGCAGACGTTTTCTCCGACGCTTACAATAAAACGACGACATTTATTTTCTCACCTTTGATAAACTTCCATTTTTTGAATATTCGACAAAAAAATAACGTCCGTTGCGCCGAAAATTGCAGGTATTTCGAAAAAATATTAGATATCTATTAGCGAGGAAAGAAACCGTAATACAACAAAAATTTTCAGATGAAAAATTAATAAAATTCTTAGCCGACGTTTTATTTTGACGCTCACAATAAAAAGACGACGTGTCTTTTCTTGCTCTGGATGCAATTTGAGTCCACAATTCCCACAAGATAATAACATCCATAGTGCTAAAAATTCCGGGAATTTCGAAAGCAGATAGCATATTTATTGGCGAGCAAACTGAAAAGTAATGAAACAAAAATTAAACAGATGAAAAATTAGTAAAATTCTCAGCCAACGTTTTCTTTCTCGCTTGCAATACAATTTTGATTTTAGAATTTTTGCAAGATAATAACATCTGTAGTGTCGATATTTGCAGATATTTCGAGCGCATATCGCATATTTATTAGCGAGCAAAAAAAAAACGTAATAAAATCAAAATTTAACAGATTAAAAATTAGTAAAATTCTCAGCTAAAGTTTTTTCCGACGCTTACAATAAAACGAAGACGTTTTTTGTTCTTGCTCTGGATGCAATTCGATTTCGCAATTCCCACATGATAATTACATCCGTAGTGCCGAAAATTGCAAGTATTTCGAAGGCGTATTGCATATTTATTGGCGGGCAAAAAACAGTAACGAAACAAAAATTAAACGAAAGAAATACTAGTAAAATGTTCAGCTGACGTTTTTTTCGGCGCTTACAATAAAACGAAGACGTTTTTTTTCTCGCTCGCAATACAATTATGATTTTAGAATTTTCGCAAAATAATGACATTCGTAGTGCCGGAAATTGCAGGTATTTTGAACGCATATCGCATATTTATTAGCGAGAGGAAAAAACGTAATAAAACAAAAATTAAACAGATGAAGAATTAGTAAAATGTCGAGCCGACGTTTTTTTCGACGCTTACATTAAAGCGACGACGTTTTTTTTCTCGCTTGCGATACAATTTTCGAAAGCATTATTTTGAAACCAGATTGCATATTTATTGGCGAAGAAAAGTAAAAAAAAAAAACAAAACAAAGTTTTTACAGAAAAAAAAATTCGTATATTTCATCCTTGTCGTTATTTTCGACACCCACAATAAAACGACGACGCTTTTTTTCTCTCGATCGATCAACAGCTCTCCACATCATGTTAAATTGATATTTATTTTCTTGACTGAAATTCCGTAGTCCTTGCGCCATCTCTGATTTTATCGTCGTTCCCTTATGTATCGATAATATCGCTATTGGGTTTGTCAGCGGTCATGCGATCCTACATATTACACGCTCAGTATAATATACGTCCGACTCATTTCGTTTAATCGTTTTTATTTTTTTATTTACTGTTATCCCATTAATATATAAACTTTATACCTCTCCTTATATAACAAAAAAATGTGGACGTCGGTTGACCCTGCGGGCCAGCCCCAAAACTTCCCGCTGTTTTCGACCTCAAAGAGCTCGAAAACATTAGTGTAGATATATTTTCGAGCTCTTCGAGCTCGAAAATGCTATCACATGCAATTGTTTTTTTACGATCTTTTCAAGCTCTAACAAGTTACCTGTTATGCTGAAGTTTGAAAATTTAAGAATCGAAAATCATCAATGAAGCGGTTTTTAAAATTTAGTTCCTGATTATAGTTAGTAAAATAAGTGTATTGAGGCAGAAATCAATGTCAGGGATCAAAATCAAGATTTAAATAAGTTTTGACTCATGTAAGAAACAATAAAATATGAAATATCCGATAAAAATATTAAAAACTACGTTTTATCGATTTTTTTGTTGATAATATGATTGAAACTAAAAACCAAGTTCGATGACATTATATGATCAAAAGAAACCATAAAAAAGATGAGTTGGTATGATATCAGGCACATTTTAGTACGTTATATTATGATTTATCCGGAAAAAATAACAAAATGTAATTTTTTAACTTTTCAACGTTGATATCTTTTGAACTAATCAATCGATTTTGATAGTTGACATGGCAATCGGCGCGTTTTATTGAGTTCTAGAGCTGATTAAAATTTGAAATCGATCGCGTCAGTCGTTTCGAAAATATTTAGAAAAAACCGTTTTTCACTATTTCTTTCTCCCGCGATAACTCTCGAACGAATTATCCGATTTTGACGTTCAAGGTGGCAATCGACGCGTTTTATTGAGTACTGGAGCTGATTAGATTTTGAAGTCGATCGTACAAGTCGTTTTTGAGAAATCAATAAAAAAATAAAAAAAAACTTTTTTGTTTTCGTAATTCGCAAATATTTTCGAGTCTATTCTATCAAATAATCTGAAATTTTCAGAAAAATTGATGGCCAAAAAACTCTTTAGATTGCCGTCTTAACCATCTAAATCGGTTTATTAGTTAAAAAGTTATAAAGAGTTTACATACATACACACACACACACACACACACACACACACACACACACACACACACACACACACACACACACACACACACACATACACATACACATACATACATACATACACACACTCGGACATCATTCTGAAAATAGTCAGAATAGCTTCCTAGGACCTCAAAACGTCGACATCTGATGAAAACTCGATTTTCGAAAATCGGGGTGAAAACAATAACTTCCCGAAGTTTTCGAAAATCGTCGATTTTCTTAGCGGGAGGTTAATAAATTCCTATAATCAGTACAACTACAATCTTCATTATATTTAGCTTATTTATCAATATTTTAAACCATTGTCGTTTTTTATGAAAACGTCGATGCTTTCGTGAACAAAGCGACCGACGTTTTGTTGTCGCTCGCATCCACCAGAGAAGGGATGCACAAATACTTTAAGAAAGTTCAACCACTGCATTTGACCAATCAGAAATGATGAGTGTTTAATGAAACAGTTTATGAAGCTACGGTTAGGCATTTAACGGCGTTTATTTTGACTATGTATTATAATAAATAATTTTAAATATTTATTATTATTTATCCATTTATTAAATATTGATAATAATTTAAATAAGAGCTAAAAAAAGGCAGTAGTTTTAAAAACACTGTTAGCCAAAACCCAAATGCATTCATGCAACCTGAAATACATTATAAATTATACTGTAATAAACGTTGTCTTTTTTTTTTGCTCTGTTTAGCTATCGTCCCAATTGGGCCACAATTCATAATCATTATTGAAAATTTAATAAATAAATATTAATTTCGGAAGGGTTTTGGAAAAAAGATAAGAGTTAAGGTATATGAAACTGAGTTATCTTTACGAATTCAAAATTAGGTGGCCCTGAAAAGGACCGTTTTCAACCCAAAGTTCGGAAACTCGAGTATCTTATTATGAAGAGTCCCGAGCTAGGAAAAAAAGTCAGTATTTTCGCATCATACTATCCATAAAAATAAATATAAATTGTAACGTAAATTTTAGTTATTACTCGAATAAAGTCAACAAAATTACACCTAACTTCTTACTCAATAAAATTACTCAAATACTCAAACTTAAATTACTCAAAATTGGGCTACGTAACACTTCGCCCACCGATCACCCCTCTCATTTCCTCCAGATCCTGGTGGGCGCCAGCCGATTTCTATTTCCCCGGTATCGACAACCGGTATAAACGTACACGTAAATTAAAACCTAATATCTAAAATGTTTGGAGATGAGAGAAATCAATGGTGGTAGCGGCGCTACCTGATGCGCTCAGTATGCTAGGTTGTGGAGAGAGGGTCGCGGTTCTTATTACACGGAAGAAGCCGATTAATTAAATTAAATCAAAACCAAATAAAGAAAAGAAAACGAAATAAATATCGTAAAGATGATGAGAGAGTGACGCGGAGAGCCCAAAAGGCCCACGATCGAGTCCTCTCGGTTCTTAGACAAATAAATACCTGAGTATGACATCGGGAACCTCTTGAGGACGACAAATCATAAAACTTAACACACTTCTAGACAATTAATCAAATAAAATGAATAGTGCAATAAATCAAGACGACAAATATCACGACAAACGGCCCCAAGAATCTAATACTCAGGGCCATAAACTCCAAAACGAGATCAGTCAAGGGTGTGGTTGAGGCCTACCTTGGTGGCTCTCCGACTCACTTCCACTCGTTTCAAAACTCCAAAGTTGACTCCTGGGTTAACTCGTACTCGAACAACTCCAAATCTTAACTCTCTTATACCATGGTCATTCCTCAACTACTTCTCTATATTCTCCCACTCTATTTGTTGAAATGTAATATGGATTGGGCAGGATATCGAATAAAAATATGGATTATAAATGTTCAGTTTATATTTATTTTTTTTTTTACAGCAAAACCGAGAGACTCAATACAGATATTTTATGTACAGTTCACTCCCTGTACTCAGCTGAGGATAATGTAGAAACTAACTATATTCTCAACACTCCTACTTTAGTTTTTGACATTATACCAGCAAAATGATAATAAAAAAATGAAAAAATAACAAAATAAAAATAAAGAAAATAATAAACAAAAATCTCTAGTTTTTCAGAATTACTTTTTTTTTTTTTTTTAAAACTAAGTTTTAGTAGAATGCTAGTAAGGCTAATAATAAAGAGCAAAAAAAACTAATTGAGATCTCTCACTCCAATAATTTCCCTTAGGTATTCAAATCTTTTTCTGGCAAGTGGCTTAGTGAATATGTCTGCCTCTTGGAGTTCCGACGGTACATAGCTTAATGAAAATTCCTTGTTGCTGAATTTCTCAAAGATAAACTTGTACTTGACGTCTATATGTTTCGATATCGATTCCAACTGACCGTTCTTGATCCATGAGATCGCACTTTGGTTATCAATATTTAGAGTCGGTCCATCTACTTTATTTTCAAGTAGCTGTACAATCAGCATATTCGCCCAGATGACATTCGTGACTGTGTGACACGCGGCCACAAACTCAGCCTCAGCAGTGGACAGAGTGACCGTTTTCTGTTTCTTTGATCCCCACATCACCGGAGAATCACCGATTTTCAGAATGTATCCTGTCACTGATTTTCTGCTCCGAGTATCTCCAGCAAAGTCTTAGTCCAAGAAGCTAGTGATTTTCACTAGCGATTTCTTAGAACTAAATTTAATTCCATAATTTATTGTGCCTTTAAGATACTTCAGAATTCGTTTCACTGCTTCCCAGTGTGCCTTTCATGCCAGTATTTTAGACTTAATTTATTTATACCTTTGTTTATACTTTCCCCAACGCACGCAAATTTCGTTCTTGGAGCTGCCACTTTGAAATTCATCAGATATAACTGTTTGACTCTTTCTCCCACTGCAACAGTGCGACCATTTTTGTTTATCCTGCAACTGATAGAGTTCGTTGCCATGGTGAAGCCTTTGTCTAGTGTGGAACTTAAGGAGAATAGGTTATATTTGAGATCAGGTAGATATAGCACATTATCTAGGTGTTTATCAGCCCATGTTGTCCCATCAAACACGCGAACGTTAACGTACCCTTTGGCGATAGCATAGATTATCTTTCCATTTCCCACTCTTATTGGTAATTTAGGATTAAAACTCACCAGCTCAGAGAACCACTCTTTTCTTCCGCTCATATGACTGGTAGCACCTGAATCAAGGCACCACCTTTCCTTCATTGCTTTGGTTTCAGCCATTGATAACAACATCTCGTCGATAGACACACCACCACTCTTGTCTCTGTTGGACATTTGATAATTATTCTGACCCGACTCCCTTTTCTTTATGAAACAGTCCCGTTCCCAATGTCCAGGCTTTCCGCAATAATTACAACTTCCTCTTCAAGGGGGATATCTACCACGTTTTTTGCCATCTTCTCGACGCCCCCCATTAGCAGCTAGTGCCTCACCAGCCTCAGTTGACTCACGCATTCCCATTCTTGTTTCTTCCATAACAAGCCGCGCCGTCAAAGTCGCCAGAGTTCAACCTGTGGTGTCGACTCCCAGGCCGTACAAAAGTGGCTAAAAGTAGTTGGCAAGGTAAGTAAAATTTTCATGCTAATCTGATTATCAGAAACATTCTCACCCATTGTCTTAAGTCGGTGTGCCAAATCCTGTACCTTTGAAATGTGAGTAGTTATGTGGTCTGAAGGATCCATACCCATTGTATACCATTGTTGATTTAGCATATGTACACTTGTTTCGGTTTTGTTTTCAAATACCTCGTGCAGTCGATACCACATCTCTTTAGCAGTTCCACAGGTCATAATATGCAGCATTGAGCTCTCAGTCAAGCTGGTTGTAATCAAGTGTTGGGCTTGGGCTTCTTTGCGCTCCCACTGAGATATTTTGGTTTGATATAACTCCAGGCTCTGCTGAGTTAGCTGTACACCCGCAACTGCAACTGGTTCCACCGGTCTTTGACTTGTTCTAGTTACCACTCCAAACACTTCTTTAGCCATCAGAGCAATTCTGACCTGGAACTTCCAGAGTGCCCAATTTTCGGGACCTCGTCGCTTAATTGTCTTAGTTTCTGAGCTATCTTCCATTTTGGATGATTGTACTTGTTACACGTGTTGACTAACCTCAAACTTTAGACTCGTTTTTTTTTGTTTTCAAAACTTTGTTATATTTTTATTCAATATCTTTACAAATATGTTTTACAATTCAACTGGGCCCATAACCTGTTGAAACCTAATATGGATTGGGCAGGATATCGAATAAAAATACGGATTATAAATGTTCAGTTTATATTTATTTTTTTTTTTACAGCAAAACCGAGAGACTCAATACAGATATTTTATGTACAGTTCACTCCCTGTACTCAGCTGAGGATAATGTAGAAACTAACTATATTCTCAACACTATTCCATCGCACGCACTACTACTAGCAGTCACTCTTACTTCCTCGCTTCTTCATCCATTCTTCCCCCACCACATACAAGCCGGGGACTCGTGGGTCTTCCCGCAATGTCACTTCCCGTGATATCCGAAGTTAGCGAATTTTTAGCTTCCTCGAGCATCGCAAACAAGGCCTGTCATTCCCAAATAAACGTAAACGTACCTCCGCTAACTCCGAGTACCAACACGAAGGTATGGCGACATCTCAGTCGCTCCTCCGCGATCACTACATCAACCCCGAGGACTAAGCCTAGGCCTAGTCGTCATCACTCATCGGGAGGCACGTTACCTTGGCCACTGTCCGCGACACAACTAGACATCTCCCGTTAAATCCACGCTCCATCACACAGACACGCCAAAACACACAACATAACGTACACGTACACGTATTCTCAACACACTCAACTTACCGCACACATAAGATCCATACTCCCAACTCACCATCTACTACACTCAACTCAACACATATACTAATTCCTCTTTCTCTAACACACCAACTTGCACTTACTCAATCTTGAACTCTACCTTTTCGGCATGTAACGTAATAACATAAACAACATGAGATACATTATAAATTGTATTACAATACATAAAATATATTAAATGTATCTTACTGTTTATTAAGCAATGAATTACTAAATATTAATAACGGAAGAGTATTGGACTAAGGATTTGAGTTGAAGGTTATTAAATTTGAGCTGTGTTTTACATATTTAAAAATTTGGTGGCCCTGAAAAGGGCCGTTTTCAACTTAAGTCTGAACTTAAGTATCTAACTAGGGAGTATCGTTACTTTTACCATGATGTAAACTTCGTCGCTAGCTTCGTGTAATATGCTAACGAAGTCGTTTTTGTCATATCGTCTGATGCAGCTGCCCAAGTGGATATAATCATCATAGGCCTTGAACGGTGCAGACTTTTCGGTAAGGGTTATCAGGTTACCGAGCAAGTCAAAGGCGAAGTACTGCACGGTGTACTTCGTCTTGAGGTCTTTCGATTTAGATAGTTGAATGCCTAATGAAAGCCAAAATTTATCCTCCCGATCGTGGCTTAGCTCCATGCGGAAATTCCATGTTTCCTTGATGTCTGGCCTTGGATACAAGGGTGACTCCTTAACCTCAACAGATCCAGACTCTGTTGTGTACAACTTCTTGCTGATCACAGCCAGCTTGAATGTATTGCCAGTAACGTTCGTTGCATTACTCATTGAGTAGTTAAAGTTTATCGTGATGCGTAAAGTTGTCACGATATTTAAATATCACGGCAGTCTCGCATCAGGTGGGTGAGCAGCAGAGGGCAGCACACGCTGCTCACACGTCTCACCCGACATTTTTATTATAATGATTGTTTGTTTACATGTAAGATTTTATTTAATTATTGCGTTAATAATACTTTATTGATTTCTTAGGTATAAATTGTATTTGAATCAGGAGATTTGACGGATTAATTTGCGTATATATTTGGATTTTTGTAGCTCTGGGAAAAATAGTTGCGCATTTCATTTATGTGCTTATGATTATTTTGAATTGGTTAGCGCATGCGCGTCAACGCAACAGTTGGCATCCGTAAATTTATTTCTTATAAATAAATTTACTAGTTTTATAAATAAATCATTGGTTGATTTATCGGTTAATCATATTAAGAATTAATTATGAAAGATACAATTGGTCGTTTAGCGTCGGGAACTTGATAAATTACACGGCCAAAGTTATGTATAACGTTGGTGGTACTGTAAAAAAATAACATGCGACAATTGTATATCTCCATTGGTCAAAGTGAGATATACGACGAAATAGCGTCGGCCTAGGTACCGGCATGAGATTCACGTGCTGCCATGGTCAGACGTGGGAAAGTCTCTGTAAGGGTAGCGTGTGTGCTTTGTTACATTAAGATAATTATAAATTTGTCACCATTTGGTATTTTGAGTAGATAATATAAACCCGTTGGCATTATGTGAGTATTTTGGTAAACCGCATAAAGGGAAATACATTTACCGTATTAGCGTGCAACCAAGGGAGTTGAATAATACGTAAACTGTAAGTACTTTTTTGGCTAATACATTGGCGTGTAATTTGGTTCCCGAGTTGAAGATCATTTGTCTATAGCATAAGAGTAAGAGAGATAGTGAATTCTGACTATTAATAATTTGTCATAAGCATATGATGGAATGCGTGACTATTGTGCCCAGTAGATGCTAATACAATCAGTAAAAAAATATTCAGTATTATTTTATTATTACCAAATATTGATTGGGATAAATATTTGGCTATTTTTCATTATCAGTTAATATTAAAGTAAATTATTGCTGCTATAATTATAACTTTCTGCGTTATTATTTTTATTATAACGTGTGAGTGATACAAGAGTTTCTAGATATTATTTTACGTAATTATTACTAATTTTACGTATTATTATTATATTATTATTTTGCGATTATTATTTTGTTAATAGTGGATAGCATTCACTAGTGGTCGAATTGTACGAAATAATTACTTACAATATTTAAAGATTATCTTAAGATTATAGCATTAGTTTTCGAATATCACGAGTGAGTGATAATATTATTTACATGCGATAAATGATTTTGTGGATAATATATTTATTGTTCATTCAGTATTATCATTTTCTTAATTTGTATACGCATACCGTGTTATTTTTGTAAGTGAACTATTATTATTTTATCCTTGATATTGTTTATTTGGTTGTGCGATACCATTAATCAATTTATAATTTAAAATATATTTGAAACAAATGGTCATCAACCCGGTAGTTATTTAAATTTATTTATTTAAAGTACTGCTATCTTTTTCTTGCTTTCCTTTTCCTAAAATCTGAAACTGTTATCCTGTCATTTATTTTTATTTTCATTTTTCTCCGTTGTATTTATTTTGAGTTAATTTTGTTCGTGGGGCACGCGAAATAGCGCCCAACTAGGATATCTAACCCAGCCTGAGCAGAGCTGTGTGTCCAGGGAGATTCGGGATATCTCCAGATGGGACTTTTGGTTGTTATTATTTTATTTTTTAGTTATTTTTCACCAACGGAGAGCCATAACGGCTATTGAGTGCCAAGCACACTCCGCCGTGGGACGCGTAAAATAGAGGAGAACGGCTGGAAATGACTTGTAATGACCGTCTGACCCATAAGTAACCTCTGTTCTTTACCATCTCCATCACTAAATTTCACCATACTGCTTAATGATTGGTTCGCAGTTACCAACGTAGGAATTTTTGTGCAATTGTTTTCTATTAGTGAGCACGTACCATCCACATCAAAGGGAATATCCCCTCTACTGCTTCTAGCTTTCTCATTGGCTCGCAGATACCGACGCCGTGAATATTGTTGATATTTATCATCGGAATCTGCGATCTAATAGAATTACCAAATCATCGATCCCTGATATATTGGCATCAGATAAAATATTGAACAGTATCATCGATGATACATTTGGATACGAAATATCAAAATTCAGCAATATTAAAATATTCCAATAGCATTCATTTGATTCCTTGATAGTAGATGCGCTATTTGCTATTTCAACGATTTCATCAGACTGTGAATGATACGAATAATTTTATTTTTTTTTTTTTTTTTTTTTTTACAGAATTTCAGGAGACTTTTATCTGTTGGGTAAGCTCTTAATTTTTCTGTATGCCAAGTAGACAAAATAATTGTTTCAAAAAATTAAAAATAGCTCTACACTATGAATAGCTGATCAAACGTTATGGATAATAAATTTTCACCAAAAAAAAAAAAAAAATAAAATAACATTCCGGTACCGAAACTCGAACTTTTTTTTTCAAATAATTTTTTTTATTTTTTAATAATTATCGTTGTTGTGTAATTGGAACTATATTCAAATTCAAATATAGTTTCACTTCCTGCAAATAGAGGCAGCACCTACTGGGGCTTAGCTATAATTTTAAATCGGAGCACGCGCCGCATTGCGCATGCGCAACCTCGCTTTCCTGCCTCGTGTCGAGAAGACGGCCGCCATTATCTTTCGCATATACACATTCAAGTGATAACACGTATTTTAAAAATCGTATCTTTTTACGCTCATCTCGAGTACTTAGTTATAAATGATAATTGAAATCAATTAAGTAATCAATAAGCTCATCAAAAATATGATTATTTTTGTAATTGTGGGCACCAGAGCTCATAAATAATTCAATAAAAAACTCAAGACTTCCAGTGATCATCGACTACGTTCCTGAAGAAGTGATTCCGACGCAAATCAGTACAGATGCTTATTTATCAAAAAAATAATTATATCAAGTGTTCATAAATATAAAAGACTCTATATAATAGTTAATTAATTATCAACATACTCAATATTTTAATAACTTTATAAGTAAATTCTCGCTCGGTAGCCTCTGCAATCATGCTACCACGTGTTCATAAAATAAATTCAATACAGTGCAATTTATTATAAACTCATTCCAAATCAATTCATTAAGTGATCATAATTATGATAAACTCAATAACCTAATTTATTCATGCATTCCCTCGCAAATTTGAATCACGGTGGAAACACCGTGGAAGTGTGAACACCGTGGTTACGCGGTAGGTTTGTTTTATTTTACCACCATGTATACACAGTTTATCCACTATGACTACGCTGTGTATCAACCGTGATTCCACGCTGGCTTTACCACCGTGTATACATCGTGTTACCACTGTGATTACGCGAAGTATCTAACGTGATTCCATGGTGACTTTGTGCGATTTCACCACCGTGGTTCCACGGTGTATCCACTGCCTAATCACAGTGGAAACAACGTGTACACACGGTGGTAAAGCCGCCGCGTAATCACAGTGGTAAAATGAAACAAACCCACGGTGTTTTCACCGTGATTCAAATTTGCGAGGGGTGGTGCTATTTTAAATAGTAATTCAAGTGTTCAATAATAAATTTCGCTCGGTAACCTCTGATTTCATGTTACTTTTTATCATGACATTTTTTCAATCAAATTAGTATTAAAATTAATTATTTCAATTATTTACTCGTGCTTAATCTTACAATTTGCATTCAATTAATTATGTATTCATGAGCTCAGACAATTTAACAGTATTAATAAATTAAATCAACTATTTAATTTTGTAACTCAGTGATATTATGTGCTGTGACACATAAAAATATTGTTATATTTTTCAATACGCGTATTTTTCCAACATCCCAACCACCAACCAGCCCTGGCATGCATTTATTTAATTATTATTACGACAATCATTAATACAATAACAAGGTTAAAAAAAACTTATAGGATAAAAACCTTAACATCTAATGCGGTTTAAAATCAATTACAGTGAAATGTCCGATTGTTAGCGGCAATTAAACTGTGGAAGACATTGTAAAAATAAAACATTTTCACTATCTAAAACTCAAACTTAACGCTACGTAATCCTATGTTTTATATTTGATATTTACAATTATTTACATTTAGATACCATGCGGTTGAGTGTGGAGCCCTGTGATCGTTGCAAAAATTTTTTTTGCTTATTTTATTTTGAAACTTTCATGTTTGGATCAGCTGTTGGACCGACTATTATGTTCTTTTTTTAGGCTTCTCATGTACATTTAAGTCTTTGATGAATCTGGCTTCTTTTAAGCTACCAAAATTTTTCAGGGTCAGTGCGAAGGAAGTCGTTTACGTCTCGCAGCCACGAAGCGAACCCGGGTTGCCTTAGTAAAAATCAGGCATGATAACCACTAAACTATACCGGAGCAGATGCAAGCAACTAACAACATTGACTTACTTCTTCTTATGGAAAGCAATAATGATCTCAATATAATTTCCATCTTAAATTAAGAAATTAAAAAAGAAATTACAGTGTAATTATAATTCGAAAATTTTTAATTTTGAAACATTTTGAAATTTTTTTAACAGTCAATTAAAAACAATCATACGTATTTTATTTAGATAAATTGTAACGAACTCTACCTTAAACAGTCAGTATTTTTCCACAATGCCATCAATAGTAATTTAGATATATATATATATATATATATATATATATATATATATATATATATATATATATACATACAATCAGCGCCATGTATTCATACCGTACCTGGTTACAGGCGTGCTTTTTACTTATCTTCTTTTAGTACTCTACCAACATACAACTCTCTTAAATAGATTTCTATGCGAAAATATCAATATTAAATATATTTATGATGCAAAATAATTCACGTCTAAAATATCTCTATGACACAACAATTCTATGAAAAAATTTTTCTATTTAAAAATTTTTCTATGTTGACCAGAGTCAGTTTCAACATTTCTCTACCACAAAAAGAAACTAAGTTTTATGAATGATTTTGTATCTTACCACCAGCAATCGCGTAACGCTACCATTAAATTCCAACAACAATACAATAATAATGATAATGATGTTAAAAACAACAATAACAAGACAATGGCGTCATTAAATTTGAACCGTGACTTTGTTAGTATTGTACAGCCCTCTCCAACTCTCCATCTAACCATGCACAAAAATGGTGACCACTATTGACCCTTGCCACCACGTGACGCTAGTGTTTCTTTACCGCTGACAATATGGGTCAAAGAAAATACGTGGTTTCCAAGTTAGGTTTGAAAATATATATCGTACCGGCTCTACCATATTTAGCTATGAATTTTTTGAACTATAATATTAAATATCTCCACAACAATGAGTTGGAAAGGATTGGTATTACTTGTTAATATTATAATGCTTATAATCTTTAGTATGAGTTCATTTTCTGATAATTTTATACTATTTATTTAATTACTTTTTTTTTATCAAAATTATTTAATACAATCTTTTATGTACAGAATAATAGTATAGTATGAGGAATAAAATATTTATATATTTATGCTTAAATTAAAATTTATATCGTTAAATAACACACAAATTAATCTTAATAAATATCACAAAAATGCAGATCTTTTTATCCATAATCACAGCTTTTTAAAAAAAAAAAATCGAAACAAATTGCAAATTTAAGTTTTGAACTCGATTATTCTCATGTAGAATAAAATTTTGAAATATTTTTCTTTTCTTGATTTTTTTTTATGCTGGAAATATTAATCGCAGTTGCAGTTTTATGCATTCTCATTCGAATATAAGTAAATATAATAGAAGTAAGTATATCAACAGCGTGATCTTTACATGGAAAATTTAATACATTCTTGTCAATTATTTTATGTAAAATATTTTCTCAAATGAAATTACAACTATTCGATTTTTGAGAAATTTCTCCAAATACGTATTCAATTTTTTTTATCAGATTATAAAAACCTGAATTCGGATGCTGAAACAAATTCTTCTCTGAATTATTCAAAGCAACAAATGCATCTGATACAAAAGCTGTTGGCTCCGAATTTCGAATAGCATCGTGATATTTAACGCACTTTACATTTTTAAAATTCGATTAGAAATTTCTTCCGTCGAATAGCAAAGGACGCATTCAGATATTTCCGGAGAGTTGTAGTCATGTCCGCAAAGTAAGTTTTCCGTTTGCCAATCATCACCAATCACAGCTTCTTTGAATGTTGCTTTTACTTTATCCAACATACTTCTCCCTGATTAAAAACTCCGATTGAATCTGATTGAAACTCAATCAGAATTCTATCAGTTTCAATCGGAAACGAATTTTCAATCAGAAATGTTCGGGAGCGTTTAAGGCCTCCGATTGAATTTCAATCAGATTCAATCAGAAAATAATAATTTTAATTTTCGATTGAATCTGATTAAATCCAATTGAAATATCCCAATCATTTTCAATCAGATTCAATCGGAAAATAATAATTTTTTTTAAATTATTTTCCGATTGAAATCGATTAAAGCTGATTGAAAAAAATTCAATCGGAAAATAATAATTTATATCTCGATTTTATCCCGATTGATCAATTTTTTATTTCTTCGTGTAGAATGTTCTAATTGATTTTAAACTATCTTCCTGATGAGCTAGATATATAGCTAAAGTCCTTAGTAAAAATGAAACGAGGCACTGGCTAGCGTCTCGCTAGCGTCGCTAGAATCAATGCTAACGGTAAATGACAAACGAGGCGGCCCTCGTTTATTTTTAATAGGGGTCTGCGTATTATCTATGAGATACGAGTAGTTTAACATTAGACAATATAAAAATTTTAAGCTTAATACAGCATAAATCCTTTTTACTGTAGAATGTTCTACTGATTGTATCTTATAAACAGTGCACTTTAGCAATATCACTCTGTTTAGAAAATCTCATAGATTCTCATACATTCCCATGGAGATTTTATGAGAATGAATGAGTTCTGTGAGAAGTGCTATATGGTTAAGTATAGGGCCTTATACATACAGCTATAAGAATCTCTCGGATTTTTTTTAGCAGGGAAATATAATAAACAATTCCGTAGAGGACGAAATTTTCTAAAAGATGGGCGCTATGCATCTTTTTCGTACGATGAGCCGTTTTTTTTTCACTATTAACAATATTATATGAAACAAGTGAAAAATAGACGTTCAGAGCAGATAGAATCGACATAGATCGAGTTAGAGCGATTTGGTTTATAGACTTTCAAATTCAACAAATTCTCTGCAAATTAAGATTGGTTTTAAAACGATAGCTTAAAATTTGGCTTAGTTATAGCAATTTAAAAAAAATGTTATTCAATTAACATACTTTTTAAATGGAAAAATTTAATACTCGAGAGGAAGTACTTTAAATTAAATTTAAGAGCTGAAATTTTCAGGGAATTTTTTTCTCAATATAAACAACAAAATTTTCTTGTGTCGGCTAGAAAAAAAAATTTCGTTTCAAACGAAGCGGATTCAATTAGAAAATAATAATTCATTTATCGATTATTTTCCGATTGAATCCGATTAAATCCGACAGAAAATTTTCAATCAGTTTTAATCTGATTCAATCGAAAAATAACAATTCAGATAGTATTGATTATTATTAAAATTTGGGCAGATATGAATTTCATTTATCATTAATTTAGCAATTTTTAAAATATCCGAGTATAGAATTTTACCTGTCATTCCAATTTAATCAATTTTATAAAAAGTTAAAACAAGCATTTTTCGGGATTATATAGAAACTTTTTTTTAAAAACTGTATTGATTGAGTTTAAAACTATCACGAAAAAAAAAGGAAACATCAATAAAAAATCATATATATATTAAGTTGGTTAAAAAAAAAAAAATTTTTGTTTTTTTTTGGTATCCAAAAATTGAAAGTCTACCTAAAAATAAAGATTTCGGTATTAATCCAAGCTCTTAATAATAATACTACGGTTTGCGTCAATCAATTTTTCTATTTTCTATTTAAATAACACGGGAAAAAAAACTTTTTATTTTTTAGAATTTTCTAACTTACAAGCCAATCAACGAATTATTATGCACGATAGATATTTTTGTAGGATATTGAATGCTCTACAACAAAAGTCTCATCATTTTTTGATAAATCTAACTGTTCAAAAATTATTTGAGCTTAAAGTCAAATTTATAGAAAATTTTGAGATCTTCTTACTTTTCTGGCGAAGCTATCAGTTTTTTCAGAAAATCTCATATAAACTTTTTTATAGGTAATTTTATTTCTCAAAAATCATTATAAATAAAGTTTTTCAAAATTTCGTTTTTTTTTCTAGTTATTTTCATTTCAATGTCAAGCTCTTAAAAAAGTAGTCTTCTGATTGATTTTTTGTAAATTCTAAAATATATTTTTTGTATTTTAACTTATATTTTTTGAATAAATTTTTTTCATGGGGGTGTTTAACGCAAGGATTTTCGTATGCTCCAACTAATAGAAAAAATAATTGCTTGTACCAAGAGAAAAATTTCTTAGGAGAAAAGATATATATGAAGAGGCGAGGAAATTCACGAGTCCTAGGCAATAGCAGTGGGAATAGTTCGGTGCTCGCCACTAGGTAGCGCCTACCACTTGTGAAGTGTTCCTGGTAAGAAACGTAGTTCAGACGTATTATATTCCAGACTTGGAAGCAATTCTGACACAGATTAGATGATTGATGATAGAATGGTCATTATTCTCGATTCTGACACCGAAGTGAAAGGTCGATAGTGTATACTCATTGAGACGTGCCTTCAAAGTACAAAGTGCATATCCAATTGTAAACAGTGAAAGCTGACAGTATAAGTGCTACTCAAAATCTCGCAAAGCACAAGTGCATGCAGGATAGTGCACCTTCTACTAGTAATGGGGCAGTAAGCACCATCAGTGATCTTGCTCTCCAACCTAACTCAAGATACTCGAGCAGAATAAAAAATTTTAAGATTATGAAAACAAGACGTATCGTACATAAAGCAATAGAGAGAATTAATAAAAGAGAAACTGAAACCAATAGAAACAATAAACTACTTAAAGAAATAGTAAAGGACAACTTGAAGAGGAAAATGAATCAAGAACCGCACCAAATCCAAGACTTACGAAAGAGGAAGCAAACGGATAAAAATGCTGGTAATAATCCGCTTAAACTAACTGATAGATTCGACCCGCTCAAACAAACAACGGATAACCAATTCTCAGAAGAAGATGACATGGAATACGTTGAAGAACAGCCAACCCGCAAGACCAAAACAGTCCCAATTGTAATCAATTTGAAACCTTTACAACCCAAACAAGTAAATACTCTCATGAACGAAATCAAAAACATATCCAAAGCTACAACTCTGAAGTATGCAGCTGAAGCAATAACAGTACACACAAGTGAAACGACAGACTACACAACAACATTAAACCACTTGAAAGCTAAGAGATACTCGTATCATACCTACACGCAAAAAGACCAAAAAGATAAAAAATTCGTCATCAAAGGCCTACCAAAATTGCCTGTTGAGCACATTACTGAAAGTTTAATTGCTCAAAATATAATGCCGAAAAAAATTTCTCTTATGAAAAAACCTAAAGATAAACCAAATCAACCCCCATTATATTTCATGTCATTAAATTCGGAAGCTGATGTGGCTGCAGTTTACAAGGTCAAGGCAGTCTGCAGTATAATAATCAAATGGGAAAGATACCACAACCCGAAAAAAGGCACCCAATGTTATAATTGCCAATGCTATGGACATGGGACAGTTAACTGCTTCAATCCCTCACGTTGTGTTAAATGTGCTGGAAGCCATAAAACAGAAGAATGCAAAAAAACAAGCGGAGAACCACCTAAATGCGCAAACTATGGCAAAGACCACCCGGCAAATTATTCGCAATGTGAGGTATACTTAGATTACCTAAAAAATAATGAAAACAGACGACAAAAATCAACAACAAAAAAAACTCAGCAGAGGAGGATACCCGAACCACCAACGTTGGAAGAACAAAACTTTCCAAGGCTCTTCAGCAAGAATGTGAGCAACACCAACATCCAGCAATCAACAGAATTCCATCCGGCAGCTACAACTAGTAATATAAGTAATAATAGTAAGTTTAACTTAAGTTACAGTAACATATCGCAAACTAAAGACAAAATAACGAACGGTATGACAGACTTAAATGACTTACTACACGAACTGAATATTCTAAATAGCCTTTGCGACATTAAATTCATGATCACTGCTCTCAGACAACTAAACTCAAAACTCAAAAACTGACCTGACAAAGCATCACAATGCGTAGCTTTTATAGAATTTATCAACGGACTCAATAATGAATAATACCCCTCGTTGCAATAATAATATAAAAATAGGCCATTGGAATGCCAATGGGTTAGTCAATAAATGGAACGAGTTGAAAGACTTTATTTTTAAATATAAGTTAGATGTTATGCTAATAAATGAATCCAAAGCACCAACTAGTCGTAGTTTTAAGCTAAATGGATACTCTATTTATAAAAAAGAGAGGCAAGGTAAAAACCCTGGTGGTGGCTTATTAATTATTATTAGTGAGAAAATAAAACATAGTGAGCTTAGCAATGACTTTGATTTTCAAACAATAGAAACATTAGGCATTAAACTCAATAATGAACTGACACTATATTCAATATATGTACGACCGACAGTAGGTAAAGTTAAGAACGTAATCGACGACAAAGAGCTACAAACACTAATTAACAGCGCGAATAAAGTTATTCTAATAGGAGATTTTAATGCCAAGCATAATAATTGGAACTGTAAAACTAATAATAGAAACGGCAGAATTATTTTCAATTATGTAAACAATAACCCTGTAGCAGTAATAGCCCCAGACAGGTATACGCTTTATCCCTCTAACGGCGGCCAAGCAAGTGTCGTGGACTTTTCAATAATCAAAAATATGAATACACACATTCCCATTGAAACCATAGATGAACTGGACTCTGATCATATGCCAATCACCCTGACAATTAGTAATACAACAAATTATAGACATGACGAACGCTACTACTTAGATTACAAAAAAACGGACTGGCCACTTTTCAGAACACACATAAATGACAATCTTACCATCAATAAACATATACAAACTAAAAAAGACGTTGACAGTGAAATAGATAACTTAACAAAAATAATAAATGAAGCTAAAAACATAGCAATACCGAAACAGAAGCATAAGACATATATGCAAGAACTACCCTCACATATACAACAAATTATTAGAGACAGAAATATGTACAGAAGAAAATATCAAAGACATAGAGTAGACGCAGATAAACAGCTGTTCGTTAGTCTCGCTAAAACTTGAGAATGGCTGAAACGATTTGGCTAATTTTGGTCTTGAATTATTTGTGAAAGTCCAAAGAAGGTTTGAAAGGTGAATAAATATGAGTTTAGTATAGTGCTGGATAGCTCAACTGGTAGAGCACTCGGTGCGATACCGACATGGTCTGGGATCGATTCCCCAGTTCGGGCTATCTATATTTTTCTTAATTTATCTATAAATTGTCTTATTGAGAAGGTTTGCATGTTTAGGTTTCCACTATATTAAATTGGTTTTTCATATAGTGGAAACCAATTTAATATAGTGGAAAGCTAAACATACAAACCTTCTCAATAAGACAATTTATAGATAAATTGAGAAAAATATAGGGGGCGTTCCACGCCAAATCGGACACCATTTAGCTATTGCACCTCAGCTTTTTTTGTAACTTTTAGTATAGGTTGAAAGAGGCCTTCATGATTTTTTTCAAATTTTTTCCCTCTACCGTTTTTGAAATATCAAATTTCGAAAAATGTAGATTTTTTTTTTCAAATGCCTGTAACTTCGCGAAGTGATTTAAAAAAAATTTTCAAAGAGACAAAAAATGTTCATTTGTAGACACCTTATCGGCAAAGAATATCAAAAAATTTATTTGAACCACGCTTCAATTGAAATTTAAACTTTTTCGTATAAACTGTCGATTTACTAAAAAACACGTACTCATCGATTCTCCTCGTAATTTTTCACGGCAAACTGTCACCTATTCTACAACTTTTCCAGACATGCTCATAATGGGACAACGATGGGATCTATTTTTTTTTTTTTACTTTTTTAAATTTCATATCTCAGTTTTTTTTAAAGAAAAATGTCTTAATATAATAGCATGCTCAGGATTTACTGTTAATAATTATCTGGCACACAACTATCATCAAAATTTTCTAATTTTATTTCCTCAGAAAAATTATTACTAATAAATTTATTATTATTATTATTATTATTATTATTATTATTTTTATTATTATTATTATTATTATTATTATTATTATTATTATTATTATTATTATTATTATTATTATTATTATTATTATTATTATTATTATTATTATTATTATTATTAATAAAATTATTATTCATTTTTTTAATTAGTAATAATTTTTCTGTGGAAGAAAATTTTCATGATAGTTATGTGTCAGAAAATTATTAACAGTAAATTCTGAGCATGCTATTATTTTAAGACATTTTTCTTAAAAATAAAGTGGAATATGAAATTTAAAAAATCTAAAAAAAAATAGATTCCATCGTTGTCTCATTATGAGCATAGCTGGAAAAGTTGTAGAATAGGTGACAGTTTGCTGTGAAAAAATTATGAGGGAAATCGATCAGTAAGTGTTTTTTGTAAATTGACAATTTATACTTAGAAGTTAAAATTTCAATAGAAGTGTGGTTCGAAAAATTTTTTTTGATATTTCTTATCAAAAAGGTATCGAAAAACAAACATTTTTTGACTGTTTAAAAATTTTGTTGAAACCACTTTTTGCGAAGCTACTGGCATTTGAGAGAAAAATCTCTTCATTTTTTAAAATTCGATACTTAGAAAACGGTTGGAGGAAAAAATTTGAAAAAAAATCATGAAAGCTTCTTTCAACCTATGCTAAAAGATAAAAAAGTTTCAAAAAAATCCGAGGTTCAAAAGCTAAATGGCGTCTGATTTGGCGTGGAAAGCCTCAGGGATAGCCAGAACTGGTAATCGAACCCAGACGATGTCGGTATCACGCTAAGTACTCTCAGTTGAGTTATCTGGCACTATACTATATTCCGTTCAATTTGATCTATAAGTTATTGAGCCACACCATCCATCGTACGATAATACACCAATTTTATATAGTGGAAACCTAAACAGAGTTGATTTTTTTATTTTGCTCTACAATCGATTGAGGCAGTACGAAGTCTGCCGGGTCAGCTAGTTTTCATATATAATTAATCATTGATAATTACTTTCTGATAGTGCTCGGACATGGAAGTGGTAAAATGTTATTATCTCGTATGAATCTAAATGTTATTGGAGATTTCATGTGTAATAACATGCACAACATCATCCAGTCTTCCGAATAATGACGACCGTTACGAGATTTATATTTTGAAGCGTTGATAATCTCTTGAATGGCGTTTCGTTGTTGTTCAGGAATTTTCTCAGCATTTTCGGTTAAAACATTATTTAATACATCGGTACTCATCTTTGTCATTTTTTTATAACATGTAGCTATCGAAGTTTTCAATTTTTTATTTGACTTTTGAAAGGAATTATTTTGCTTTTTAATTCTGAAATAATTTTTCTGTAATTTTATTAAATGTCTTTTGATTTCGAGCTTCGCAATATTTAATCATTCTACTTTTGATACCGGTATTACTTGCAGATTATCTTTTTTTTTACGTTCTAACACTTTTTTTTACAGATTTAGTCTTTACAATGTCCAATTTTACTAATTAATACACACTTTTTATGCCTAGTTATTTTAAAAATTTCAGTGTATGTAAACAAACTGTGATCTAAATTTTGTAAGGCATTATTTAATTTAACACCGTTATATACTTGTAATAAATGACAACTAAAAATAATATTTTCAAGATTTGCTAAACTTTTCACTTTTTCACAATATTGTTCTCTTAAATTTATAGGTGATTCATTAACTTTAAATTGCACTTCTAAACTCTCAGTTATAATAACTTTTTTCGAATAAGTTATTGTTGCACTATTCTTTTCTTCAAAATATGTATGGCTGAAAGCAATCATAAGTTTTCCATTAACATCATATTTTTTTACTTTCCCATGAAAGTGGTAAATGTAGTGTTTCATTTAAAATTATATCCTCGAAAATCAATACATTGTTGTTTTTACTTGTTTCAATAAAAGATTTCTGTGATGTACTCGCTTCCGTTACATTAATTGTACCAGTCGGTAAGAAATTTGGTTAGAGTTGATTATTCATATCTCCATGTGTTTCTTCTTGATTTTTTTTTTTATTTATCATAAAGCTCATTCCACCAGAATTGAGAAGAAGTAACGTTCGGCGCTAACTGAGGTTTCTTCTACGTCGACTAAAATATAAAAAAAAAAAAAACAGAAAGTTTAGTTTAATTATAATTAAACTTATAGTGTGGTATATATACTTAATACAATCAAAAATGATAGGTAAAATGCCTGCAGAAATAAAATATTCGTAGCCATAGCAGATTATTCCTACAGAAGTAATATAACTATAAAAAGATAAAAAATATACTTACCATCTTTATCAGTAAGAATTTTTTCATGCCGATTTTCATCTTTCAAAAAATGTTTATCACAAACTTTTTGTCCACACTTTAATTCAACTTTTCGACAGATTGCAACTTGCCACTTCTTTCTTAAGTCCAGATCTTTGGGAACGCCAAATAAATGTTTTTTTTCTTTACAACTTTTATACCCCGATTGACATCCAGAAACTATACAACTGGACATTTTAAATAAAATATTTTTAATTACAAATAAAAAAAAACTATTAACAATTTATGCACAGGATTTAATATCACAATTTCGTGAATAAAAAATCTAATACTTAGCAGCGAAACCTAAATTACAAACTCCTGTAGATGTTCATTCGAGGACAGTATGACCACGACGGATGACTGATTGAAACGTTTCCAAATGCACTTTGACGAAGTTAAGTCAATTCACTTTAATAGTAATGAGCCTAAAAGTGGGACTAGCAATAATATTTATGATCCTTGCTTTATCTATTTTATATTTCACCTTCAACATTCGGTCGAGACGAAATTTTATTTTAAGTATAATAGTATAAAATTTAACAATGGACAGTTTGAAGAGGGTTAAAAGTCACAGGATTTATTTTCAGTAGATGACCATAAAAGACAGAAATCACACTCTTCAATTGTTATTTTTTAAACTTTGTGTAAAGTTTTAAATAGTTTATTCTTTCATTCTTAAATAAAGAAGAGAATGTTACTAAATAATAACTCTAAACGTAACGTCGTTTTAATTACTCATTACAAAAAAAAAAAAAAAAAAAAAAAAAAAATGATTACCTATCAATGTCAAGAATCGAAAAAGTTTTAAGTCCTATGAAAGTCATAGAAATGAAAATTTTCATTTGTTAAATCTCGAGTAGCTGATTGCTTGGACAGCGTTTGGAAAGTTTGAGAGTGTCGTTTAACTTGGTGACGTCAGGTAAACGAATTCAGATATAAAACCATTGTTATTTAACACTCTAAGTACTATAAATACCGTGGGTACTAAGTGAAATAAATAAAATAAACTACTCCCTGGTCACGTTTGATTTACATTTTTAAATTTTTCATCATTTTCGATAGTTTATTTAAAAATTGTAGTTTTTAAATAATGTAAGATTAGAAAATTTTACTATTGTATTCGAGGGAAAAGAGGGGAAAGTAGGCATAATGAGTCTCTCAAGATAATTACAAATTTTATTTCATAAACAATTTTAGTTGACCTGTCTGCACTTCGCTTTGTTAATTTGAAAACTTGAATCGTTCGAGGTTTATGATCAGATGTAGAATTTAATCGTAAATCTTGAACGAATTAGAATAGATTCGTCTGTAATAGTGTAAACTCAGTATTATAAATTATTATGATGAATAATATTTTGTACTTGATGCGCGTTGAAAAAGTAAATTTGATGAATTTCGTAAAAGTAACATTGCTTCTGAGACAAAAATTCGTAGTAGAATAAATTTACAGTGATATTTTATGATATTGTTGGAAAGATTCGAGTCATACGTTTCAAATTACCATAATTTATTATAGCACTGAAAAATACCATATTCATCATGACAATGAGACTATGCTAAAAGTCTTACATAAACAAATTTTTCGAACTTATTTATGGGTTTGAGTATATTTCTAGAACTTTTATTAAACACCGAGAGAAAAACATTATAAATTCAAAAAAAAATCCCTTATTAAAAAAAAAACGATTTAAAACGATTAGAAAAAATAAATTTTTTAAACTTTTTAATACTTTGAATACTTCGTCATCGACCTTCTTGTGGGCATTTAACATTACAAATTGTTTCGAATCGTTTCTTTTAATCAGGGCTTGTTTACTTATAATTTATAATACTAAAAACAAAAAATTTTTACCACACCGAAGTATAAAATATCTTATTTCAATAACTATTGCTTCAATCCAATTATAAATTTCCACGGGCAATGCATTTTTATTAACAAATAAGAAAATTTTTCCTTGGCTCTATCCAACAAAAATAAATATATGTACTTCAATTAAGAATATTATTTTTAAAAACGAACATATTTTTCTTTCAGTGAAGTATATAGTACGGATGGATTAATTTTTATTGTAATTAATATTTTGTAGGCAATGTCTTGGAAACTTTTAGCGTATTCAAATTAGTTTTTAAGTATTTTCAATAACCGTAAAAATGATTACATTATTAAGAATTTATTAGAAAATAAAAATATACATATAATTATATAATTATATTTATAAATAATTTTTCAAAATCCATAATCATAAAGTTTTAAAATTAAGACTTGATTTTTTTGAATTGAGTAAATTAATGAATGAAAAAATTATATATATGCATTAAATGGGAAATTATTTAAAAATATTTTACAACCGATTTTTCTTAAGCTAAAAACGTTTAGAAATACCCGCTTTTCAGAAAAATTTTTGACCCATATGCTTGACGGTAAAGAAACACTATTGCCATCTACTGTTTTATCTCAAATGGAGTCAGTAAGGATCTAAAAAAGTGGGGGAGTCGCAGAGGGCTGGTATTGTATTATAAGTAATAGAATAGAAATAAGAATATTTATTTAATGCATGAGTATAATATTGAAAATAGCAGGCATGAAAAAAATGTATTAATTTTGAAAAAAAATAGAATATTTATAGAAACAACTTTTAAAAATTTCACATTAAAATAATTGAATGGTAGCGCCACGCGATTGCTGGTGGTAAGATACAAAATCATTTATAGAACTTAGTTTTTTTTTTTGTGGTAGAGAAATGTTGAAACTGACTTTGGTCAACATAGAAAGATTTTTAAATAGAAAAATTTTTTCATAGAATTGTTGTGTCATAGAGATATGCAGAATAGAGAAATATTAAGGAGAGTTGTATAATTATGGAGAAATGCCATAATATAAATATGTTAACACCTAATTCTATCATATTATAGTAAATTTTGTAGAGACTTAATTTTCATAGAGATATATAATATAAAGATATTTTAGACATGAATTATTTTCGCATATATTTATGTTTAATAAAATAAGTTTACATAGAGATAATTTTGAATATAATTATTTTGCAACATAAATATATTTAATATTGATATTTTCGCATAGAAATCTATTTAAGAGAGTTGTATGTTGGTAGAGTACTAAAAGTAGAAAAGTAAAAAAGTACGCTTGTAACCAGGTACGGTATGGATACATGGTGCTGATTGTATATATATATATATATATATATATATATATATATATATATATATACAATCAGCAAATGCGAATTTATAAGCCTGAGTGTGATGTTTAGGTATGACCAATTTATTCGAGTCAGCCTGATTCCTCAGCGACCTGGATGCTGAGTACACTGCACACAGTTCAGCTAGGTAAGAAGGTGCACGTTCTATAAGAGCTATAAGTACGACTATTAGGACCGCACGTGATCTAGCCATACTAACAGAGAGCCAACCAAGACTTACTCTGGTTTTGGTGATAGGCGAGTCCCAGGGCAGACCCAGAATATATCTAACTCCTTTGTTTACCAACCTTTGTTTACCAAGAGAGAGAGTGAGAGAGAGAGAGAGAGAGAGAGAGAGAGAGAGAGAGTGAAAAACAAAATAAATTATATCTTAACAAATGATGAAAGTTTGTAATTTATTAATAGACATTTACTAAATAATAATTAATTTTTTAAGAATATTGAGATACGGGTGTGAGGTCTTTTGTGAAAACCAACTCCAAAAAATGAACTAATAATTGTCAAATGATCATCACAATCAGTCATTATTGTCAAACAGATTAGTCAAGCAACTTGCTTTCATACATTATCGTTCCAATATCTCTTTCCCAAATAGTACCTTTATAAGTGATAGAATCTGTTTCAGTAGGATTAGAGCTCCCAAGAAAACTTTATAATTTGCTTCACTGTGAAATACACAGAGAGAAATGTCAAGTAAATATGCCTGTGCTGCAAAGGCATATTCACTTGAAATTTTTCTCCGTGTACTCCGGCATGCTTTATGAATCAATCAAATAACACAAATCTCGATACTAAAATTCAAAATTATCCATAGCATCAATATTCATTTTACTTTTAACTCCATCGTCAATCAGCATTCTCCAATGAAATGTTACAGTTCCATGTGGTTGGGAACTAACACACCCGCCCGTTAATTCTAACGATGTCTGGTCAATCAAATACTTTGGACGTTGATGTATTTAAAAATATGTGTATAAATATGATATATTTCTAGACAAAATAATTCCAAGATTTTGATATCAGCGACTTTGATTTATAATATATAGATATTACGAGATATTTTCTAACAATAACATTGAAAACAATTTTAAAATTCATGATTGCAAACTTTTTTTCGTAATCACAATTATTTTTTCTGCCAGCACTCTATTATAATTTATCTATAAAAATCTGATAATCTTTATTAAGAATTTAATACATCAATATTGATTTGGAAAGAGTTTTGGGCCAAAAATATGAGTTTTTATAGTACTGTAAAAAAAAAAAACAATACGTATACATACATATACTTTCGAACAGAAATCCATTGAAAATTATATAGCAATAAATGTTGAAAATTTGATAATTTCTATTGAGCATTTGATAAATAAATATTGATATTGAAGAGTTTCGGAGCAAGAATCAAAGTTAAGAGATAAAGAACTTGAATTATATTTTACGAAAGGAAAATTTAGTGGTCTTGAAAAGGGCCATTTTCAACCAAAAGTTGGAAAACTCAGGTATCTTATGATGAAGAATCGTAAGCTAGAAAGAAAAAGTCAGTATTTCTACATGATACTGTCAGTAAAAATTAACATACACATACAACCTGAAATACATTGTAAATTATGTTGTAACAAATGTTAAAAATATGATATTTTTTATTGTGCACTTAATTACTGAATATTAATAATGGTATTAGAGTCAAGATCTAAATTGAATAAAAGTATTAAAGTAGAGATCTAAATTGAAAGTAATTGAACTTGAATTGTTTCTTTACGTATAAAAAATTTGGTGGCCCTGAAAAGGGCCGTTTTCAACTTAAGTCTGAACTTAAGTATCTAATAGGGATGGATCGTTACATGGACAATAACAGTAACTTCGTCGTTATGGTCTAAAATACTAAAAAAGTCATCTCCGTCATGTCGTCTGATGCAACTGCCCAGGTGGATATATTTGCCATGGGCCTTGAAGGTAGCAGACTTCTCGGTGAGGGTCATAAGGTTGCCGTAGAAGTCAAGTGCGAAGTACTGAACTGAGTATCTGGCATTCTGGTTCCAGGAGTCTGATGTATGAACCCCTAACGAAAGCCAAAAGTTGTCTTCTTCGTCGTAGCTCAGCTCTACACGGAAACTCCACGTTTCCTGGATGTCCGACCTCGGACACAGTGGTGACTCCATAACTTCTACAGCTCCCGATTCGGTCGTGTACATCTTCTTACTGATTTCACTCAGCTTGAAGCAGTGGCCAGTGACGTTGGTCAGTCGAATCATTGGATGGTAAAAGTCCATCGTGATGCGTGAAGTTGAAAACTTGAATAATTTCACGTGACGTACGGGGTAAGTCGTCGGTTGAAAATGACTTGGAACGACCGCGTTACCGTTAAGTAACCTCTGATTTTTACCATCTCCATCGCGAAATTCCAATATACTGCTATCTGATTGGCTCGCAGCTACCTATGTGATGAGTCTCCCGTAATTACTTTCTATCGGTAAGTGCACAGCGACCACAGCAAAGGAAATATCCCCTCTGCTGCATCTAGATTTCCCATTGGCTCGCAACTACCGACGTCGTAAATATTGTTATTATTGTAATCGGAACCTGCGAAAAGAATATTTTTATCAATTTCTGTGATTAAATCTCGAAATGAGTAGATGGTTGCGAAATGAAATCGAGTAATTGACACTGTAATCTCGTGCTTTTCTACGGACCACTTCAATCGTGTCATCGTCATGCCCAAGACTTAACAAGCGGCTCGTCCTATTTAATTGGAGGAGAAGGTACTCAGAGGACAGAGTCCGCTAAGCAACAAACTTTAACAAACCAAATGGCACTCTTCAGGGCTAACGAATTCTGCATGTTAATAAAATTTTATAGATTTTCATATTTGGGTCCAGATTATTGTTGAATCGGTGAAAACAATAAATTTCTGAGGTCGCTCCTAAATCAAGGAAACGCACATACGCAGTAGTTTTTTAAAAATTCTCATCGTTGCAGTGGAAAAACTAAAATTGATTAAAAAGTTCTTGTTCTCCACAATACTGTCAATAATAAATTATTTGCAAACTGTGAAACAAAGGATCGATGCTACCTTAAATCATTTTTCAAGTATGAAAAATTTGGTGGCCCCGAAAATGACCGATTTTAACTCATAGCTTGGAAAAATGAGTATGAAATTATGAAAAATCTTGAGCTAAGATAAAAAAGGCAGTATTTCTTTATAACACTGATAGACAAGACCAAAATGCATTTATGCAACCTGAAATACATTATAAATGATATTGTAATAAACGTTCTTTTTTTTGCTGCTTTTGGTTTTCGTCCCACCTCCAATTGGGCAACGTGCCAGTTACTATGCTACGTAATTATTGTAATAAATTTGTAATAAGCATTCGAAAATTTATAATTTTTATTAAGCATTAAATAAATAAATATTAATTTCGAAAGCGTTTTGGGAAAAGGATGAGAGTTGAGGTATATGAAACTTGGATTATCTTTTACGAATTGAAAATTTGGTGGCCCTGAAAAGGGCCGTTTTCAACCCGCGGTTTAGAAACTTGAGTATCTTATTATAGAGTCGTGAGCTAGAAAAAAAGGCAGTATTTTCACATGATACTATCCGTAAAAATAAATATACATATACAACCTGAAATACATTATAAATTATGTTGCAAAATATGTTAAAGATAAAATATTTATTATTAAGCACTTAATCACTAAATATTAAAAACGGAATAGTATTGGAGAAGGGATTTGAGTTGAAGGTTATTAAACTTGAGTTGTGTTTTACATATTTAAAAATTTAGTGGCCCTGAAAAGGGCCGTTTTCAACTTAAGTCTGAACTTAAGTATCTAACTAGGGAGTATCATCACTTGTACCATGATATAAACTTTGTCGCTGGCTTCGTGTAATATGCCAACAAAGTCGTATTCGTTATATCGTCTGATGCAGCGACCCAAATGTATATAATCGTCGTAGGCCTTGAATGGAGCAGACTTCTCGGTAAGGGTTATCAGGTTACCGAGCAAGTCAAGGGCGAAGCACTGCACAGTGTATTTTGTCTTAAGATCTTTCGATTTGGACGGTTGGATGCCTAATGAAAGCTAAAATTTATCCTCCCGATCGTGGCTTAGCTCCATGCGGAAATTCCATGTTTCCTCGATGTCTAGCCTTGGATACAAGGGTGACTCCTTAACCTCAACAGATCCAGACTCTGTTGTGTACAACTTCTTGCTGATCTCAGCCAGCTTGAATGTGTGGCTAGCAACGTTCGTTGGATTTACTCATTGAGTAGTTAAAGTTTATCGTGGTGCGTAAAGTTTAAAGCTTCGATAATTTCACGTGACGTAGAAGGTAAGTTGTCGGCTGGAAATGACTTGTAATGACCGTCTGACCGTTAAGTAACCTCTGTTCTTTACCATCTCCACCACTAAATTTCAACATACTGCATAAGGATTGGATCGCAGTTACCAACGTAGGCATTTTTGTGCAATTGTTTTCTATTAGTAAGCGCGCACCATCCACATCAAAGGAAATATCCTCTCTACTGCTTCTAGCTTTGTCATTGGATCGCAGGTACCGACGCCGTGAAAATTATTGTTATTTTTCATCGGAATCTGCGATCCAATAGAATTACCGAATCATCGATCCCTGAAATATTTGCATCAGATAAAATATTGAATGTTTTCATTGATGATATATTTGGATATGAAATATCAACACTCAAAAATATTAATATATTCCGTTCACATTTTGCCGATTCTTTGATAATAGTTGCGCCATTTGCTACTTCAACGATTTTACCAGACTGTGAATGATATGAATAATTTTATTTTTTTTTTTTTACGGAGTTTCAGGAGACTTTCATCTGATAGGTAGACTCTTCATTTTTCTGTATGCCAAGTATACAAAATAATTGTAGCTGATCAAAAAGTTTTTCACAAAAATTTTCACAAAAAAAAAAAAAAAATATTATTCCAGTACCGGGAATTGAATTTTTTTTTTTTTTTTTTTTTCAAATTATCGTTATTACAATATAGAGGTTAAACAAAAATAATAAAACAAAAACTTTATCATCAAATGGTTTAGAAGCAATCACAGTTCAATGGCTGATTGTTAGCGGCAACTTGTTGCAGATCGATCGTTGTATTTTTGTACTACATATAATTTAACTTCGCGACTGGTGCGGGTCGTAAGTACTGTGCCTGATCCGTCTTGATTTGTCAATTAAACTGTAGTAAAATATGTAAAGAATAACAACTTTCACTATCGTCCAGGAATAAAAACTGGGTTGCCTTGGTGAAAACCAGGAATAATAACCCCTATATTATACCGGAGGAAATAAAAGTCATTGACATTATTGGCTTACTTGTTCTTATAGAAAGCTATAATGTTTTGCATAAAATTTTTGTCTTAAATTAGAAAAAAAAAAAATACTGTGCAATTGAAAATTAGAAATTTATAAAATTTAAAACAATGATATGGATTTTATCTAGATAAATTTTAACAAACTACTTGAAACAGTCAGTATTGACAGAAATTGATAAAAATATTCTTTTCGCAGGTTCCGATTACAATAATAACAATATTTACGACGTCGGTAGTTGCGAGCCAATGGGAAATCTAGATGCAGCAGAGGGGATATTTCCTTTGCTGTGGTCGCTGTGCACTTACCGATAGAAAGTAATTACGGGAGACTCATCACATAGGTAGCTGCGAGCCAATCAGATAGCAGTATATTGGAATTTCGCGATGGAGATGGTAAAAATCAGAGGTTACTTAACGGTAACGCGGTCGTTCCAAGTCATTTTCAACCGACGACTTACCCCGTACGTCACGTGAAATTATTCAAGTTTTCAACTTCACGCATCACGATGGACTTTTACCATCCAATGATTCGACTGACCAACGTCACTGGCCACTGCTTCAAGCTGAGTGAAATCAGTAAGAAGATGTACACGACCGAATCGGGAGCTGTAGAAGTTATGGAGTCACCACTGTGTCCGAGGTCGGACATCCAGGAAACGTGGAGTTTCCGTGTAGAGCTGAGCTACGACGAAGAAGACAACTTTTGGCTTTCGTTAGGGGTTCATACATCAGACTCCTGGAACCAGAATGCCAGATACTCAGTTCAGTACTTCGCACTTGACTTCTACGGCAACCTTATGACCCTCACCGAGAAGTCTGCTACCTTCAAGGCCCATGGCAAATATATCCACCTGGGCAGTTGCATCAGACGACATGACGGAGATGACTTTTTTAGTATTTTAGACCATAACGACGAAGTTACTGTTATTGTCCATGTAACGATCCATCCCTATTAGATACTTAAGTTCAGACTTAAGTTGAAAACGGCCCTTTTCAGGGCCACCAAATTTTTTATACGTAAAGAAACAATTCAAGTTCAATTACTTTCAATTTAGATCTCTACTTTAATACTTTTATTCAATTTAGATCTTGACTCTAATACCATTATTAATATTCAGTAATTAAGTGCACAATAAAAAATATCATATTTTTAACATTTGTTACAACATAATTTACAATGTATTTCAGGTTGTATGTGTATGTTAATTTTTACTGACAGTATCATGTAGAAATACTGACTTTTTCTTTCTAGCTTACGATTCTTCATCATAAGATACCTGAGTTTTCCAACTTTTGGTTGAAAATGGCCCTTTTCAAGACCACTAAATTTTCCTTTCGTAAAATATAATTCAAGTTCTTTATCTCTTAACTTTGATTCTTGCTCCGAAACTCTTCAATATCAATATTTATTTATCAAATGCTCAATAGAAATTATCAAATTTTCAACATTTATTGCTATATAATTTTCAATGGATTTCTGTTCGAAAGTATATGTATGTATACGTATTGTTTTTTTTTTTTACAGTACTATAAAAACTCATATTTTTGGCCCAAAACTCTTTCCAAATCAATATTGATGTATTAAATTCTTAATAAAGATTATCAGATTTTTATAGATAAATTATAATAGAGTGCTGGCAGAAAAAATAATTGTGATTACGAAAAAAAGTTTGCAATCATGAATTTTAAAATTGTTTTCAATGTTATTGTTAGAAAATATCTCGTAATATCTATATATTATAAATCAAAGTCGCTGATATCAAAATCTTGGAATTATTTTGTCTAGAAATATATCATATTTATACACATATTTTTAAATACATCAACGTCCAAAGTATTTGATTGACCAGACATCGTTAGAATTAACGGGCGGGTGTGTTAGTTCCCAACCACATGGAACTGTAACATTTCATTGGAGAATGCTGATTGACGATGGAGTTAAAAGTAAAATGAATATTGATGCTATGGATAATTTTGAATTTTAGTATCGAGATTTGTGTTATTTGATTGATTCATAAAGCATGCCGGAGTACACGGAGAAAAATTTCAAGTGAATATGCCTTTGCAGCACAGGCATATTTACTTGACATTTCTCTCTGTGTATTTCACAGTGAAGCAAATTATAAAGTTTTCTTGGGAGCTCTAATCCTACTGAAACAGATTCTATCACTTATAAAGGTACTATTTGGGAAAGAGATATTGGAACGATAATGTATGAAAGCAAGTTGCTTGACTAATCTGTTTGACAATAATGACTGATTGTGATGATCATTTGACAATTATTAGTTCATTTTTTGGAGTTGGTTTTCACAAAAGACCTCACACCCGTATCTCAATATTCTTAAAAAATTAATTATTATTTAGTAAATGTCTATTAATAAATTACAAACTTTCATCATTTGTTAAGATATAATTTATTTTGTTTTTCACTCTCTCTCTCTCTCTCTCTCTCTCTCTCTCTCTCTCTCTCTCTCTCTCACTCTCTCTCTTGGTAAACAAAGGTTGGTAAACAAAGGAGTTAGATATATTCTGGGTCTGCCCTGGGACTCGCCTATCACCAAAACCAGAGTAAGTCTTGGTTGGCTCTCTGTTAGTATGGCTAGATCACGTGCGGTCCTAATAGTCGTACTTATAGCTCTTATAGAACGTGCACCTTCTTACCTAGCTGAACTGTGTGCAGTGTACTCAGCATCCAGGTCGCTGAGGAATCAGGCTGACTCGAATAAATTGGTCATACCTAAACATCACACTCAGGCTTATAAATTCGCATTTGCTGATTGTATATATATATATATATATATATATATATATATATATATATATATATATACAATCAGCACCATGTATCCATACCGTACCTGGTTACAAGCGTACTTTTTTACTTTTCTACTTTTAGTACTCTACCAACATACAACTCTCTTAAATAGATTTCTATGCGAAAATATCAATATTAAATATATTTATGTTGCAAAATAATTATATTCAAAATTATCTCTATGTAAACTTATTTTATTAAACATAAATATATGCGAAAATAATTCATGTCTAAAATATCTTTATATTATATATCTCTATGAAAATTAAGTCTCTACAAAATTTACTATAATATGATAGAATTAGGTGTTAACATATTTATATTATGGCATTTCTCCATAATTATACAACTCTCCTTAATATTTCTCTATTCTGCATATCTCTATGACACAACAATTCTATGAAAAAATTTTTCTATTTAAAAATCTTTCTATGTTGACCAAAGTCAGTTTCAACATTTCTCTACCACAAAAAAAAAAACTAAGTTCTATAAATGATTTTGTATCTTACCACCAGCAATCGCGTGGCGCTACCATTCAATTATTTTAATGTGAAATTTTTAAAAGTTGTTTCTATAAATATTCTATTTTTTTTCAAAATTAATACATTTTTTTCATGCCTGCTATTTTCAATATTATACTCATGCATTAAATAAATATTCTTATTTCTATTCTATTACTTATAATACAATACCAGCCCTCTGCGACTCCCCCACTTTTTTAGATCCTTACTGACTCCATTTGAGATAAAACAGTAGATGGCAATAGTGTTTCTTTACCGTCAAGCATATGGGTCAAAAATTTTTCTGAAAAGCGGGTATTTCTAAACGTTTTTAGCTTAAGAAAAATCGGTTGTAAAATATTTTTAAATAATTTCCCATTTAATGCATATATATAATTTTTTCATTCATTAATTTACTCAATTCAAAAAAATCAAGTCTTAATTTTAAAACTTTATGATTATGGATTTTGAAAAATTATTTATAAATATAATTATATAATTATATGTATATTTTTATTTTCTAATAAATTCTTAATAATGTAATCATTTTTACGGTTATTGAAAATACTTAAAAACTAATTTGAATACGCTAAAAGTTTCCAAGACATTGCCTACAAAATATTAATTACAATAAAAATTAATCCATCCGTACTATATACTTCACTGAAAGAAAAATATGTTCGTTTTTAAAAATAATATTCTTAATTGAAGTACATATATTTATTTTTGTTGGATAGAGCCAAGGAAAAATTTTCTTATTTGTTAATAAAAATGCATTGCCCGTGGAAATTTATAATTGGATTGAAGCAATAGTTATTGAAATAAGATATTTTATACTTCGGTGTGGTAAAAATTTTTTGTTTTTAGTATTATAAATTATAAGTAAACAAGCCCTGATTAAAAGAAACGATTCGAAACAATTTGTAATGTTAAATGCCCACAAGAAGGTCGATGACGAAGTATTCAAAGTATTAAAAAGTTTAAAAAATTTATTTTTTCTAATCGTTTTAAATCGTTTTTTTTTTAATAAGGGATTTTTTTTTGAATTTATAATGTTTTTCTCTCGGTGTTTAATAAAAGTTCTAGAAATATACTCAAACCCATAAATAAGTTCGAAAAATTTGTTTATGTAAGACTTTTAGCATAGTCTCATTGTCATGATGAATATGGTATTTTTCAGTGCTATAATAAATTATGGTAATTTGAAACGTATGACTCGAATCTTTCCAACAATATCATAAAATATCACTGTAAATTTATTCTACTACGAATTTTTGTCTCAGAAGCAATGTTACTTTTACGAAATTCATCAAATTTACTTTTTCAACGCGCATCAAGTACAAAATATTATTCATCATAATAATTTATAAACCTCGAACGATTCAAGTTTTCAAATTAACAAAGCGAAGTGCAGACAGGTCAACTAAAATTGTTTATGAAATAAAATTTGTAATTATCTTGAGAGACTCATTATGCCTACTTTCCCCTCTTTTCCCTCGAATACAATAGTAAAATTTTCTAATCTTACATTATTTAAAAACTACAATTTTTAAATAAACTATCGAAAATGATGAAAAATTTAAAAATGTAAATCAAACGTGACCAGGGAGTAGTTTATTTTATTTATTTCACTTAGTACCCACGGTATTTATAGTACTTAGAGTGTTAAATAACAATGGTTTTATATCTGAATTCGTTTACCTGACGTCACCAAGTTAAACGACACTCTCAAACTTTCCAAACGCTGTCCAAGCAATCAGCTACTCGAGATTTAACAAATGAAAATTTTCATTTCTATGACTTTCATAGGACTTAAAACTTTTTCGATTCTTGACATTGATAGGTAATCATTTTTTTTTTTTTTTTTTTTTTTTTTTTGTAATGAGTAATTAAAACGACGTTACGTTTAGAGTTATTATTTAGTAACATTCTCTTCTTTATTTAAGAATGAAAGAATAAACTATTTAAAACTTTACACAAAGTTTAAAAAATAACAATTGAAGAGTGTGATTTCTGTCTTTTATGGTCATCTACTGAAAATAAATCCTGTGACTTTTAACCCTCTTCAAACTGTCCATTGTTAAATTTTATACTATTATACTTAAAATAAAATTTCGTCTCGACCGAATGTTGAAGGTGAAATATAAAATAGATAAAGCAAGGATCATAAATATTATTGCTAGTCCCACTTTTAGGCTCATTACTATTAAAGTGAATTGACTTAACTTCGTCAAAGTGCATTTGGAAACGTTTCAATCAGTCATCCGTCGTGGTCATACTGTCCTCGAATGAACATCTACAGGAGTTTGTAATTTAGGTTTCGCTGCTAAGTATTAGATTTTTTATTCACGAAATTGTGATATTAAATCCTGTGCATAAATTGTTAATAGTTTTTTTTTATTTGTAATTAAAAATATTTTATTTAAAATGTCCAGTTGTATAGTTTCTGGATGTCAATCGGGGTATAAAAGTTGTAAAGAAAAAAAACATTTATTTGGCGTTCCCAAAGATCTGGACTTAAGAAAGAAGTGGCAAGTTGCAATCTGTCGAAAAGTTGAATTAAAGTGTGGACAAAAAGTTTGTGATAAACATTTTTTGAAAGATGAAAATCGGCATGAAAAAATTCTTACTGATAAAGATGGTAAGTATATTTTTTATCTTTTTATAGTTATATTACTTCTGTAGGAATAATCTGCTATGGCTACGAATATTTTATTTCTGCAGGCATTTTACCTATCATTTTTGATTGTATTAAGTATATATACCACACTATAAGTTTAATTATAATTAAACTAAACTTTCTGTTTTTTTTTTTTTTATATTTTAGTCGACGTAGAAGAAACCTCAGTTAGCGCCGAACGTTACTTCTTCTCAATTCTGGTGGAATGAGCTTTATGATAAATAAAAAAAAAAATCAAGAAGAAACACATGGAGATATGAATAATCAACTCTAACCAAATTTCTTACCGACTGGTACAATTAATGTAACGGAAGCGAGTACATCACAGAAATCTTTTATTGAAACAAGTAAAAACAACAATGTATTGATTTTCGAGGATATAATTTTAAATGAAACACTACATTTACCACTTTCATGGGAAAGTAAAAAAATATGATGTTAATGGAAAACTTATGATTGCTTTCAGCCATACATATTTTGAAGAAAAGAATAGTGCAACAATAACTTATTCGAAAAAAGTTATTATAACTGAGAGTTTAGAAGTGCAATTTAAAGTTAATGAATCACCTATAAATTTAAGAGAACAATATTGTGAAAAAGTGAAAAGTTTAGCAAATCTTGAAAATATTATTTTTAGTTGTCATTTATTACAAGTATATAACGGTGTTAAATTAAATAATGCCTTACAAAATTTAGATCACAGTTTGTTTACATACACTGAAATTTTTAAAATAACTAGGCATAAAAAGTGTGTATTAATTAGTAAAATTGGACATTGTAAAGACTAAATCTGTAAAAAAAAGTGTTAGAACGTAAAAAAAAAGATAATCTGCAAGTAATACCGGTATCAAAAGTAGAATGATTAAATATTGCGAAGCTCGAAATCAAAAGACATTTAATAAAATTACAGAAAAATTATTTCAGAATTAAAAAGCAAAATAATTCCTTTCAAAAGTCAAATAAAAAATTGAAAACTTCGATAGCTACATGTTATAAAAAAATGACAAAGATGAGTACCGATGTATTAAATAATGTTTTAACCGAAAATGCTGAGAAAATTCCTGAACAACAACGAAACGCCATTCAAGAGATTATCAACGCTTCAAAATATAAATCTCGTAACGGTCGTCATTATTCGGAAGACTGGATGATGTTGTGCATGTTATTACACATGAAATCTCCAATAACATTTAGATTCATACGAGATAATAACATTTTACCACTTCCATGTCCGAGCACTATCAGAAAGTAATTATCAATGATTAATTATATATGAAAACTAGCTGACCCGGCAGACTTCGTACTGCCTCAATCGATTGTAGAGCAAAATAAAAAAATCAACTCTGTTTAGGTTTCCACTATATAAAATTGGTGTATTATCGTACGATGGATGGTGTGGCTCAATAACTTATAGATCAAATTGAACGGAATATAGTATAGTGCCAGATAACTCAACTGAGAGTACTTAGCGTGATACCGACATCGTCTGGGTTCGATTACCAGTTCTGGCTATCCCTGAGGCTTTCCACGCCAAATCAGACGCCATTTAGCTTTTGAACCTCGGATTTTTTTGAAACTTTTTTATCTTTTAGCATAGGTTGAAAGAAGCTTTCATGATTTTTTTTCAAATTTTTTCCTCCAACCGTTTTCTAAGTATCGAATTTTAAAAAATGAAGAGATTTTTCTCTCAAATGCCAGTAGCTTCGCAAAAAGTGGTTTCAACAAAATTTTTAAACAGTCAAAAAATGTTTGTTTTTCGATACCTTTTTGATAAGAAATATCAAAAAAAATTTTTCGAACCACACTTCTATTGAAATTTTAACTTCTAAGTATAAATTGTCAATTTACAAAAAACACTTACTGATCGATTTCCCTCATAATTTTTTCACAGCAAACTGTCACCTATTCTACAACTTTTCCAGCTATGCTCATAATGAGACAACGATGGAATCTATTTTTTTTTAGATTTTTTAAATTTCATATTCCACTTTATTTTTAAGAAAAATGTCTTAAAATAATAGCATGCTCAGAATTTACTGTTAATAATTTTCTGACACATAACTATCATGAAAATTTTCTTCCACAGAAAAATTATTACTAATTAAAAAAATGAATAATAATTTTATTAATAATAATAATAATAATAATAATAATAATAATAATAATAATAATAATAATAATAATAATAATAATAATAATAATAATAATAATAATAATAATAATAATAATAATAAAAATAATAATAATAATAATAATAATAATAATAATAAATTTATTAGTAATAATTTTTCTGAGGAAATAAAATTAGAAAATTTTGATGATAGTTGTGTGCCAGATAATTATTAACAGTAAATCCTGAGCATGCTATTATATTAAGACATTTTTCTTTAAAAAAAACTGAGATATGAAATTTAAAAAAGTAAAAAAAAAAAAATAGATCCCATCGTTGTCCCATTATGAGCATGTCTGGAAAAGTTGTAGAATAGGTGACAGTTTGCCGTGAAAAATTACGAGGAGAATCGATGAGTACGTGTTTTTTAGTAAATCGACAGTTTATACGAAAAAGTTTAAATTTCAATTGAAGCGTGGTTCAAATAAATTTTTTGATATTCTTTGCCGATAAGGTGTCTACAAATGAACATTTTTTGTCTCTTTGAAAATTTTTTTTAAATCACTTCGCGAAGTTACAGGCATTTGAAAAAAAAAATCTACATTTTTCGAAATTTGATATTTCAAAAACGGTAGAGGGAAAAAATTTGAAAAAAATCATGAAGGCCTCTTTCAACCTATACTAAAAGTTACAAAAAAAGCTGAGGTGCAATAGCTAAATGGTGTCCGATTTGGCGTGGAACGCCCCCTATATTTTTCTCAATTTATCTATAAATTGTCTTATTGAGAAGGTTTGTATGTTTAGCTTTCCACTATATTAAATTGGTTTCCACTATATGAAAAACCAATTTAATATAGTGGAAACCTAAACATGCAAACCTTCTCAATAAGACAATTTATAGATAAATTAAGAAAAATATAGATAGCCCGAACTGGGGAATCGATCCCAGACCATGTCGGTATCGCACCGAGTGCTCTACCAGTTGAGCTATCCAGCACTATACTAAACTCATATTTATTCACCTTTCAAACCTTCTTTGGACTTTCACAAATAATTCAAGACCAAAATTAGCCAAATCGTTTCAGCCATTCTCAAGTTTTAGCGAGACTAACGAACAGCTGTTTATCTGCGTCTACTCTATGTCTTTGATATTTTCTTCTGTACATATTTCTGTCTCTAATAATTTGTTGTATATGTGAGGGTAGTTCTTGCATATATGTCTTATGCTTCTGTTTCGGTATTGCTATGTTTTTAGCTTCATTTATTATTTTTGTTAAGTTATCTATTTCACTGTCAACGTCTTTTTTAGTTTGTATATGTTTATTGATGGTAAGATTGTCATTTATGTGTGTTCTGAAAAGTGGCCAGTCCGTTTTTTTGTAATCTAAGTAGTAGCGTTCGTCATGTCTATAATTTGTTGTATTACTAATTGTCAGGGTGATTGGCATATGATCAGAGTCCAGTTCATCTATGGTTTCAATGGGAATGTGTGTATTCATATTTTTGATTATTGAAAAGTCCACGACACTTGCTTGGCCGCCGTTAGAGGGATAAAGCGTATACCTGTCTGGGGCTATTACTGCTACAGGGTTATTGTTTACATAATTGAAAATAATTCTGCCGTTTCTATTATTAGTTTTACAGTTCCAATTATTATGCTTGGCATTAAAATCTCCTATTAGAATAACTTTATTCGCGCTGTTAATTAGTGTTTGTAGCTCTTTGTCGTCGATTACGTTCTTAACTTTACCTACTGTCGGTCGTACATATATTGAATATAGTGTCAGTTCATTATTGAGTTTAATGCCTAATGTTTCTATTGTTTGAAAATCAAAGTCATTGCTAAGCTCACTATGTTTTATTTTCTCACTAATAATAATTAATAAGCCACCACCAGGGTTTTTACCTTGCCTCTCTTTTTTATAAATAGAGTATCCATTTAGCTTAAAACTACGACTAGTTGGTGCTTTGGATTCATTTATTAGCATAACATCTAACTTATATTTAAAAATAAAGTCTTTCAACTCGTTCCATTTATTGACTAACCCATTGGCATTCCAATGGCCTATTTTTATATTATTATTGCAACGAGGGGTATTATTCATTATTGAGTCCGTTGATAAATTCTATAAAAGCTACGCATTGTGATGCTTTGTCAGGTCAGTTTTTGAGTTTTGAGTTTAGTTGTCTGAGAGCAGTGATCATGAATTTAATGTCGCAAAGGCTATTTAGAATATTCAGTTCGTGTAGTAAGTCATTTAAGTCTGTCATACCGTTCGTTATTTTGTCTTTAGTTTGCGATATGTTACTGTAACTTAAGTTAAACTTACTATTATTACTTATATTACTAGTTGTAGCTGCCGGATGGAATTCTGTTGATTGCTGGATGTTGGTGTTGCTCACATTCTTGCTGAAGAGCCTTGGAAAGTTTTGTTCTTCCAACGTTGGTGGTTCGGGTATCCTCCTCTGCTGAGTTTTTTTTGTTGTTGATTTTTGTCGTCTGTTTTCATTATTTTTTAGGTAATCTAAGTATACCTCACATTGCGAATAATTTGCCGGGTGGTCTTTGCCATAGTTTGCGCATTTAGGTGGTTCTCCGCTTGTTTTTTTGCATTCTTCTGTTTTATGGCTTCCAGCACATTTAACACAACGTGAGGGATTGAAGCAGTTAACTGTCCCATGTCCATAGCATTGGCAATTATAACATTGGGTGCCTTTTTTCGGGTTGTGGTATCTTTCCCATTTGATTATTATACTGCAGACTGCCTTGACCTTGTAAACTGCAGCCACATCAGCTTCCGAATTTAATGACATGAAATATAATGGGGGTTGATTTGGTTTATCTTTAGGTTTTTTCATAAGAGAAATTTTTTTCGGCATTATATTTTGAGCAATTAAACTTTCAGTAATGTGCTCAACAGGCAATTTTGGTAGGCCTTTGATGACGAATTTTTTATCTTTTTGGTCTTTTTGCGTGTAGGTATGATACGAGTATCTCTTAGCTTTCAAGTGGTTTAATGTTGTTGTGTAGTCTGTCGTTTCACTTGTGTGTACTGTTATTGCTTCAGCTGCATACTTCAGAGTTGTAGCTTTGGATATGTTTTTGATTTCGTTCATGAGAGTATTTACTTGTTTGGGTTGTAAAGGTTTCAAATTGATTACAATTGGGACTGTTTTGGTCTTGCGGGTTGGCTGTTCTTCAACGTATTCCATGTCATCTTCTTCTGAGAATTGGTTATCCGTTGTTTGTTTGAGCGGGTCGAATCTATCAGTTAGTTTAAGCGGATTATTACCAGCATTTTTATCCGTTTGCTTCCTCTTTCGTAAGTCTTGGATTTGGTGCGGTTCTTGATTCATTTTCCTCTTCAAGTTGTCCTTTACTATTTCTTTAAGTAGTTTATTGTTTCTATTGGTTTCAGTTTCTCTTTTATTAATTCTCTCCATTGCTTTATGTACGATACGTCTTGTTTTCATAATCTTAAAATTTTTTATTCTGCTCGAGTATCTTGAGTTAGGTTGGAGAGCAAGATCACTGATGGTGCTTACTGCCCCATTACTAGTAGAAGGTGCACTATCCTGCATGCACTTGTGCTTTGCGAGATTTTGAGTAGCACTTATACTGTCAGCTTTCACTGTTTACAATTGGATATGCACTTTGTACTTTGAAGGCACGTCTCAATGAGTATACACTATCGACCTTTCACTTCGGTGTCAGAATCGAGAATAATGACCATTCTATCATCAATCATCTAATCTGTGTCAGAATTGCTTCCAAGTCTGGAATATAATACGTCTGAACTACGTTTCTTACCAGGAACACTTCACAAGTGGTAGGCGCTACCTAGTGGCGAGCACCGAACTATTCCCACTGCTATTGCCTAGGACTCGTGAATTTCCTCGCCTCTTCATATATATCTTTTCTCCTAAGAAATTTTTCTCTTGGTACAAGCAATTATTTTTTCTATTAGTTGGAGCATACGAAAATCCTTGCGTTAAACACCCCCATGAAAAAAATTTATTCAAAAAATATAAGTTAAAATACAAAAAATATATTTTAGAATTTACAAAAAATCAATCAGAAGACTACTTTTTTAAGAGCTTGACATTGAAATGAAAATAACTAGAAAAAAAAACGAAATTTTGAAAAACTTTATTTATAATGATTTTTGAGAAATAAAATTACCTATAAAAAAGTTTATATGAGATTTTCTGAAAAAACTGATAGCTTCGCCAGAAAAGTAAGAAGATCTCAAAATTTTCTATAAATTTGACTTTAAGCTCAAATAATTTTTGAACAGTTAGATTTATCAAAAAATGATGAGACTTTTGTTGTAGAGCATTCAATATCCTACAAAAATATCTATCGTGCATAATAATTCGTTGATTGGCTTGTAAGTTAGAAAATTCTAAAAAATAAAAAGTTTTTTTTCCCGTGTTATTTAAATAGAAAATAGAAAAATTGATTGACGCAAACCGTAGTATTATTATTAAGAGCTTGGATTAATACCGAAATCTTTATTTTTAGGTAGACTTTCAATTTTTGGATACCAAAAAAAAAACAAAAATTTTTTTTTTTTAACCAACTTAATATATATATGATTTTTTATTGATGTTTCCTTTTTTTTTCGTGATAGTTTTAAACTCAATCAATACAGTTTTTAAAAAAAAGTTTCTATATAATCCCGAAAAATGCTTGTTTTAACTTTTTATAAAATTGATTAAATTGGAATGACAGGTAAAATTCTATACTCGGATATTTTAAAAATTGCTAAATTAATGATAAATGAAATTCATATCTGCCCAAATTTTAATAATAATCAATACTATCTGAATTGTTATTTTTCGATTGAATCAGATTAAAACTGATTGAAAATTTTCTGTCGGATTTAATCGGATTCAATCGGAAAATAATCGATAAATGAATTATTATTTTCTAATTGAATCCGCTTCGTTTGAAACGAAATTTTTTTTTCTAGCCGACACAAGAAAATTTTGTTGTTTATATTGAGAAAAAAATTCCCTGAAAATTTCAGCTCTTAAATTTAATTTAAAGTACTTCCTCTCGAGTATTAAATTTTTCCATTTAAAAAGTATGTTAATTGAATAACATTTTTTTTAAATTGCTATAACTAAGCCAAATTTTAAGCTATCGTTTTAAAACCAATCTTAATTTGCAGAGAATTTGTTGAATTTGAAAGTCTATAAACCAAATCGCTCTAACTCGATCTATGTCGATTCTATCTGCTCTGAACGTCTATTTTTCACTTGTTTCATATAATATTGTTAATAGTGAAAAAAAAACGGCTCATCGTACGAAAAAGATGCATAGCGCCCATCTTTTAGAAAATTTCGTCCTCTACGGAATTGTTTATTATATTTCCCTGCTAAAAAAAATCCGAGAGATTCTTATAGCTGTATGTATAAGGCCCTATACTTAACCATATAGCACTTCTCACAGAACTCATTCATTCTCATAAAATCTCCATGGGAATGTATGAGAATCTATGAGATTTTCTAAACAGAGTGATATTGCTAAAGTGCACTGTTTATAAGATACAATCAGTAGAACATTCTACAGTAAAAAGGATTTATGCTGTATTAAGCTTAAAATTTTTATACTGTCTAATGTTAAACTACTCGTATCTCATAGATAATACGCAGACCCCTATTAAAAATAAACGAGGGCCGCCTCGTTTGTCATTTACCGTTAGCATTGATTCTAGCGACGCTAGCGAGACGCTAGCCAGTGCCTCGTTTCATTTTTACTAAGGACTTTAGCTATATATCTAGCTCATCAGGAAGATAGTTTAAAATCAATTAGAACATTCTACACGAAGAAATAAAAAATTGATCAATCGGGATAAAATCGAGATATAAATTATTATTTTCCGATTGAATTTTTTTCAATCAGCTTTAATCGATTTCAATCGGAAAATAATTTAAAAAAAATTATTATTTTCCGATTGAATCTGATTGAAAATGATTGGGATATTTCAATTGGATTTAATCAGATTCAATCGAAAATTAAAATTATTATTTTCTGATTGAATCTGATTGAAATTCAATCGGAGGCCTTAAACGCTCCCGAACATTTCTGATTGAAAATTCGTTTCCGATTGAAACTGATAGAATTCTGATTGAGTTTCAATCAGATTCAATCGGAGTTTTTAATCAGGGAGAAGTATGTTGGATAAAGTAAAAGCAACATTCAAAGAAGCTGTGATTGGTGATGATTGGCAAACGGAAAACTTACTTTGCGGACATGACTACAACTCTCCGGAAATATCTGAATGCGTCCTTTGCTATTCGACGGAAGAAATTTCTAATCGAATTTTAAAAATGTAAAGTGCGTTAAATATCACGATGCTATTCGAAATTCGGAGCCAACAGCTTTTGTATCAGATGCATTTGTTGCTTTGAATAATTCAGAGAAGAATTTGTTTCAGCATCCGAATTCAGGTTTTTATAATCTGATAAAAAAAATCGAATACGTATTTGGAGAAATTTCTCAAAAATCGAATAGTTGTAATTTCATTTGAGAAAATATTTTACATAAAATAATTGACAAGAATGTATTAAATTTTCCATGTAAAGATCACGCTGTTGATATACTTACTTCTATTATATTTACTTATATTCGAATGAGAATGCATAAAACTGCAACTGCGATTAATATTTCCAGCATAAAAAAAAATCAAGAAAAGAAAAAAATTTCAAAATTTTATTCTACATGAGAATAATCGAGTTCAAAACTTAAATTTGCAATTTGTTTCGATTTTTTTTTTTTAAAAAGCTGTGATTATGGATAAAAAGATCTGCATTTTTGTGATATTTATTAAGATTAATTTGTGTGTTATTTAACGATATAAATTTTAATTTAAGCATAAATATACAAACCCTGATTAAACAAAACGATTTGTGACGATTAAAGACGATTAAAAATTAAATCATCATTAATCGTCTTTAATCGTCATAATCGTCATGGAGTTTCAGATTTAATCGTCCTAAATCGTCAAAAGACGATTTATTATTTTACGATTTAAAACGATTCATGACGATTAAAATTTCTAATCGTCATGAATCGTTTTTAATCTTCAATCGGAACCAGAAATTACAATATTATTTTACGATTAAAAACGATTCATGACGATTTGAAATTTTTAATCGTCATGAATCGTCTTTAATCGTAAAATAATAATGTAATTTCTGGTTCCGAATGAAGATTAAAAAACGATTCATGACGACTTGAAATTTTTAATCGTCACGAATCGTCTATTAATTATTAAAGAAGATAAAAAACGATTAAATTTTTAATCTTTTTTAATCCTGTCGAATCGTCAATTGACGATTCACGACGATTTAAAACTATCAAAAACTTAATCGTTTTAAATTCTCTCAAATCGTTAGTTGACGATTCACCGTGATTAAAAACGATTAAAAATTTAATCGTTTTTAATCTTCTTTAATAATCAATTGACGATTCACGACGATTTAAAACGATTAGAAATTTAATCGTTTTTAATCATCAATTGACGATTCATGACGATTTGTGACGATTAAAACAGTTTTAATCGTCACAAATCGTTTTGTTTAATCAGGGAATATTTTATTCCTCATACTATATTATTATTCTGTAAATAAAAGATTGTATTAAATAACTTTGATAAAAAAAAGTTATTAAATAAATAGTATAAAATTATCAGAAAATGAACTCATACAAAATATTATAAGCATTATAATATTAACAAGTAATACCAATCCTTTCCAACTCATTGTTGTGGAGATATTTAATATTATAGTTCAAAAAATTCATAGCTAAATATGGTAGAGCCGGTACGATATATATTTTCAAACCTAACTTGGAAACCACGTATTTTCTTTGACCCATATTGTCAGCGGTAAAGAAACACTAGCGTCACGTAGTGGCAAGGGTCAATAGTGGTCACCATTTTTGTGCATGGTTAGATGGAGAGTTGGAGAGGGCTGTACAATACTAACAAAGTCACGGTTCAAATTTAATGACGCCATTGTCTTGTTATTGTTGTTTTTAACATCATTATCATTATTATTGTATTGTTGTTGAAATTGAATGGTAGCATTACGCGATTGCTGGTGGTAAGATACAAAATCATTCATAAAACTTAGTTTCTTTTTGTGGTAGAGAAATGTTGGGACTGACTTTGGTCAACATAGAAAAATTTTTAAATAGAAAATTTTTTTCATAGAATTATTGTGTCATAGAAATATGCAGAATAGAGAAATATTGAGGATAGTTGTATAGTTATGGAGAAATGCCATAATATAAATATGTTAACACCTAATTCTATCACATTATAGTAAATTTTGTAGAGACTCAATTTTCATAGAGATATATAATATAGAGATATTTTAGACATGAATTATCTTGCAACATAAATATATTTAATATTGTTATTTTCGCATAGAAATCTATTTAAGAGAGTTGTATGTTGGCAGAGTACTAAAAGTAAAAAAGTAATAAGTTTGCTTGTAACCAGGTACGGTATGAATACATGGCGCTGATTGTACATTCATTTTATACAGAAAAATGCTTGGAATGAGCCTCATAAATTTTTTCACTTTTTTTTTTTAACTTCATAAAAAATTATCTGGACATAATGGGACATTACGGGCTACTCAAACATTATTAATCTAATAAATTAATTAAATCTTATCTCGAATTATTCAAAGTTTTCATTTTTTTAGGGAAACCCATTTTGCCCCACATTAAAAAAATGTTTCCATCTTTTTATTGCTGCGTTATTTTGACACCGAATATTTACATGGAGATCAGAAAAAAAAATTTCATACTATTATAATTTTTTTCATAGAAAATCCACTTTGTCTCTCCCTTCTGTTTATTTTCACTTGTAAGGGAAAAAGTAAGTTGAACAGTGGTAAATACAAAGCAAAAAGTTGCAGGTTCAAAGGTTGAGAGAAGAGTTGACTTCTATTCGCGTACAACTGGCTACTTGGGATGAGAGGATAAATCAAGCACGTGCCACTTGCTCGGCTTGGCAATTGGAGAGTGAAGAGGATAATAGAAAAGTCTCAGTCGCGGAACAATAGCGAGATGAGGCACTGATGCAAGTGAAAGCACTAAAAAATGAGAATGAAGCAGCTTCCTCAAGTATGCAGTTTACATATTCATTCAATGAAACGTATTACTAATGAGCTAAGAAATTTGTCAATAAGCGTATTGAAATCCATTCAGTCACACCTACGTCAAGATCTCAAGGATGTTGAATAAGTAATTACTGTTATTATTAACCATAAACATTTATGTCACTACACTTCACTGCCGTTATTTATTTCCGATCTACCGATACGACCTTTAAGCTCTTCGTGAATCTTGCAGCCATAATATTTAATAGCGCAGTCATAAATTAAATTTTGCCAAGAAAAACATGAAATTTTTTTTTTTTTTGCTTATTAACGATCGATGTTTGATATAACGATCTGTATTTGCTCGTGCTCTCTTTTCCTTCAGAATCTATTTTATATTACTATTATATCTGCCTACATCTAAATGTACTACTGTAATTTATAAATGATTTACGAACTACAATTCAAGAAAAAAAATGTTTTGTATTTGTAGATTTATTAATGTATAATGTATTATATATATATATATATATATATATATATATATATATATATATATATATATATATAACACATATATATAATAAAATTAATAATTAATATTTAATCCAATAACCGTCTTTTTCTATAACTTCTTGCATACGTTTATTCATTGAGTTGACTATGTTTCGGCAAAAGTCTGGCCGATCCTTCAGTTCATCCCACAGCTGTTCTGTGTAATTATTCAGCTCAGTTACTGTTTTTGGCCGGTTTGCTGGACTCCATTTTTTATCCATTAAACCTAAATAAAAGATTTTCTATAATTTTCATTTTTTCATGTTTAAAAATTATATAATTAATTTTTTTTTACCCCATATATTTTCTATGGGATTCAAATCCGGTGACATTGGTGGATGAGAGTAGAGTACAATATCGTCATGGTCATTGAACCAGTCTCTCACAATTCCAGCAGTATGTACAGGGCTGTTGTCGTGCATAAACGTAATTTGTGGGAACTGATCCACGGGGAAAACTCGCCTAGCTGCTGGTAACATGACGTTCTCAAGCACTTCAATGTAATCTTGAGCAATTAATTAATGTAACGGGAGGCCGATTCCTCACCCTTTTGGGCACACTCGCGCTGCGTAATCGCCTATCCACTACCGTTATATTATAAAAGCGAAATGTGAGCATAAGCTCACATTAGCTTACCCATTAGGCATGCAATGCATGTGGGTGCCTCACCAACAGCCACCACGAGACCGTCCTCACTTGGACCCAAACACTCCTCCCATCTCAGGAAATAGAGAGACTCTGGTCGAAGTGGGGCTTGGAATGGGTCCCTCATGGTACCAATTCCATGTATTGGTGGACATGCTGCAGATTAGGAGTGAGTTACAGCCTGCACTCATTACCCCAAAAAGGGTTTCTTCCACATTATACTCACTCGGGCTTAAGACAGCAGTTAAATAAACTTGCCCTCAATTATTATTACTGAGTGATTATCACTATATGCTAGTGATAGTATTGTGTACGAGTTAGTATCCCTTAGAATTTTAAGACAGTCTGAAGAGTTGGTCTCACTCGCGCAGTGGTACCTATTGGCTTCCTGCAACCACGGAGTTGCCGTATATTACAAGGTGCAAGACATGCGGGCACCGCTAACGGTTGGAGTACTAGTCCCAGAACCCGTGGAGAGGGTGGTACTTGCCAATTTTGACGTCCCCTAGAGGACGCCAAAACCACTTCTGGGTGTAATCTTGAGCAATTAATTAATTAATGTAACGGGACGGTTAGGTCCACCTCCGTTTGACGGGAGGCCGATTCCTCGCCCTTTTGGGCATACTCGCGCTGCGCAAATCCCCTATCTTCCACCATAATATTATTAAAGCGAAACATTGAGCAAGCTCAATATTGGCGGATGTTATAACCCTTAGGATCAGAGATCCTTTGCATGTGGGTGCCGAACCAACAGCCACTACGAGTCCTACCTCAAATGGGCCCATGCACTCCTACCGTCTCAGGAAATAAAGAGACTCTTGGTCGAAGTGGGGCTTGGAATGGGCCCCCCATAGTACCAATTCCATGTATTGGTCGACATACCACAATTGGTCAAGAGGGGACGTGGTTTCTTCCCCTGCCTTCCTAAGAAGACACCCAGTTTATTTACCATTCATTGGCTGCTGAGCTTGTGGTGGAGACAATCTTTGCTGAAACCATTAAAAATTGAAGATTGTAGCGGGCGCAACGTTCATCAATCACATGCTGAATGGGCACTGCCCCCGCAACTACACAAAGTCCCTCATGCGATGCCGTCTTGTATGAAGACGTCATCGTAATCAGGGCTCGTCGTTGCAGGACCCTAAGAGCCTTCCATTCCTCTACCCCACATAGGTCACTCCAGCCTGCTGCCGCATAAGTGACAACAGGCAGGAAGTAGCCCTTGTAGATAGTGGACATAGCCGGAAAGCGCAGTCCCCATTCAGTCCGTGCGAGACGGCGTAGACAACCAAAAGTTTTATCTAATTTCGCGCGCCTTGTCTTTATGTGTGTTGTTGGTCTGAGGTCCTGGTCGAAGTGTACCCCTAGGTATCTAACGCTCTTTTTGAATGGTATTTTTGTTTTACCTATTACGATTTTCGGTGGCTTTAAATCATACTTGGGCTTTTTCTGTCTTTTCGCTTCATAGGGGTACGGACCTTTGCCCTTGCGTGGACCGCGTCGGGTGTACTCTCTCTTGAGGAATATCGCCTCGGTCTTAGACTCCGACAATGTAAGCTTCGCGGAGCGACACCATTCTAGTATCGTGTCTACTGTCCCTTGCCCCTGGTTTCCTGGCTTTCCCTTTCTCTCAATATCGGCACGTGAGGTGCCTTCTATGATGACGAGGAGGTCGTCAGCATAGGCTACAAATTTTCTGCCGTGTTCTGTTGACTCTAGTTTTTTAAGTAAATCATCGAACATAATGTTCCAAAATAAAGGCCCTAATACTGATCCCTGTGGACAACCCCTTGTTGGTTTTTTACTCCCTTTCCCAAATCCCCATGACAGTGAGACTGTCCTATCTTCAAAGTAACTCTGAACTACCCTATACACATTTTTGGGGCACTCTCTATTCTTCAATCCTTCGAGTACTCGCGGCCACCACACGTTGTCAAAGGCGCCAGAAATATCGAAGAGAAGTCCGATTGCTAGATTCTCTGTTGTCGAATCTAGCAAGCGACGCATCTCAACGATTGCATCTTTAGTCGACCTTTTGGCCATAAAGCCAAATTGTTGACTGGAGATCTTATCCCCAGCTAAGACTGTGGTGGTGAGTCTCGACTTAATTAATCTCTCAAATACCTTCCCGATTACCGAAAGTAAACATATTGGCCTATATGATTTAGGGTCACTCGCGTCTTTGTCACTACTCTTAAGGAGCATGATAATCCCACCCTCTTTCCATGACGTTGGGAAAACTCCTAATTCTAAGCATCTATTATATAGTTCTAAGAACTCCCCTGATAAAATTACTCCCGCCCTTTTCATCACCTCATTCTCCACTAAATCTGTTCCGGGTGCTTTTTTATTTTTAAAGGTCTTTAAAATTCTGTATAGCTCGCGCGGGGTGAATGAATCGGCGTCCGCGGTGTCTGGTGGCGTCTCTGAATTTACTCGCGTTGTTAATTGCTCTTCCGTTTCTTTCTCTGGGTTATTGTCAACAATGTGTGTCTTAAAAAAGTAGCTAGCTGTGTCCTTAAAGCTTTCTGTGGATTGTCCGTCACGCCGGAGTGTGGTGAGCACTCTGTTAACTCGGTGTTTGTCTGCCTGGAGCTTGTAAACGATGCCCCAGGGCTCCTTGTTACCGTTCGACGTGACAAACTCTCGCCAGCTGTTTTCTCTCTGTCTTTTTACGTGTTTCGAGTATGTCTTGCAAATTGTCAAGTAAGTCTTTCTAAGTTCAGTCCTTCTCTCTACTTCCAACTCTCTCTGAAGTTTTCTCCTGGCTTTGTAAACTGCTCTCTTTTCTCTTGTTAGCTCTCTGGCCCACCACGGGTATGATTTCTTATGCGGCTTTTTACGTGGGATAGCAAATTCACATGACTCTATGATCGTTTTAGTGAGTGCAACAGCGTACCTTTCCACGTCCTCGACTGATTCCAGCGCCAGGCCTTCAAGATTCACTCTTGCGAGTTCCGGTAGTTTCTCATGGAACTTCTCCCAATCGGCCAACGCAATGTTGAAACGCTTGGGGTCCGCCCCATCGAGGCCCTCCCGGTCTCTTGGAATTCCAAGGTTGATCTCAATCGCATAGTAGTCGGTACTTTGCACCCACTCGCGTTTGATGGACCAGTTTCGTACATACCGTGCAAGTTTTGGGGTAGTTAATGTGACATCTATGTACGACTCTCCTGAGGTTGATGAAAAAGTTGGGCCCTCCCTCTTTTTGTTCAAAATCTCTAACTCGTAATCATCTATAAAATCCTCCAATCTCTCTCCTTTCTCATTTGTTTCTGGCCCCTATCTAATAGACCTAGCATTCGCGTCCATCCCAAATAATACTTTCTTTCCCCTTAATGCCTGAGCTACCTTTTCTAGTTGCGTGATGTGAATTTCTATCTCTTCGCGACACTGGAAGTATGACGATACCACGTAGAGAGAAATGCCTGGGCCCACAATTTGAGCGCATACGCAGTGTGATGTACTTAGTTGTGAGATGTGAATCATCTTGTTTTTCGAGTTAGTTAAGCAAATGGCCGCAAGTGGCCTTTTCCCAGTTGTAGCAGCAATTTGTACATTGCTGCCAAAACCAGGTATTCTGAAACACTTGTTATTCACCGCTGCGTATGACTCTTGCAGAAGAAGGACATCAATACGTTCCTCCTCCCACAAGGCACCTGTCTCCAGTGTTCCCGCCTTATCATTTCGCAAGTTTACTTGCAAGACTCGAAAACCGTTGACGTTGAATCCTCTCTCTCCTCCTTCTCTCTCTGTCGGATTTGGGTGGGGTGGAATTTCGTTTCGCGTGCCGAGCCCGTCTACTGTTTCTCCTTGTGTTGCGAGCCGTGGGCAAAGTTACTCAACCCCGGACACTCACGTCGGTTTGTGCCCCGCGAACAATTTCTCCCGTCTGCTAATGAATTTACTTTAGCTGTTTCCTGTTTCGCGTTTTCTAATTCGATTGGTCGCGTGATTTTACCCGTGCGCGTCCGCGTGTCCCGATTCTCGTGCCGACGATTTTTAGCGGGGGTACCAGGGGGCTTAGCGAACAAATTGGTAGCAAAAACACGGCTTGCCACTCTGGCACTCCTTCGAACGAACGTGGTATTGGTTGTCGTTGCTGATGGTGATGTCGTCGTGGAACTCCCAGATTGGTAATTTCCATGACCTTACTCTCCCTTGAGGACCGGTCCCGCACAATCCGAACGCCAGTCCATTAGTGCGGATAATTTTTCAAGAGAGTGAACTGCCATGTTTTTGTTTTTGTTGCTGTTTGAGTCGCTAAACTCCTGGTAGTACCTATAGGGAGAAAAGTTATAATTAGTGTTGCTGCTGCTATCTGTAAAAGAGAAAAGGCGTAATTAGTGTTTGGGAGAGGGGGGAAGGATATGGGGTTTAGGTTTGTCTGGGAGCTGATACTTGTCCGTTTTTGCATGAAAATTTTATACGTATTGCTTTCGCAAATTGTATGATAATCAAAAATTTTTGCAGGGCCTGGGCCTATTTGCGGTGGTATCAGTCCACTGTCGACATATAATAATAGTTTTTGACTATCATCTTTGCGTTCAAAAAATCGATTAAAGTGAAAAAAAAATGGCCCTGGATCCGAGGACCCCAAGACCATTTATTCACTTATAATCATCAATCGTTCAAAATCGATTAAAGTGAAAAATTTCGCTTCATGGTGCAGGCCATGAAGCTAGTCAATCACTTATATATTCAAAATCGATTAAAGTGAAAAGCCCGCTTCCCCGAAGGGAGCAGGCCTTATCACTTTTGTATATAATCAACAATCATTCAAGTTTTCCATTGATTTTTAAGTGATTGGCATCACTTTTAGGGGTTGGCAGCGTTGGGCTACCACCCCATGCCGGTGTCCTTTCGAATTCCGTCCCGTTGGAATCCTACTAGCACACAAGCTGCTACATCCTACAACATTGTTTCCTGCTCGTAGTTTCGGTAACAGAGGTCCACAGCGTTGTACAAGTACAAATTATAACACATCCATTTCCGGAACGGGGCGGCCTAAAAGCCTCCGAATCGAACGTGCGCTGCTTTTCCTGAGTTACTTCCGCCAGAATTATTTGCGTGGAAGCAATGAGGTAGAATGCCTTCCTGGCCCTCATCCCTCCTTTCAACTCAAGGTTGTTCTTTCTAAGGAAGAGATTTTGGGACGGCTGCGAAGTACCCGCTCCGGCTTGTGTAACCCTAAGGGTCCACAAGATTGTGGTACTATACGAGGTTTTTAGACCTCTTTACATTCAAATGAATAGCATCTCAGGTCTGAGTAACTTCTTTTGAGTTCACAGAATCGTAGTATTCCTTGGAGTCTTTTGCTCCGTTAGTGTAGTCACTCCGGCTTGTGTAGCGCCTTGGCCCACAAGATTGGAGTACACTTCACTTTGATAACCAATCAAAGTTGTCTTTTTGAGGAACATACATGTTTTTGAGATTTTTGAAATTCTTACGCCAAACTTAAATGAGCCTGATTAATTATAGACTTAAGGGCATCTGCGCGCACACACCCTAGTGCATTAATTCTCTTCCCCTTGTGGTCTTGTTGGGAAGAGTTATTTGCCCTCTTTGAGAATTTTTGAACTCTTTATATTTCGAGATCCAGCATGAACTTATATTCTCAAGGACCCCGGCTTGTACTCCGACCCACTGAGACCTATATCAGCTAAGTTACCTTATCCACGTAGCAGTCCACTTATGAACTAAGTGGTCATAGCTGGGACTATCTGAACCATCGCCCCGTAAGTAGTGAGAACCGAAGTCCCTGACCTCTAGGTTAACACCTTAAACTACAGTTTGATGTCTGAGTCTCTTGGGCTTTTCCAAGCGAGCACGGCTCTCAGTTAGTTTGGCCCTGCGGTCCACCGGCTTTCGAGCTGCTCTAGGGAATGGGAACATTCGTTCTGCTTTTGATCTTTTTGTACTCTTGTACTTTAGTACTCTTTGTACTTTGTTCTTTCTTTTGACTGATCCTTAGTCAAATCTTGTGTCCAAGAAACGGTTGTCACGTAACGATTCAAATTATTTGATTTTATTTAGTTTTAAGTTAATTATTTTAATTATATATTTGAATTTGAATCGTTACGCGGGCATTCCGCCATTCCGCCGATGAGACGGCAGTCCGTGCACGGTGCTCGCGCATGCGCGAAGGGTATGAGAGAGCGCATGTGTGATTTAATTTTATTTTTATAATTTATGATTTGAAACACAAACGCTTGACTTTTGTTTATTTTAAGTATTTATTTATAATTTTGAATTAGTTGGGATGCATAATCCAGCGTTAAATTATGCCCCAACAATTGTTATCATATTGTTTCATTTGAGCTTGTCATCCGACTGAGGATGTCAAGTGATGTTTATTATTTGGGCTATTATTATTTAATTTATTATCCGATACTAAAGATATAGATAAACAGTTCATATATTTAATTAATTAATTATGTATCATTCAGATGTCCGAGAATTTATTTGTATATTTTATATTTTTAATTTAAGTAAGGCCCAGGACTGACAAAATTAATTAAAATAAAAATTAAGGGCGACGGTGGTGCCACGTGTGCGACGACCAACAGGTGGAGGTTGAGAGAATTAAGGCAGAAAGATACGGACGAGCACTGTGCGTAGACGCGAAAACTGATCCATACTATTGTATATTAAATATTTAGTTAGAAAGAAAGTTAGAAATAATTTTTATTAAATTAATTCACTGGGTGAACTTGATTGGTAGTAACTTACATCTATCATATTGTTTTTTTTGAGTCATTGGAGAAAATTTGAGTAAGTACTTTGTATTTCTTTTTGCTGGATAACATTTTTCATGTGATAACCTCCCCCGGTAGTTGTTGGTCGCCGCTGTGAGGAAAGTTAATTAATTTATAATTGATATTGGATGATACATGATTTTTATTGTTTATAATTATCTTTAATTATTGTTATCGTTTATTATTGGTGGATTTGTCCTGATATTATTGCGCATATATATATGTGTATATGTATGAGTTAAGTGCAGCGTTGGGAAAGCGTTGCCGGTATACCTATATATACACGTATAGTATATATAGGTATAGAGCGCATACAGTGCTTGAATAAATTCCTCAAGCACTGATATCAACACTCGGATGAAAAATTCCCGAATTATTATAATTATTATTTTTATTTAAGATATCTGTGCGATATCATCAAGTATTATTTCTATTTATTATTATTTAAAATAATTAAGTAACTTTATTTCTATGGTTTGTTTATTTACGTACCCCAGCGGTGAACATTATTAATGAGATTTTTTATACTAAAAATCATAATTTAACTTTATATTTTATAAATTATAAATTAGTAATACTGAGAAATTTATCTTTTTGAGTGTGAGTGAGAATAACTTCCGTGTCTTTCTCCCTCTCACCAGGGCTGAGAGAGTAAAATAAAATCAAGGGATTATTATTATTTATTATATTGGACTTATTAATTATATATTTTATTATATTATTATATATATATTATTATATTATTATATATATATATATATATATATATATATATATATATATATATATATATATATTATTATTATTATTGAATATATATATATTATTATATTATTTTCTTTTTTATAACCACCGAGTATCATTATTGTGGTTAATTTAACAAAAGCTATTTATTGTAAAATATCATTATTTATATTTATTATTGTTTAAAATTAAAATACGGAAACCAACAGCTGTCGGGGAAAATTTAATATTTATTTTCCTGGATCTCTTCCTACTACTTAACTTTATTTTTCTGATGTTATTTATTATTTGTAATATAATTATTTATTACATATTTACTATTTTTCTTTTTCTTATTATTATTCATTTTATTTTTCTCAATTGTTTGTCCGCTTTGTCGTGAGTCACTTGCTCGGATTTTCCCTTGCAGATTTTCCCCCTGAATTAAATTTTGTCCGTTTTAGGATAAACGGTCTGGCGCCTGCGTGCACTAACCCAGCCTGAGGAGCTGGTTCAGGCACAACCAGTATTTATTTTACGTTTATTGTTTAAAATTATTTTGTTTATTCATATATACTTGTGAATATTTAAATATTATTAATTTTTTTGGTTTGTATTATCAATTATTATTTAGTTTCCTTTTTTTTTAACACGTGGGTGATCGCATACGATATATTGAGCTGTTCCGCGTCTCCGTCGCGAATTTGCAGGATAGATATACGTTATACGGTATTCGAAAGTCATAAGTTGCTTAGACGAAGTAAGCAACATGACGTCTTAGTTTATTTCCTGATTCACTTTACTCCAGGGTGCGCACATGCGAACGCCCAATATTTGCCTGTTCTTTTTGGTACTTTGTACCATTGTGTATATATGTGTTTATGTATGTATGTATGTATCCCGAACCCTTGGATACTTGAGTCGGTTCTCTGAGAGATTACCACTCATTCATTCTTTCTTTCTTTTCCAAAATCACAGTAATGTCCCTTTGAATTGGCAGTGACATCGTTGGTTTCCCTTACGGTACTTATGGTGGTACCGCGAAAAGGTCGATGTATACTTGCCCGGCCCATTTTGGCCACTTTTGGGCCAAACCACCTGTAATCTTGAGCATTGAAGTGAGTGCCCACTTGGACGAGGTCCATCAACCCTACTCCACTCATGCATCCTCAAAACATCGAAGAAATCCGATTTGATCGCCAATTTGGAACAACATATTTGGGGTTTAATCATTCGCCTCGAGGCCGCCAAACTGTTCTACGATTGTCCATAGATGATTTGAAGCTCTAGAAGTATATAATATAATTAATATTATAATTATACATAATTTTTAGGTTCATGTATATTATCTTACGAAATGACCTTTTCATCGGACCAAATGAGAGCATCTCACTGATTTTGGGTCCAATTCAGATGGTCTCGCGCATGCTGGATTCGCTTCCTACGGTGCTCGTCATTTAAATCATTTTTTTTTTTTGCCGTTGGTTTATTTATGTCATTTTCTCGAAGCCTTCTCTGTCCAGTTCTCACTGAGATATTCAGCTGAGATTCTTCAAGTGACTTAGCCACTGATTGGAACGGTTTGTCCCGTACAGTAGCCAGAAATAATTCATTCTCTTCAGCTGATGTTTTACGTGGACCATGATTTGTTTTCCGTTGATCTGTTAAACCATCTTGCCCATTTTCAGCATACCGTTTGGCCCATTTGTCTATTGTTTTTACGGTACAACCAACTTCTTCCATTATATCTTTTTTTGTTTTACCACACTGCAGCATGGTAATTATTTTCGATCTTCTTATCAAACATAATTCGCTGTCGGTTGGCATCTTTTCAAGCTTGTTTATAATGCTAATCAATTACTTTTAATACAAATATGTACAGAATGTAATATATATACAAATATGTATATGATATAATATGTACAATTATGTATAAAATGTTTAGTTTCTTATGATTATAATGAGTAAAATTAAAATGTAACAAGGTAATTTTCAACCTTGCCAAATTTGGCCCCTTTATTAATTGATTTTAAAAAGGGCGCCACTGGAAGATAAGACTCGGCCTTCCAGAACCGGAGATGTTATATTTAAAAATTTCAGGGTCGTTGAATATTATGAGAGTAAGAAAGGATGAGGAATTAAATTTATCACACAATACTTTATTAATATAATTAACAATTTTATTTATCACCACAATTTATACCCACCGGGTTTTGCTTTACTTATAATTATTTTATTACAAGGCGTCCACCGGACTGTATTACATTAACTGTTTGGTCCCCTGAACCTTATAAAATTAAAATAATTAATTGGCCCCTGGCCTGATCCCCTGGATCATAAATAAAAATTTAGTCCCCTGGACTTTATATAAATTAATTAGGCAACTTGCCAGATCCCCTGGATCCAATTATTTCCAAAATATTTAATAAAAATTCCCCTGGAATTATTTCATGTCACACACACACACACACACACACACACACACACACACACACACACACACACACGCGCGCACACACACACACACACACACGCACACACGGTTAATTAATCTATTTCCTTGTCCACTGGACTTAATTCACACACACACAGAATTTAAATTTATTAAAATTTTTTTTCACTAATATTTCAAAGTTACTTAATTTAATTAATTTTTATTTCCCCTTTTATATAATCGTTTAATTAATTTATAATATTTTCCAGTAAAATTTATCTATCCAGTGATATAACTTCTGACTCGAGTAGCTGACGCTATCTCTCTCTAATTCGCGCGTCTCAGTCTGTCTCTCTCTATTTCGTGTCTTTTTCTTCCCGTTAACTTTAGATTCTTCTTTAACTAATTTACAAATTTTACTGACATCAATTTATTCTATTAAATTTTTATTTAATTAAATTCCCAATATTTTCTTGTTTATTTTCACAGCACTTAGTTATGGAATATATTTTTTTCTCATTAATTCTTATAGATATGATTTTCTTATTAATTATTATCGATTAATTTATAATAAAATTTTGACTTAAAATTATTCTAACTTCTGGCTCCACGCCGAGAAATTTTTCAGTCTTAGAAAATTATGATTCAAAATTCTGGCCTCTCTGCCGAGAATTTTGTCCGACGGACCGCGTAATAAATTATTAAAAGAATTCTGGCTTCTGCCGAGAATTCGAATTATGTCCGGAACGACTTAGAAATGGTGACTGCCCACGAGTAACAAATTCTTAGTAATTATGAAAATTAATTGTTAATAAATTGTGGCTACTGCCGACAATTTATTTACCTTTACTTTTCCTCGTGACGGTTTAACTTTCCCTCTGTCCTTTCACTGCCGATTTCCTCCTTCCTTCCAATATCTCCCAGCTCTGCTTTTTAAATTTTTATTATTAGCAGTTAGATCTGTGAAAAATTCAATACAAATCAGTTCTTTATCTTAAATTGTATCGGCCTCCTGCCGGATACAAGAAATTCACTCAATTTAATATAATTATTGCTTCAGGAAGGTTCCACTCTAACCTCTCCAGAGCATGTATAATTACCTTTATGATTTGCGTGCAGTTCCGCTTGGTCTGGTTGCCGGTCCGTCCGACTCTGTCTCAATTCACCTTGTGCACTCACTAATATCTAAGTCCGCGACCCCTCGGCTATTTTCGTAAATTTTCCCACTCTTCTTAGTTACTAAGTAGGGAGGGAGGGTGAGTCTCCAAAGTTGGCGTTTTCCGGGGACCAGTCGATAAACTAGATTACGGGGTTAATCGATTTTCGATAACTAACCAACCGCGGGGAATTCAAGAACAATTTAAATTTCAATTATTTGAATAAGTTTAATTTTACCCCGTTACAAAAAATATGGACACATTTAATTTTAACAACAAGATTAAATTAAAACTATGAAAATAACAACTATCCCAGCGAAAGAAACCGCAAAAAAAATTTTTTTTAATAAGTTGTAAGCTGTATCTGTCAATGTTAATCAACGATTTATTCGCGTTACTAATCAACAGACAGGCATTTATTTTTTATTAATTCTTTTGTTTCAATTATTGTCACTGTCAGCTAACTATTTTTTATTTATTAATTTAACATTTTTTGATATCGAAAAAAACAGAAACCTTAAAAATTTGTATTTGAAATCATAAACTGAAACCTGGATGTCAATATAGGAAATTTTTAAATTCTAAAGAATAAATTTCTTATTACGTGTCATAAATTTTTAATATATGTTACGATTTTTTATTTTCAATGTCACGGCTGCTACATTCAAAAAAAATTTTTTTTTTCTCTCTCTTCCAAGATAAGTACACACTAAAACCTCCTGTACGTAAACCTTTTTATGTATAACGCCAACTTACTGACGCCAGAAGTCGTACCGGACAAATATACCTACCTGAGCGTCATCAACGCTTTACAATTAAGTCGTATTGTACTAATGGACCACGCGTATTATATATTTCTCTTTCTGGAAATTTCATCATTTTTACTTAACGTACTTTTAAAATTTATGTATCCGTTCCCATTTAACTAATCTAAGCATAGAAGCGGTAGTCTTCTTTGATTTTTCATCTTAAACCTATAGACCACCCAACTCATGCGCACCTGCATGTGATTCTTGGAAATTAGAGAAAGCTAATGGAAACCTCCAAATTTATGGTTTCCTACACGAGCATGCTCAGCGACAGAGTGGCGCCAGGTCATCAGCCTACTTTAATAGTCAAAATCTGTTTCCCAGGGATCACACAAGTGCATGGGCCTAGAACTTTCGGGCGAGTCCGAGTCCTCTCGTATGGGAAACTGGTTACCACCACTTTTCATATGCGAGGATCATATAAAAAGACCATGGACTTTAGCTCATTAGTTCTTTTGGGCATCAAACTCTGAACCTTACCGAACTCCGGAAACTTGACGGTGTTCGTGGCTAGAGGATTGATATCCCGATTGAGCATTCGGTCACGTGAGCCCAGATCATTGGATCGGTCCTTGATCGTCGTAAGCACTCGTATAATCGGTATATTATTTTCTACTAGCTTCAGAAGCATAATCAACGCGATATTAGCGTATAGCATCCGATCACGTGAGCCCAGATCGTACGATTGGTCCTTGATCGTTGTAAGTCGTGAACTAATATCAACCGTTTAGCACCGGTACAGCATTGATTATCTTCATCTTATTATAATCCATTTAATTTCATTCATTTTATTATTTTTATATTGAAATATACCACGAGAAACGTGGGGAATCAAAGAATATTTTACCGCGATAAATGCGAAGATTTTAAAGAATATTTTACCGCGAAAAGGCGAAGAATTTGAATAATATTTAGAAATATTTTTTCCGCGAAAAATACGCGAAGATTTTATAAATTTATATTACCGCGAAGACGCGAAGAATTTGAATACATTGAAATTATTTTACCGCGAAAAGCGCGAAGACCTTCATTTTAATTTAACCTACAGAGATTTAAAAACGCATAACCATTGAAGCTTATACAACAAGGTAGACTAAATAAATAAATAATTCGATAAATTTAAAATCACATTAATTGACCGCGAGAACGCGTCGTGAATAAGTGTCCTGTGTAACTGCTGACAGTTTTGACACCTCACCAAAACCTGTTTAGGGTAAGTTTTTGAATATTGTAACCATTGTTTGGTATTTTTATTTTTATATACTCTGAAATAATTGTAACCAATTGAAAAACATTATTTATCAGACAATTTTACTTTAACAACGAGATAATAGCTTCACGAGGCTTTTCGGCAACCCACCTTCCTTTATCCCTTATTTTACTACCTGTCTAGCCGCTCAGACCGATAGTTCACAGTAGGGGGTACACAATCTTACGTTTACCGCTCGACGTTTGATTGTGAAATTAGATCAGTCACATAATAAATTGGAAATCGTTTTGGGTTTTATCAATATTGTCTTCAACAATATTGTGTGGGCGCGAATTAAATATAAAATAGAATAAACTGAGCATTTGGTCACGTGAGCCCAGGTCATAGGATCGGTCCTTGATCAATGTAAGTACCTTTTTATTCACTATACTTTATACGAATATCGTACCTACGCCCATCACGATCTCCAATCGTGACATCAAATATTAGTTGTTCCTGCATAAATAATAAATTTTAATATTTAACTTAAAATTATTAACGTTTTAATTACAAATGAAAAAATTACTATTTAGAATAATAATATTTATTGATCATTTTTATTATTATATTATTTGTCGTTACTAAATTTATATAAATCATTTTTTCCGTGTAGGAAAATTTGAAATAATACTTGTAGTTGATAAATCATCATTTAATACTTACCTGATACTGTGATAATAGAGTTTACTGAGAACTTGAAAAATGAATTTTTACAGTATCACCGGCAGCTTTTTTCTGTTGCCCAGAATTTAATATTCTTCGATAGGCTTTAAAGTATCCTGAGCATTGGCCTTGTTTGAAAAATGCATAAACAAACTTCGGATCAGTACCTTTAATAATTAATTAATTTATAAATTAAATAGTACAATTATTAAAAAAATATAAATAGCAAATAAATAATAAAAACCTTCTTTTTCTGGAATATTTTAGGATCACCTTTCTAGGATCCAGCTCTACGTTTAACCTGCTTTTCTGCTTGTTGTATGAATTTAGGTTGATTCGCACCATTTTATTTTTAATCCGGATAGTTTGTCTTGAAATAAAAATAAAAAAAAACATTATCATTTAACAATAATAACAAATAAATAAATGAAAAATATGTTAAATTTTTTGTTGAATTATAATGATATATTACACATCACGGAAGTAGAGTAGAACATTTTACTTCTTCTTTTATCCGTAGTATGTATACGATTTTTCACCAGATATGCACCTGTAAGTTAAATTTTTTTGCCTGTTTAATGGAAGAATAGCGCATTCGCTAATTTTTGTCATTTGTTTTTTTATAAAAGAAAAGAACTACTAGCTTCCTTCTAAACAGAGCAGGAATGTAAACTTTCGGCACAGGTATGGTGAAGTAGTATATTATACACATAAGGCAGTAAAATAAGAAATGTCTCAGATCACATGTAATTGTTGGCCGAAGCGAAGCCAAGGTCAACAAATATGTGATCTGAGACTTTCTTATTTACTTCCCAAGGTGTGTAATATATTATTTTTCCTCGACGATGGCGGAAAGCGGCAACTTCGTTTTGCACAGCGGGACGAAAGTTGACGTTTTCTGCCGGAGTCGAGAGAAATATTGAACTTGTAATAATAATTATGTTGTATAAAGACCTCAGTACCTTTTTTCCTTCTCTTCAACCCGGTTTTTTGGCGGCATTTAGAGTTGTAAATTTTATAATTAATTACCATCCTCAGATGCCAAAAGAATGTCAACGGGAATTTTTGATTTTCTGTCATCACCTCGATCTAAAACAATTTTTAAAATCGTCGATTTCATGAATTAAAATTTTTTAGCATTTTTCACCGTATCGACATTCGAAGTTAAAATTTCTACTCTGGAGATATGGTGGGAAATACAATATATACGGCAGAAAGTAGGATATATTAACCCGTGTGTTTGTCATCTTCGACTTCGGTTCACCGAGACAGTTCCACAAGCGGGTTTTAATGTCTAACTTTCTTTCCTTGCTAGATAATATATTATTTCATAATAGTTTTAGTAATAATTTTTACATTGAACAATTTGAAGCTGGTGGAGTATTTCATCAATCATCGTAGCTGTCGCAGCATTTTTGAAAAAATCAATCATTGAAAGCTCTCCGCTATCGAGTCTTGTCAGCTATTCAATAATATGTCCATTAATGAAAATGTATCGATCGCGTTGGAATTTAATTAATTCTACTCCATTCTCTAGCTTCATCCATTTTTCATGGCTATCAATGCAATTTCTTCTTATTCGTTCTAAAAAATTGTGTTGTAGAATTATTATTTTACTCATTTTTGTAAATTTCAATTAATTAAAGATATCACTTGAGAAATAAAATGAATTAACTGAAGGAACTAACAAATAAATTAGAGTAATAAAGCTGCAACGAGCATCGATTACATAATTAACTGCGGGTAGAGATACTATTTTCTGTTCGTTGTGTGAAGGTATGTGTTAAGGATACATATGAATGTAAATAGTCTATAGCTTTTGAACGGATTAACTGATTTCGATCGTTGAAGTGGCATTCAAAACGACTTAATAATTCCTATCAAAATCATTCAATTCATTATTTCCAAAGACTTTTCAGTGTTAGAGATTAAAAATTATGTCAAATGCTACCTCAAACGTCAAAATCGGTCAATTAGTTAAAAAGATATCGGCGATGAAATATTCAAAAAATAATAACTATCTTTGTTTTTCAACTTGAGGAGCTTAAAAGCTTGCCTATAATAACTTTTCCGAGCTCTCTAAGCTTGAAAATAGCGGCAAAATTACGAAATGGCATACAGGGTCATCCGGTTTTTAGATTTTTTTTATTGCTTACCAAGATATGTAAATAAATTTGGATTATAACCTCCAAGGTTATTAGCAATATGTCTATTAAAATTTTCTGCTACATTTATTACGTTTTCATGATTATTGTGATAGGAAGTTGCCTCAGGTTTTGACCCAATCAATCCCCTCAGACACCGTATCAATGAAATAAGATCCTCCTCAGATTCATCATATATTTCATTGGTATCTTGTATGGTAGCAGTTACTTCATTAAAAGCTTCTTCATAGCAATTAGGTGGAAGTAATGGTATAAGCCAACTATACCGAAGTATATCATACTTTAAATTGTCTTTCAAGTTCAGAGTCCTCCATAGTCTACTGGCAGCCTTTATAAGGGACAAAAAAATTTAATTTAAAGTTTCATTTTAAAACAATTTCAAATACCAATTTGGTAAAAAATAGTGTTTGTTCAAAAAGAAAAAAACAGGGTCACTCAATCTGCGTGCTTACTACCCTGCTTAAAAAATCCGATAGATTCTTATAGTTGTATGTTTAAGGCCCTATACTTAACTATAGCATTTCTCATAGAACTCATTCATTCTTATTAAATCTCTATAGGAATGCATGAGAATCTATTGAATTCTACGAGATTTTCTAAACAGGGTACTTTCACTTTCGGTTTGGGTAAACAGTGACGTTCAAATTAGAATTTTTCCTATTATCATTTAACGCTGAAAATGTTATTGAATATACATACTTTGATATAGTTGAACCAAGTCCCCTGTAATTTTACATCATCGAAAGATTTCTTCGCAGCTGCGATAAACGCCGGTTCAAAATCACAAAATATTGATTTTAAATTTTGTTTCATGGTGGGTATGCGCTCTACCAGACCTTTCAATATTGCCGAATATAAAGCTTCAGTTGTAGAATTGCATAGAATGAATAGGTATGGTAATCCCTACAACATAAATAAAGTAATCATTTTTATTAACTAAATATAATTGAAGGCACAATTTCAAAATTTCAGATCGACTCCGTGAAGATCGAGATTCATAGTACACAAGCATGTATTATGCAACCTGTATTATGTTATGTGTCTGCTCGATCTATAATAATTTTTGATCCAGCATTTACTCCATTTTTGGATTTTCAAAATCATTTTTTATATTTATAATTCTTATTGAATATTTCATTGTCGTTTACTCACGATATTATTATGCCGCAAATAGAATATTAGTAATTGTGCCATGGAGGGTTCAACAGGGACAGACTAAAAATATAAAAAGGAATAAGTGGCATGCTGTTGTAAATTTAAAAAAATTTTTGAAATAAATATTAAAAAAATATATTTTTAAAAATGGTATTTCAAAAAAAGAAAAATGTAGATCATAGGCCTCAGAATCAAACTAAAAATAATTTTTTTTGTACGCTTTTCACAAAAAAAATTATGAAAATTACCGGAACTTTTAAATAATACTTAATTAACTTCATCTGAGTAAAGTATATGGTCATAATTTAATAAAATAAAATCTGAAAAACGGTTGACCCTGTGGATCAAATTAAAAACTTACTGCTCTTTTCGAGCTCGAAGAACTCGAAAATTGTTAATCTCAACTTTTTTAAATTTTCTCAATTATTAATTCTACTCAAAAACGTAGAAGAGTTGAAACTAGTGTAGTTTTTTACTTCCCGGTAAGAAATTTGTAAATTCTCGAAAATTCGGGAAGTTATCATTTCTACCTCCATTTCGAAAATCAAGTTTTCATCAGATATCGACATTTGGAGGACATAAGAAACTATTTTGATCATTTCTAGAATGATTTCCGAGTGTGTGTGGGTGCATATTACGGTGTGTCATTTTATGGCAACTTTTTTTTCAACGAACAAGCAGCTTCTATACTTGCAGGTAGGCAAAATAATAAGCCTATTAAAATTTGAGTCTTTAATATTAATGTTACCCAGGTGTCTCATCACGATTTTCTATTTCCCATTTAAATAACGTAGGAAAAAAATTTTAACTTTGGAATTTTATACTTCAGCAATGGCTCATTGAATAGTTAATTAAGTTCAAGGTATAATTTCGTAGGGATCTAAAGGCTCTACAAAAAAAGTATTTTACACGCAGAGAATTTTACGGTATTTTTTACATAAAAAATTTATAGTAAAATTACTATGTCATAGTAATTTGAGGACAGTATGAAATTATTGTACAAATTACCGACAACGTAAAAATTTTTAAAATACCTCGAACAAAGTTTACGAGGTGCATTGTAATTTTGACAAAGCAACAGATTAAGAAATTTTAATTTCTTGGATAAAACTTAATCTGTTGTTTTGTCAAAATTATAATGCACCTGTACAGAAAATAGGAAGTTATTACCTAAGTTTCACACTCTGCGTTACATCTATTCAATACCAATTTCAAAAACCGTTTTTCATCCTATCCAAAAGACACAATAATGTTGACAGCTTAGTAAGGAATAAGGACAAAAAAAGTACTTATTAAATATCTTCAAACGACAGGAAATAAATGAATATTGAACTACGAATAATCACCAAATGAATCGTCTGTAGGACTTGTCAATCAAGACAACTTTTTTGAGACGATAAAAATAAAGTACATTTATGTATGTAACTGCGTTTCAAACGTTCATCAAACGAAATCATGTAAATGATTGGTAAAAAGTCATTTAATGCAACAAAAAAGCTAAGCCAAGGTAAAGTAGGCGTAAATTCAAGGCTCAGTGAGTAACTATTGAAATTAAAGAAAGCCACACTCTAAAAAAAAAAAAAAAAAAAAAAAACGTATGTAAAGATTGAACCAATCTCAAAAATTTTGAAAGAAATAATCGGAATTTGTTTGTTTCATTTAAAATTCTTTAGTCTTTCATAAATCCTTCAAAGGTTATTAGTAATATATTAAAAACTATTTGAATTAATTAAATAATACAAATAAAATTAATTGAATAAATAAAAAAATGTAGTTATATTTAAATATTGTACCTCATATACTCCATCAATTTGGATTTCATTACAATCTCCCATCAGTTTTATTAATTCATTGGTAGAAAGCATTATAGCGAATGATCCATCTTCTGCTTCAATTTGTCCACGATAAATACAAGACGTCTTGGAATATTTTCGAATACTTATCTTTTAGTTGGTGAGAGTATTCCGGAACTTTTAGCAAAGCTTTTTTTCTCGTAAAGAGACACGCGAGTTTTTATGGCACCACGTCGTACTTCAGATTGTTCAGCACTAGAATATTTATATTAATTAATATTCTGCTAAAATAAAATGATTATATACTTGTCAAGAATAGATACAAACTAAAAAACATTATATACAATCAAATATTTGTTGGGAATGGACTTTTGAAGTAATTGACCTATTCAGCTTATTTTTAAGTTAAATCGAGATAATCACCACAGAAAGAGTATAGAAAATTTCACCAACATTTAATACGAATTATGGATACTATTGTGATGAGAAGGTGTTACATTCATAATAAGTCTCATAGTTGCATTTGAATTGTCATAATTAATAAATGACATACGTAAAAATTATAAAATTCTAAGAAAATTAAAAGATTATTTAGAAAATAAATTTAATAAAATTTGATTGTAATGTGTAATGCACGTTATCGGCACTTTAAGCCATATAAAGCATTTCTTCGATCATTTTCTGAACATTCAAGGCTTTTAAATTGTTACAAAAAATAGTGAAAACATAGAGGTTAAGAGCTTGAAGAAGCTTTTTGAACATATTTAACGCGTGTTAAAAAGTTTTAATAGAGAAAACTCCTAAATTTATTTACCGATTCAGCCTATTTTCGAATTTGATCAATGTAATCGCTTATAGAATAATTGTAGAAAATGTTAATAAGATTAGATAAGTAGTATCGACGCTATCGTGATGATATTGCTGGTTATATTACATGTATACATATATTACATATATACATGCAAGTATTCATACATACATATATGAATTTTTTAACCAATTATATTTTTGGAACCTACTCGACCAATTATGAAAATTCATAACATAATTTGTTTAAAAATCTACCATGAGGACAAATACAATAGCTTGATTTCTCAAAACCCCACCTAATAATTCGAGCAATGAAATTAATAATTTGCCTTTCACATAATACATTGATAACCTCATTAGATGATAAATGACATGTAGTAGCTAGGTTTTCCAGTTTCTTCTCTAACGATTGTTTTAATTTTGAGTTCGGTGGTGCGGGATGATTGTGTTTCAGGGCTCTTTGAATATATTTTCCACCTTCTTTAATAATCGTTACATTACAATTCTCGTATGCTCGTTTAAAGGTACACTTGTATATATATATATATATATATATATACATATATAGAGAGAGAGGGAGAGAGAGAGAGAGAGAGAGAGAGATTAGATTACATAAGATAACATAATAACTTAATTGTCCAGGGTGTTTGAACAAAAGTACAATTGGTACATAGAATAATAAAAAAAATTATAAGCTAATTATTTACACAGAAAAAAATAAAGTATAAAGCTATATCTGTGAGTGAGATCACGCAGAAAAGAATTTAGTCGCCCATGACTCGTCAATTGTCAACAGCCAGGATGTCAACTCGCTATTAAAAGTAGATGCATCGCGTTCTAATCTCAGGGTTTTTGGCAAGCTGGTCCAAAAATATAGGGAAGCAACAGCAAATGCGAATTTAAAAGTCTGAGTGCGATGTTTAGGTATGAGCAATCTATTCGAGTCAGCCTGATTCCTCAGAGACCTGGATGCTAAGTACACTGCACACAGTTCAACTAGGTAAGAAGGTGCACGTTCTATAAGAGCTATACGTACGACTATTTAGACCACACGTAATCAAGCCTAGAGTAAGTCTAGCAAAGACTTACTCTGGCTTTGGTGTTAGGTGAGTCCTAGGGCAGACCCAGAACATACCTAACTCCTTTGTTTACCAACCTTTGTTTACCAAGAGAGAGAGAGAGAGAGAGAGAGAGAGAGAAAAATTAATTGATTTTTGAAGAATATTGAGGTACGGGTGTGAGGTAATTAATATTTAAGCTTTAAGTTGAAAGAAAAGTACCACAAACTAACTCAAAACTTGGCTCTGATGATATAAAAAAATTTCTTTTATTTCGAGTGTAAATATCTCTTAAACGGTTAGGTTTTTCAAAAAAATCTTTTCTGAACACAGTAAATTTCCAACAAAAAACAGTTGAAAGCTTGAGTGAATATCCGTTTCCTAAAGAGTTATAGAATGTAAACCGGAAAAAATTATTTATTAAATCTATCAACTTTGAGCTTCGATATCACTTAAATGTTTGAATTTACAAAAAAAGTGTAAAAAACATTTTTTAAGAGCGATGAATTTCCTATAAGAGAATTTATAGCGCTCAATTTTATGCCTGGGTGTCGGAGAATTACCAAATCTCAAACAAAAACGCCAATTTTTTAAAACAAATCAACATTTAACCTTGAAAATATCTTAAATAGTTGGATTTACGAAAAAAACATAAGTTACCTTTTTCGAAGAGCGGGAAATTTCCTACTAAACTATTTATCACTCATTGCTGTGAACTTATATTTAAGCAAGTAATAAAATTTTTCTTAATTTCCTAAAATAAGAATGTATCATTACTTAGGCAGGGTTAAACGGCGTTAGAATAAACTTTTTTTTTTTTTTATTATTATTTTTATATCACAAATAAATGATTTTTATCATGGCCAAGTAAAAAAAACTAATTTGGTAAATAACGAACACCCGAATATTTATACATACTGAGGTACATTATAAATTAATTGTAACAAATATTAAAAATGTGATATTTTTTTTTTAAGCAGATAACGAATAAATATCAATATTGAAAAATTATAGGAGCAAGGATTGAATTTTAAGGTTATAAAACTTGAATATTTTTCTACGTATAAAAAATTTGATGGCCCTGAAAAGGGCCGTTTTCAACACAAAGTTTGGAAACTTGAGTATCTAATTATTTTAAATCATCACCTAGAAAAACTGTCAGCTCTAATTGTAAAATTAGAGTTCCGTCTACCAACAAACCACAAAAGTCGTTGAAGTCATGTCGTCTGAAGAAGTCCCCGAGGTATATAAAGTTGTCATAATCATGGAAAGGTTTGGTCTCTCCAGTCAATCGCAGTAAGTTTCCTTCGCAATCCATAGCACAGCATTCGATCTCGAAGCTGATTTCGAAATGCTCCGATTTTACTGGAAGGATCCCTAAGGAGATCCAGTGTTCATCTTCCTCATCGTGGCTGACCTCAACTTTGAATCTCCAGATGTCGTCAACGTGGACACCTGAAGAAAACTCCGTAAATAACGGAGTAACTGTCCCAGTTTCGTTGGTGTAGAGGAGTTGGTCAACGTTCTCCAATTCGAAAGTGCGTACAGTCGTGTAAGTCAAGTTTTGGAATTCACAGTCCATGATGTTTCGATAGTCGTTAGTAACTCGGGAAAGAATTGAAATTACGAGGCGTATAGAGTGAAGTTTCGAGCGTAATGACTGCCACTGACCGTGTGACCGATGAACTTCGACCGTCCCCTCCACTAAATTTTAACTCATTCCCGGAAAGGTCAATTTTACCCCCACTCCTTAAAACGGACCAATTATGATGATTCAGATTTTCTCACTCCATTCTTAATTTTAACTCATTGAAATCAACGTATTGCATGAGAATGAAATGTTACCAATGTAAGCGGACTTTTTACAATAAATTATATTTACACTGGCATACAGATTTAGCCAGCAGAGAATATATATATTTATTTTGTTTTTTTATTTTCAGATACACTAAAGTTGTAACGTTGATGTATTTAAAAATATGTGTACAAATTTCATACATGTCCAGACAAAGGATTTGAAGACTTTTGTATCAAAGATTTCAATTCATGATATGTACATATTTCGAGGAAATTCCCTAAAACTAACATTAAATATTTATTTTGAATCCTTGATGACAAACTTTTTTTTGTGACCTAGGCTATTTTTCCCGCCACTCTACTACTTCCTTATTGGCTCGCAGGTACCGATGTCAATACTATTGTTATTATTTCACATCGGTTCCTGCGATCCAATCACCGCTCAGTAAATATTCCCTCTGCACTATTAATTTTTTCATTGGCTCGCTGATACCAATACAGTTAATATTGTTATTTTTTTTATCGGAAGCTGAGACAAGAAATTTTTTGATGATTTTTGTGTTTAAATCTCGAAATTCATAGATTGCCAAGTAGAAATCACTGATCGACGTTTTGGACCCTGGCTTTTCTACCATCAACGTCAAACTTGTCACCATCATGCCCAATTGCCTCATCGTCCGCAAGAAAGCGCTCAAGTTATCTGTTACAAAATATGCCTTGTAAATATCTAGTGAATTTTAATTCTCTGTCGTCTTTTGTGAAAACCAACTTAAAAAAATGAACTAATAATTGTCAAATGATCATCACAATCAGTCATTTTTGTCAAACAGATTAGTCAAGCAACTCGCTTTCATGCATCATCGTTCCAATATCTCTTTCCCAAATAGTACCTTTATAAGTGATAGAATCTGTTTCAAAAGGATTAGAGATCCCAAGTAAGAAAACTATCATTTTGCTTCACTGTAAAATACACAGAGTGAAATGTCAAGTAAATATGCCTGTGCTGCAAAGACATATTCACTTGACATTTTTCTCCGTGTACTCCGGCATGCTTTATGAATCAATCAAATAACAAAAATCCCGATACTAAAATTTAAAATTATCCATAGCATCAATATTCATTTTACTTTTAACTCCATCGTCAATCAGCATTCTCCAATTAAATGTTACAGTTCCACGTGATTGGGAACTAATACACCCGCCCGTTAATTCCAACGACGTCTGGTCAATGAAATACTTTGGATGTTGATGTATTTAAAAATATCTGTATAAATATTATATATTTCTAGATAAAATAATTCCAAGATTTTGATATCAGCAAATTCGATTTATAATATATAGATATTACAAGATATTTTCTAACAATAATATTGAAAATAATTTTAAAATTCATGATTGCAAACTTTTTTTCGTAACCCCAATTATTTTTTCTGCTAGCACTCTATTATAATTTATCTATAAAAATCTGATAATCTTTATTAAGAATTTAATACATCAATATTGATTCGGAAAGAGTTTTGGGCCAAGGATATGAGTTTTTATGATACTGTCAAAAAAAAAAAAAACAATACGTATACATACATATACTTTTAAACAGAAACCCATTACAAATTAAATAGCAATAAATGTTGAAAATTTGATAATTTGTATTGAGCATTTAATGAATAAATATTGATATTGAAGAGTTTCGGAGTAAGAATCAAAGTTAAGAGATAAAGAACTTGAATTATGTTTTACGAAAGGAAAATTTGGTGGTCATGAAAAGGGCTATTTTCAACCAAAAGTTGGAAAACTCGGGTATCTTATGATGAAGAATCGTAAGCTAGAAAGAAAAACTCAGTATTCTTACATGATACTGTCAGTAAAAATTAACATACACATACAACCTGAAATACATTGTAAATTATGTTGTAACCAATGCTAAAAATATGATATTTTTTATTGTGCACTTAATGACTGAATATTAATAATGGTATTAGAGTCAAGATCTAAATTGAATAAAAGTATTGAAGTAGAGATCTAAATTGAAAGTAATTAAACTTGAATTGTTTACGTATAAAAAATTTTGTGGCCCTGAAAAGGGCCATTTTCAACTTAAGTCTGAACTTAAGTATCTAATAGGGATGGATCGTTACATGTACAATAACAGTAACTTCGTCGTTATGGTCTAAAATACTAAAAAAGTCGTCTTCGTCATGTCGTCTGATGCAACTGCCCAGGTGGATATATTTGCCATGGGCCTTGAAGGGAGCGGACTTCTCGGTGAGGGTCATTAGGTTGCCGTAGAAGTCAAGTGCGAAGCACTGAACTGAGTATCTGGCATTCTGGTTCCAGGAGTCTGATGTATGAACCCCCAACGAAAGCCAAAAGTTGTCTTCTTCGTTGTGGCTCAGCTCTACACGGAAACTCCACGTTTCCTGGATGTCCGACCTCGGACACAGTGGTGACTCCATAACTTCTACAGCTCCCGATTCGGTCGTGTACATCTTCTTACTGATTTCACTCAGCTTGAAGCAATGGCCAGTGACGTTGGTCAGTCGAGTCATTGGATAGTAAAAGTCCATCGTGATGCGTGAAGTTGAAAACTTGAATAATTTACGTGACGTACGGGGTAAGTCGTCGGTTGAAAATGACTTGGAAGGACCGCGTTACCGTTAAGTAACCTCTGATTTTTACCATCTCCAACGCGAAATTTCAATATACTGCTTTCTGATTGGCTCGCAGCTACCGATGTGATTATTCTCCCGTAATTACTTTTTATCGGTAAGTGCACACCGACCACAGCAAAGGAAATATCCCCTCTACTGCATCTAGACTTCCCATTGGCTCGCAAGTACCGACGTCGTAAATATTGTTATTATTGTAATCGGAACCTTGCGAAAAGAATATTTTTATCAATTTCTGTGATTAAATCTCGAAATGAGTAGATGGTTGCGAAATGAAATCGAGTAATTGACACTGTAATCTCGTGCTTCTCTACGGACCACTTTAATCGTGTCATCGTCATGCCCAAGACTTAACAAGCAGCTTGTCCTATTTTATTTGAGGAAAAGGTACTCAGAGGACGAGTCCACTAAGCAACAAACTTTAACAAATCAAATGGCACTTTTCAGGGCTAACAAATTCTGCATGTTAATAAAATTTTATGGGTTTTCATATTTGGATCCAGATTATTGTTAAATCGGTGAAAACAATAAATTTCTGAGGTCGCTCCTAAACCACGGAAATGCACATACGCAGTAGTTTTTTAAAAATTCTCATCGTTGCAATAGGAAAAAATAAAATTGAATAAAAAGTTCTTGTTCTCCACAATACTGTCAATAATGAATTATTTGCTAACTGTGAAACAAAGGATCAATGCTAACTTGAATCATTTTTCAAGTATGGAAAATTTGGTGGCCCCGAAAATAACCGATTTGAACTCAAAGTTCGGAAAAATGAGTATGAAATTATGAAAAATCTTGAGCTAAAATAAAAAAGGCAGTATTTTTTATAACACTGATAGCCAAAACCAAAATGCATTTATGCAACCTGAAATACATTATAAATGATATTGTAATAAACGTTCTTTTTTTTGCTGCTTTTGGTTATCGTCCCAACTCCAATTGGGCCACGTGCCAGATACTATGCTATGTAATTATTGTAATAAATTTGTAATAAGCATTCGAAAATTTATAATCTTTATTAAGCATTAAATAAATAAATATTAATTTCGAAAGCGTTTTGGGAAAAGGATAAGAGTTGAGGTATATGAAACTTGGATTATCTTTTACGAATTAAAAATTTGGTGACTCCGAAAAGGGCCGTTTTCAACCCGCGGTTCGGAAACTTGAATATCTTATTATAGAGTCGTGAACTTGAAAAAAAGGCAGTATTTTCACATGATACTATCCGTAAAAATAAATATACATATACAACCTGAAATACATTACAAATTATTTTGCAAAATATGTTAAAGATATAATATTTATTATTAAGCACTTAATCACTAAATATTAAAAACGGAATAGTATTGGAGAAGGGATTTGAGTTGAAGGTTATTAAACTTGAGTTGTGTTTTACATATTTGAAAATTTGGTGGCCCTGAAAAGGGCCGTTTTCAACCTAAGTCTGAACTTAAGTATCTAACTAGAGAGTATCGTCACTTGTACCATGATATAAACTTCGTCGCTGGCTTCGTGTAATATGCCAACAAAGTCTTATTTGTCATATCGTCTGATGCAGCTGCCCAAATGGATATAATCGTCGTAGGCCTTGAATGGAGCAGACTTCTCGGTAAGGGGTATCAGGTTACCGAGCAAGTCAAGGGCGAAGCACTGCACAGTGTATTTTGTCTTGAGATCTTTCGATTTGGACGGTTGGATGCCTAATGAAAGCCAAAATTTATCCTCCCGATCGTGGCTTAGCTCCATGCGGAAATTCCATGTTTCCTTGATGTCTGGCCTTGGATACAAGGGTGACTCCTTAACCTCAACAGATCCAGACTCTGTTGTGTACAACTTCTTGCTGATCTCAGCCAGCTTGAATGTATGGCCAGTAATGTTCGTTGGATTACTCATTGAGTAGTTAAAGTTTATCGTGATGCGTAAAGTTGAAAGCTTTGATAATTTCACGTGACGTACAAGGTAAGTTGTCGGCTGGAAATGCCTTGTAATGACCGTCTGACCGTTAAGTAACCTCTGTTCTTTACCATCTCCACCACTAAATTTCACCATACTGCTTTCTGATTGGTTCGCAGTTACCTACGTGGGAATTTTTGTGCAATTGTTTTCTATTAGTGAGCGCGCACCATCCACATCAAAGGAAATATCCCCTCTACTGCTTCCAGCTTTCTCATTGGATAGCAGGTACCGACGCCGTGAAAATTATGGTTATTTTTCATCGGAATCTGCGATCCAATAGAATTACCGAATCATCGATCCCTGAAATATTTGCATCAGATAAAATATTGAACGTTATCATCGATGATATATTTGGATATAAAATATCAAAACTCAAAAATATTAATATATTCCGTTCACATTCTGTCGATTCTTTAATAGTAGATGCGCCATTTGCTACTTCAACGATTTTACCAGACTGTGAATGATATGAATAATTTTATTTTTTTTTTTTTACGGAGTTTCAGGAGACTTTCATCTGATAGGTAGACTCTTCATTTTTCTTTATGCCAAGTATACAAAATAATTGTTTCAAAAATTAAAAATAGTTCTACTATTTGTAGCTGATCAAAAAGTTTTTCACAAAAATTTTCACAAAAAAAAAATATTATTCTGGTACCGGGAATTGAATTTTTTTTTTTTTTTTTTTTTAAATTATCGTTATTACAATATAGAAGTTAAACAAAAATAATAAAACGAAAACTTTATCATCGAATGGTTGAGAACCAATCACAGTTAAATGGCTGATTGTTAGTGGCAACTCGTTGCAGATCGATCGTTGTATTTTTGTACTACATGTAATTTAACTTCGCGACTGATGCGGGTTGTAATTACTGTGCCTGATCTGTCTTGATTTGTCAATTGAACTGTAATAAAATATGTAAAGAATAACAACTTTCACTATCGTCCGGGAATCGAAACTGGGTTGCCTAGGTGAAAACCAGGAACAATAATCCCTACACTATACTGGAGGAAATACAAGTCAGTGTCATTATTGGCTTACTTGTTCTTATAGAAAGCTGTAATGATATGCATAAAATTTTTGTCTTAAATTAGAAAAAAAAATTACTGTGCAATTAAAAATAAGAAATTTATATAATTTAAAACAATGATATGGATTTTATCTAGATAAATTTTAACAAACTACTTGAAACAGTCAGTATATCTCTGCAATACTATCAACAATAATGTATATATCTATATCCATATGTAGAGTGTGGAAAACATTATAAATTATATCTCAATAAATGATGAAAATTTGTGATTTATTATTAGACATTTAATAAATAATCATTAATTTTTGAAGTGAATTGGAGCACAAGTGTGAGGTACTTTTTATAAAACTTGAATCATTTCTCACGGATAAAAAATTTGGTGGCCCTAAAAAGGGCCATTTTCAACTTAAAATTCAGAAACTTTAGTATATAATTATGAAGAATCATGAGCTGGAAAACAAAAGCAGTATTTTTACGCGATATTGTCAGCAAAAATTAATATGCATATATATTTATACATATTGGAGTAAAATTCGAATTATATTATAATAAATGTTAAAAATGTGGTATTTTGTTAATGAGCACTTAACAACTAAATGTTAATATTGAAAAAGTATTAGAGCAAGGAATGACTTTTAAGGTTATAAAACTTGAATATTTTTCTACGTATAAAAAATTTGGTGGCCCTGAAAAGGGCCGTTTTCAACTCAAAGTTTGGAAACTTGAGTATCTAATTATTTTAAATCATTACCTAGAAAAACTGTCAGCTCTAATTGTAAAATTAGAGTTCCGTCTACCAACAAACCACAAAAGTCGTTGAAGTCATGTCGTCTGAAGAAGTCCCCGAGGTATATAAAGTTGTCATAATCATGGAAAGGTTTGGTCTCTCCAGTCAATCGCAATAAGTTTCCTTCGCAATCCATAGCACAGCATTCGATCTCGAAGCTGATTTCGGAATGCTCCGATTTTACTGGAAGGATCCCTAAGGAGATCCAGTGTTCATCTTCCTCATCGTGGCTGACCTCAACTTTGAATCTCCAGATGTCGTCAACGTGGACACCTGAAGAAAACTCCGTAAATAACGGAGTAACTGTCCCAGTTTCGTTGGTGTAGAGGAGTTGGTCAACGTTCTCCAATTCGAAAGTGCGTACAGTCGTGTAAGTCAAGTTTTGGAATTCACAGTCCATGATGTTTCGATAGTCGTTAGTAACTCGGGAAAGAATTGAAATTACGAGGCGTATAGAGTGAAGTTTCGAGCGTAATGACTGCCACTGACCGTGTGACCGATGAACTTCGACCGTCCCCTCCACTAAATTTTAACTCATTCCCGGAAAGGTCAATTTTACCCCCACTCCTTAAAACGGACCAATTATGATGATTCAGATTTTCTCACTCCATTCTTAATTTTAACTCATTGAAATCAACGTATTGCATGAGAATGAAATGTTACCAATGTAAGCGGACTTTTTATAATGAATTGATTCTACACTAGCATCAAATTCTAGCCAACAAGAAATTTAAATTCTTTTCAATACTGTTTTTTTCCGTTATACCAAAGTTGGAACGTTGATGTATATCAAAATATGTGTACAAATTTGATATATTTCTAAACTCAATAATTTCAAGCCTTTGGTATTAGAGATTTCAATTTATAATATATAAATACTACCGGAGATTTCCTCCAAGTAATATTGGAACCAAATTTAAAATTTGTAATGACATACTTTTTTTTTTAATCTAGACTATTTTTCCCGCCACTCTACTACGTTCTTATTGTTTTGATTATTTCACGTCGGTATCTACGATCCAATCACCGCTCGGGAAATATTTCCTTTGTGTCATGAATTTTTTCTCTGGCTCGCAATTACCAACAACATTTTTTTTGTTATTAATTTAGCTTAAAAATAATTATTTGATAAACGTCAGATTTATTTAATTTTTTTAGACTTTTAAAAGTAGACATAAATGTTGGGGAAATATTGGAGCAAAGATTTAAGTTAAGGGAGATAACAGGTTAATTGTCTTTCATGTACAAAAAATTTGAAAATCCTGAACACGGCTGTATTCAAACTGAAACATGGAAACTTGAATATCTTCTTATGCAAATTCTAAGATTTAAGAGAATAAAGTCGGTATTCCATGACACTGTCAAAAAAAAATTAATACGCATGCACATATATATGCAAACAGAAATAAATTAAATGTGTCCATATTTTTTGTAACGGGGTAAAATTAAACTTATTCAAATAATTGAAATTTAAATTGTTCTTGAATTCCCCGCGGTTGGTTAGTTATCGAAAATCGATTAACCCCGTAATCTAGTTTATCGACTGGTCCCCGGAAAACGCCAACTTTGGAGACTCACCCTCCCTCCCTACTTAGTAACTAAGAAGAGTGGGAAAATTTACGAAAATAGCCGAGGGGTCGCGGACTTAGATATTAGTGAGTGCACAAGGTGAATTGAGACAGAGTCGGACGGACCGGCAACCAGACCAAGCGGAACTGCACGCAAATCATAAAGGTAATTATACATGCTCTGGAGAGGTTAGAGTGGAACCTTCCTGAAGCAATAATTATATTAAATTGAGTGAATTTCTTGTATCCGGCAGGAGGCCGATACAATTTAAGATAAAGAACTGATTTGTATTGAATTTTTCACAGATCTAACTGCTAATAATAAAAATTTAAAAAGCAGAGCTGGGAGATATTGGAAGGAAGGAGGAAATCGGCAGTGAAAGGACAGAGGGAAAGTTAAACCGTCACGAGGAAAAGTAAAGGTAAATAAATTGTCGGCAGTAGCCACAATTTATTAACAATTAATTTTCATAATTACTAAGAATTTGTTACTCGTGGGCAGTCACCATTTCTAAGTCGTTCCGGACATAATTCGAATTCTCGGCAGAAGCCAGAATTCTTTTAATAATTTATTACGCGGTCCGTCGGACAAAATTCTCGGCAGAGAGGCCAGAATTTTGAATCATAATTTTCTAAGACTGAAAAATTTCTCGGCGTGGAGCCAGAAGTTAGAATAATTTTAAGTCAAAATTTTATTATAAATTAATCGATAATAATTAATAAGAAAATCATATCTATAAGAATTAATGAGAAAAAAATATATTCCATAACTAAGTGCTGTGAAAATAAACAAGAAAATATTGGGAATTTAATTAAATAAAAATTTAATAGAATAAATTGATGTCAGTAAAATTTGTAAATTAGTTAAAGAAGAATCTAAAGTTAACGGGAAGAAAAAGACACGAAATAGAGAGAGACAGACTGAGACGCGCGAATTAGAGAGAGATAGCGTCAGCTACTCGAGTCAGAAGTTATATCACTGGATAGATAAATTTTACTGGAAAATATTATAAATTAATTAAACGATTATATAAAAGGGGAAATAAAAATTAATTAAATTAAGTAACTTTGAAATATTAGTGAAAAAAAATTTTAATAAATTTAAATTCTGTGTGTGTGTGAATTAAGTCCAGTGGACAAGGAAATAGATTAATTAACCGTGTGTGCGTGTGTGTGTGTGTGTGTGCGCGCGCGCGCGCGTGTGTGTGTGTGTGTGTGTGTGTGTGTGTGTGTGTGTGTGTGTGTGTGTGTGTGTGTGTGTGTGACATGAAATAATTCCAGGGGAATTTTTATTAAATATTTTGGAAATAATTGGATCCAGGGGATCTGGCAAGTTGCCTAATTAATTTATATAAAGTCCAGGGGACTAAATTTTTATTTATGATCCAGGGGATCAGGCCGGTGGCCAAGTATATTAATAAGTCCAGGGGACTAGGTTTTGAATAGATCCAGGGGATCAGGTCAGGGGCCAATTAATTATTTTATAAAGTCCAGGGGACTAAATTTTTATTTACGATCCAGGGGATCAGGCCAGGGGCCAATTAATTATTTTAATTTTATAAGGTTCAGGGGACCAAACAGTTAATGTAATACAGTCCGGTGGACGCCTTGTAATAAAATAATTATAAGTAAAGCAAAACCCGGTGGGTATAAATTGTGGTGATAAATAAAATTGTTAATTATATTAATAAAGTATTGTGTGATAAATTTAATTCCTCATCCTTTCTTACTCTCATAATATTCAACGACCCTGAAATTTTTAAATATAACATCTCCGGTTCTGGAAGGCCGAGTCTTATCTTCCAGTGGCGCCCTTTTTAAAATCAATTAATAAAGGGGCCAAATTTGGCAAGGTTGAAAATTACCTTGTTACATTTTAATTTTACTCATTATAATCATAAGAAACTAAACATTTTATACATAATTGTACATATTATATCATATACATATTTGTATATATATTACATTCTGTACATATTTGTATTAAAAGTAATTGATTAGCATTATAAACAAGCTTGAAAAGATGCCAACCGACAGCGAATTATGTTTGATAAGAAGATCGAAAATAATTACCATGCTGCAGTGTGGTAAAACAAAAAAAGATATAATGGAAGAAGTTGGTTGTACCGTAAAAACAATAGACAAATGGGCCAAACGGTATGCTGAAAATGGGCAAGATGGTTTAACAGATCAACGGAAAACAAATCATGGTCCACGTAAAACATCAGCTGAAGAGAATGAATTATTTCTGGCTACTGCACGGGACAAACCGTTCCAATCAGTGGCTAAGTCACTTGAAGAATCTCAGCTGAATATTTCAGTGAGAACTGGACAGAGAAGGCTTCGAGAAAATGACATGAATAAACCAACGGCAAAAAAAAAAAATGATTTAAATGACGAGCACCGTAGGAAGCGAATCCAGCATGCGCGAGACCATCTGAATTGGACCCAAAATCAGTGAGATGCTCTCATTTCGTCCGATGAAAAGGTCATTTCGTAAGATAATATACATGAACCTAAAAATTATGTATAATTATAATATTAATTATATTATATACTTCTAGAGCTTCAAATCATCTATGGACAATCGTAGAACAGTTTGGCGGCCTCGAGGCGAATGATTAAACCCCAAATATGTTGTTCCAAATTGGCGATCAAATCAAATTTCTTCGATGTTTTGAGGATGCATGAGTGGAGTAGGGTTGATGGACCTCGTCCAAGTGGGCACTCACTTCAATGCTCAAGATTACAGGTGGTTTTGCCCAAAAGTGGCCAAAATGGCCAAAATTTCAATTCTTTCCCGAGTTACTAACGACTATCGAAACATCATGGACTGTGAATTCCAAAACTTGACTTACACGACTGTACGCACTTTCGAATTGGAGAACGTTGACCAACTCCTCTACACCAACGAAACTGGGACAGTTACTCCGTTATTTACGGAGTTTTCTTCAGGTGTCCACGTTGACGACATCTGGAGATTCAAAGTTGAGGTCAGCCACGATGAGGAAGATGAACACTGGATCTCCTTAGGGATCCTTCCAGTAAAATCGGAGCATTCCGAAATCAGCTTCGAGATCGAATGCTGTGCTATGGATTGCGAAGGAAACTTAATGCGATTGACTGGAGAGACCAAACCTTTCCATGATTATGACAACTTTATATACCTCGGGGACTTCTTCAGACGACATGACTTCAACGACTTTTGTGGTTTGTTGGTAGACGGAACTCTAATTTTACAATTAGAGCTGACAGTTTTTCTAGGTAATGATTTAAAATAATTAGATACTCAAGTTTCCAAACTTTGAGTTGAAAACGGCCCTTTTCAGGGCCACCAAATTTTTTATACGTAGAAAAATATTCAAGTTTTATAACCTTAAAAGTCATTCCTTGCTCTAATACTTTTTCAATATTAACATTTAGTTGTTAAGTGCTCATTAACAAAATACCACATTTTTAACATTTATTATAATATAATTCGAATTTTACTCCAATATGTATAAATATATATGCATATTAATTTTTGCTGACAATATCGCGTAAAAATACTGCTTTTGTTTTCCAGCTCATGATTCTTCATAATTATATATTAAAGTTTCTGAATTTTAAGTTGAAAATGGCCCTTTTTAGGGCCACCAAATTTTTTATCCGTGAGAAATGATTCAAGTTTTATAAAAAGTACCTCACACTTGTGCTCCAATTCACTTCAAAAATTAATGATTATTTATTAAATGTCTAATAATAAATCACAAATTTTCATCATTTATTGAGATATAATTTATAATGTTTTCCACACTCTACATATGGATATAGATATATACATTATTGTTGATAGTATTGCAGAGATATACTGACTGTTTCAAGTAGTTTGTTAAAATTTATCTAGATAAAATCCATATCATTGTTTTAAATTATATAAATTTCTTATTTTTAATTGCACAGTAATTTTTTTTTCTAATTTAAGACAAAAATTTTATGCATATCATTACAGCTTTCTATAAGAACAAGTAAGCCAATAATGACAATGACTTGTATTTCCTCCAGTATAGTGTAGGGATTATTGTTCCTGGTTTTCACCTAGGCAACCCAGTTTCGATTCCCGGACGATAGTGAAAGTTGTTATTCTTTACATATTTTATTACAGTTTAATTGACAAATCAAGACAGATCAGGCACAGTAATTACAACCCGCATCAGTCGCGAAGTTAAATTACATGTAGTACAAAAATACAACGATCGATCTGCAACGAGTTGCCACTAACAATCAGCCATTTAACTGTGATTGGTTCTCAACCATTTGATGATAAAGTTTTCGTTTTATTATTTTTGTTTAACTTCTATATTGTAATAACGATAATTTAAAAAAAAAAAAAAAAAAAAATTCAATTCCCGGTACCAGAATAATATTTTTTTTTTGTGAAAATTTTTGTGAAAAACTTTTTGATCAGCTACAAATAGTAGAACTATTTTTAATTTTTGAAACAATTATTTTGTATACTTGGCATAAAGAAAAATGAAGAGTCTACCTATCAGATGAAAGTCTCCTGAAACTCCGTAAAAAAAAAAAAATAAAATTATTCATATCATTCACAGTCTGGTAAAATCGTTGAAGTAGCAAATGGCGCATCTACTATTAAAGAATCGACAGAATGTGAACGGAATATATTAATATTTTTGAGTTTTGATATTTTATATCCAAATATATCATCGATGATAACGTTCAATATTTTATCTGATGCAAATATTTCAGGGATCGATGATTCGGTAATTCTATTGGATCGCAGATTCCGATGAAAAATAACCATAATTTTCACGGCGTCGGTACCTGCTATCCAATGAGAAAGCTGGAAGCAGTAGAGGGGATATTTCCTTTGATGTGGATGGTGCGCGCTCACTAATAGAAAACAATTGCACAAAAATTCCCACGTAGGTAACTGCGAACCAATCAGAAAGCAGTATGGTGAAATTTAGTGGTGGAGATGGTAAAGAACAGAGGTTACTTAACGGTCAGACGGTCATTACAAGGCATTTCCAGCCGACAACTTACCTTGTACGTCACGTGAAATTATCAAAGCTTTCAACTTTACGCATCACGATAAACTTTAACTACTCAATGAGTAATCCAACGAACATTACTGGCCATACATTCAAGCTGGCTGAGATCAGCAAGAAGTTGTACACAACAGAGTCTGGATCTGTTGAGGTTAAGGAGTCACCCTTGTATCCAAGGCCAGACATCAAGGAAACATGGAATTTCCGCATGGAGCTAAGCCACGATCGGGAGGATAAATTTTGGCTTTCATTAGGCATCCAACCGTCCAAATCGAAAGATCTCAAGACAAAATACACTGTGCAGTGCTTCGCCCTTGACTTGCTCGGTAACCTGATACCCCTTACCGAGAAGTCTGCTCCATTCAAGGCCTACGACGATTATATCCATTTGGGCAGCTGCATCAGACGATATGACAAATAAGACTTTGTTGGCATATTACACGAAGCCAGCGACGAAGTTTATATCATGGTACAAGTGACGATACTCTCTAGTTAGATACTTAAGTTCAGACTTAGGTTGAAAACGGCCCTTTTCAGGGCCACCAAATTTTCAAATATGTAAAACACAACTCAAGTTTAATAACCTTCAACTCAAATCCCTTCTCCAATACTATTCCGTTTTTAATATTTAGTGATTAAGTGCTTAATAATAAATATTATATCTTTAACATATTTTGCAAAATAATTTGTAATGTATTTCAGGTTGTATATGTATATTTATTTTTACGGATAGTATCATGTGAAAATACTGCCTTTTTTTCTAGTTCACGACTCTATAATAAGATATTCAAGTTTCCGAACCGCGGGTTGAAAACGGCCCTTTTCGGAGTCACCAAATTTTTAATTCGTAAAAGATAATCCAAGTTTCATATACCTCAACTCTTATCCTTTTCCCAAAACGCTTTCGAAATTAATATTTATTTATTTAATGCTTAATAAAGATTATAAATTTTCGAATGCTTATTACAAATTTATTACAATAATTACATAGCATAGTATCTGGCACGTGGCCCAATTGGAGTTGGGACGATAACCAAAAGCAGCAAAAAAAAGAACGTTTATTACAATATCATTTATAATGTATTTCAGGTTGCATAAATGCATTTTGGTTTTGGCTATCAGTGTTATAAAAAATACTGCCTTTTTTATTTTAGCTCAAGATTTTTCATAATTTCATACTCATTTTTCCGAACTTTGAGTTCAAATCGGTTATTTTCGGGGCCACCAAATTTTCCATACTTGAAAAATGATTCAAGTTAGCATTGATCCTTTGTTTCACAGTTAGCAAATAATTCATTATTGACAGTATTGTGGAGAACAAGAACTTTTTATTCAATTTTATTTTTTCCTATTGCAACGATGAGAATTTTTAAAAAACTACTGCGTATGTGCATTTCCGTGGTTTAGGAGCGACCTCAGAAATTTATTGTTTTCACCGATTTAACAATAATCTGGATCCAAATATGAAAACCCATAAAATTTTATTAACATGCAGAATTTGTTAGCCCTGAAAAGTGCCATTTGATTTGTTAAAGTTTGTTGCTTAGTGGACTCGTCCTCTGAGTACCTTTTCCTCAAATAAAATAGGACAAGCTGCTTGTTAAGTCTTGGGCATGACGATGACACGATTAAAGTGGTCCGTAGAGAAGCACGAGATTACAGTGTCAATTACTCGATTTCATTTCGCAACCATCTACTCATTTCGAGATTTAATCACAGAAATTGATAAAAATATTCTTTTCGCAAGGTTCCGATTACAATAATAACAATATTTACGACGTCGGTACTTGCGAGCCAATGGGAAGTCTAGATGCAGTAGAGGGGATATTTCCTTTGCTGTGGTCGGTGTGCACTTACCGATAAAAAGTAATTACGGGAGAATAATCACATCGGTAGCTGCGAGCCAATCAGAAAGCAGTATATTGAAATTTCGCGTTGGAGATGGTAAAAATCAGAGGTTACTTAACGGTAACGCGGTCCTTCCAAGTCATTTTCAACCGACGACTTACCCCGTACGTCACGTAAATTATTCAAGTTTTCAACTTCACGCATCACGATGGACTTTTACTATCCAATGACTCGACTGACCAACGTCACTGGCCATTGCTTCAAGCTGAGTGAAATCAGTAAGAAGATGTACACGACCGAATCGGGAGCTGTAGAAGTTATGGAGTCACCACTGTGTCCGAGGTCGGACATCCAGGAAACGTGGAGTTTCCGTGTAGAGCTGAGCCACAACGAAGAAGACAACTTTTGGCTTTCGTTGGGGGTTCATACATCAGACTCCTGGAACCAGAATGCCAGATACTCAGTTCAGTGCTTCGCACTTGACTTCTACGGCAACCTAATGACCCTCACCGAGAAGTCCGCTCCCTTCAAGGCCCATGGCAAATATATCCACCTGGGCAGTTGCATCAGACGACATGACGAAGACGACTTTTTTAGTATTTTAGACCATAACGACGAAGTTACTGTTATTGTACATGTAACGATCCATCCCTATTAGATACTTAAGTTCAGACTTAAGTTGAAAATGGCCCTTTTCAGGGCCACAAAATTTTTTATACGTAAACAATTCAAGTTTAATTACTTTCAATTTAGATCTCTACTTCAATACTTTTATTCAATTTAGATCTTGACTCTAATACCATTATTAATATTCAGTCATTAAGTGCACAATAAAAAATATCATATTTTTAGCATTGGTTACAACATAATTTACAATGTATTTCAGGTTGTATGTGTATGTTAATTTTTACTGACAGTATCATGTAAGAATACTGAGTTTTTCTTTCTAGCTTACGATTCTTCATCATAAGATACCCGAGTTTTCCAACTTTTGGTTGAAAATAGCCCTTTTCATGACCACCAAATTTTCCTTTCGTAAAACATAATTCAAGTTCTTTATCTCTTAACTTTGATTCTTACTCCGAAACTCTTCAATATCAATATTTATTCATTAAATGCTCAATACAAATTATCAAATTTTCAACATTTATTGCTATTTAATTTGTAATGGGTTTCTGTTTAAAAGTATATGTATGTATACGTATTGTTTTTTTTTTTTTGACAGTATCATAAAAACTCATATCCTTGGCCCAAAACTCTTTCCGAATCAATATTGATGTATTAAATTCTTAATAAAGATTATCAGATTTTTATAGATAAATTATAATAGAGTGCTAGCAGAAAAAATAATTGGGGTTACGAAAAAAAGTTTGCAATCATGAATTTTAAAATTATTTTCAATATTATTGTTAGAAAATATCTTGTAATATCTATATATTATAAATCGAATTTGCTGATATCAAAATCTTGGAATTATTTTATCTAGAAATATATAATATTTATACAGATATTTTTAAATACATCAACATCCAAAGTATTTCATTGACCAGACGTCGTTGGAATTAACGGGCGGGTGTATTAGTTCCCAATCACGTGGAACTGTAACATTTAATTGGAGAATGCTGATTGACGATGGAGTTAAAAGTAAAATGAATATTGATGCTATGGATAATTTTAAATTTTAGTATCGGGATTTTTGTTATTTGATTGATTCATAAAGCATGCCGGAGTACACGGAGAAAAATGTCAAGTGAATATGTCTTTGCAGCACAGGCATATTTACTTGACATTTCACTCTGTGTATTTTACAGTGAAGCAAAATGATAGTTTTCTTACTTGGGATCTCTAATCCTTTTGAAACAGATTCTATCACTTATAAAGGTACTATTTGGGAAAGAGATATTGGAACGATGATGCATGAAAGCGAGTTGCTTGACTAATCTGTTTGACAAAAATGACTGATTGTGATGATCATTTGACAATTATTAGTTCATTTTTTTAAGTTGGTTTTCACAAAAGACGACAGAGAATTAAAATTCACTAGATATTTACAAGGCATATTTTGTAACAGATAACTTGAGCGCTTTCTTGCGGACGATGAGGCAATTGGGCATGATGGTGACAAGTTTGACGTTGATGGTAGAAAAGCCAGGGTCCAAAACGTCGATCAGTGATTTCTACTTGGCAATCTATGAATTTCGAGATTTAAACACAAAAATCATCAAAAAATTTCTTGTCTCAGCTTCCGATAAAAAAAATAACAATATTAACTGTATTGGTATCAGCGAGCCAATGAAAAAATTAATAGTGCAGAGGGAATATTTACTGAGCGGTGATTGGATCGCAGGAACCGATGTGAAATAATAACAATAGTATTGACATCGGTACCTGCGAGCCAATAAGGAAGTAGTAGAGTGGCGGGAAAAATAGCCTAGGTCACAAAAAAAAGTTTGTCATCAAGGATTCAAAATAAATATTTAATGTTAGTTTTAGGGAATTTCCTCGAAATATGTACATATCATGAATTGAAATCTTTGATACAAAAGTCTTCAAATCCTTTGTCTGGACATGTATGAAATTTGTACACATATTTTTAAATACATCAACGTTACAACTTTAGTGTATCTGAAAATAAAAAAACAAAATAAATATATATATTCTCTGCTGGCTAAATCTGTATGCCAGTGTAAATATAATTTATTGTAAAAAGTCCGCTTACATTGGTAACATTTCATTCTCATGCAATACGTTGATTTCAATGAGTTAAAATTAAGAATGGAGTGAGAAAATCTGAATCATCATAATTGGTCCGTTTTAAGGAGTGGGGGTAAAATTGACCTTTCCGGGAATGAGTTAAAATTTAGTGGAGGGGACGGTCGAAGTTCATCGGTCACACGGTCAGTGGCAGTCATTACGCTCGAAACTTCACTCTATACGCCTCGTAATTTCAATTCTTTCCCGAGTTACTAACGACTATCGAAACATCATGGACTGTGAATTCCAAAACTTGACTTACACGACTGTACGCACTTTCGAATTGGAGAACGTTGACCAACTCCTCTACACCAACGAAACTGGGACAGTTACTCCGTTATTTACGGAGTTTTCTTCAGGTGTCCACGTTGACGACATCTGGAGATTCAAAGTTGAGGTCAGCCACGATGAGGAAGATGAACACTGGATCTCCTTAGGGATCCTTCCAGTAAAATCGGAGCATTTCGAAATCAGCTTCGAGATCGAATGCTGTGCTATGGATTGCGAAGGAAACTTACTGCGATTGACTGGAGAGACCAAACCTTTCCATGATTATGACAACTTTATATACCTCGGGGACTTCTTCAGACGACATGACTTCAACGACTTTTGTGGTTTGTTGGTAGACGGAACTCTAATTTTACAATTAGAGCTGACAGTTTTTCTAGGTGATGATTTAAAATAATTAGATACTCAAGTTTCCAAACTTTGTGTTGAAAACGGCCCTTTTCAGGGCCATCAAATTTTTTATACGTAGAAAAATATTCAAGTTTTATAACCTTAAAATTCAATCCTTGCTCCTATAATTTTTCAATATTGATATTTATTCGTTATCTGCTTAAAAAAAAAATATCACATTTTTAATATTTGTTACAATTAATTTATAATGTACCTCAGTATGTATAAATATTCGGGTGTTCGTTATTTACCAAATTAGTTTTTTTTACTTGGCCATGATAAAAATCATTTATTTGTGATATAAAAATAATAATAAAAAAAAAAAAAAGTTTATTCTAACGCCGTTTAACCCTGCCTAAGTAATGATACATTCTTATTTTAGGAAATTAAGAAAAATTTTATTACTTGCTTAAATATAAGTTCACAGCAATGAGTGATAAATAGTTTAGTAGGAAATTTCCCGCTCTTCGAAAAAGGTAACTTATGTTTTTTTCGTAAATCCAACTATTTAAGATATTTTCAAGGTTAAATGTTGATTTGTTTTAAAAAATTGGCGTTTTTGTTTGAGATTTGGTAATTCTCCGACACCCAGGCATAAAATTGAGCGCTATAAATTCTCTTATAGGAAATTCATCGCTCTTAAAAAATGTTTTTTACACTTTTTTTGTAAATTCAAACATTTAAGTGATATCGAAGCTCAAAGTTGATAGATTTAATAAATAATTTTTTCCGGTTTACATTCTATAACTCTTTAGGAAACGGATATTCACTCAAGCTTTCAACTGTTTTTTGTTGGAAATTTACTGTGTTCAGAAAAGATTTTTTTGAAAAACCTAACCGTTTAAGAGATATTTACACTCGAAATAAAAGAAATTTTTTTATATCATCAGAGCCAAGTTTTGAGTTAGTTTGTGGTACTTTTCTTTCAACTTAAAGCTTAAATATTAATTACCTCACACCCGTACCTCAATATTCTTCAAAAATCAATTAATTTTTCTCTCTCTCTCTCTCTCTCTCTCTCTCTCTTGGTAAACAAAGGTTGGTAAACAAAGGAGTTAGGTATGTTCTGGGTCTGCCCTAGGACTCACCTAACACCAAAGCCAGAGTAAGTCTTTGCTAGACTTACTCTAGGCTTGATTACGTGTGGTCTAAATAGTCGTACGTATAGCTCTTATAGAACGTGCACCTTCTTACCTAGTTGAACTGTGTGCAGTGTACTTAGCATCCAGGTCTCTGAGGAATCAGGCTGACTCGAATAGATTGCTCATACCTAAACATCGCACTCAGACTTTTAAATTCGCATTTGCTGTTGCTTCCCTATATTTTTGGACCAGCTTGCCAAAAACCCTGAGATTAGAACGCGATGCATCTACTTTTAATAGCGAGTTGACATCCTGGCTGTTGACAATTGACGAGTCATGGGCGACTAAATTCTTTTCTGCGTGATCTCACTCACAGATATAGCTTTATACTTTATTTTTTTCTGTGTAAATAATTAGCTTATAATTTTTTTTATTATTCTATGTACCAATTGTACTTTTGTTCAAACACCCTGGACAATTAAGTTATTATGTTATCTTATGTAATCTAATCTCTCTCTCTCTCTCTCTCTCTCTCCCTCTCTCTCTATATATGTATATATATATATATATATATATATATACAAGTGTACCTTTAAACGAGCATACGAGAATTGTAATGTAACGATTATTAAAGAAGGTGGAAAATATATTCAAAGAGCCCTGAAACACAATCATCCCGCACCACCGAACTCAAAATTAAAACAATCGTTAGAGAAGAAACTGGAAAACCTAGCTACTACATGTCATTTATCATCTAATGAGGTTATCAATGTATTATGTGAAAGGCAAATTATTAATTTCATTGCTCGAATTATTAGGTGGGGTTTTGAGAAATCAAGCTATTGTATTTGTCCTCATGATAGATTTTTAAACAAATTATGTTATGAATTTTCATAATTGGTCGAGTAGGTTCCAAAAATATAATTGGTTAAAAAATTCATATATGTATGTATGAATACTTGCATGTATATATGTAATATATGTATACATGTAATATAACCAGCAATATCATCACGATAGCGTCGATACTACTTATCTAATCTTATTAACATTTTCTACAATTATTCTATAAGCGATTACATTGATCAAATTCGAAAATAGGCTGAATCGGTAAATAAATTTAGGAGTTTTCTCTATTAAAACTTTTTAACACGCGTTAAATATGTTCAAAAAGCTTCTTCAAGCTCTTAACCTCTATGTTTTCACTATTTTTTGTAACAATTTAAAAGCCTTGAATGTTCAGAAAATGATCGAAGAAATGCTTTATATGGCTTAAAGTGCCGATAACGTGCATTACACATTACAATCAAATTTTATTAAATTTATTTTCTAAATAATCTTTTAATTTTCTTAGAATTTTATAATTTTTACGTATGTCATTTATTAATTATGACAATTCAAATGCAACTATGAGACTTATTATGAATGTAACACCTTCTCATCACAATAGTATCCATAATTCGTATTAAATGTTGGTGAAATTTTCTATACTCTTTCTGTGGTGATTATCTCGATTTAACTTAAAAATAAGCTGAATAGGTCAATTACTTCAAAAGTCCATTCCCAACAAATATTTGATTGTATATAATGTTTTTTAGTTTGTATCTATTCTTGACAAGTATATAATCATTTTATTTTAGCAGAATATTAATTAATATAAATATTCTAGTGCTGAACAATCTGAAGTACGACGTGGTGCCATAAAAACTCGCGTGTCTCTTTACGAGAAAAAAAGCTTTGCTAAAAGTTCCGGAATACTCTCACCAACTAAAAGATAAGTATTCGAAAATATTCCAAGACGTCTTGTATTTATCGTGGACAAATTGAAGCAGAAGATGGATCATTCGCTATAATGCTTTCTACCAATGAATTAATAAAACTGATGGGAGATTGTAATGAAATCCAAATTGATGGAGTATATGAGGTACAATATTTAAATATAACTACATTTTTTTATTTATTCAATTAATTTTATTTGTATTATTTAATTAATTCAAATAGTTTTTAATATATTACTAATAACCTTTGAAGGATTTATGAAAGACTAAAGAATTTTAAATGAAACAAACAAATTCCGATTATTTCTTTCAAAATTTTTGAGATTGGTTCAATCTTTACATACGTTTTTTTTTTTTTTTTTTTTTTTTAGAGTGTGGCTTTCTTTAATTTCAATAGTTACTCACTGAGCCTTGAATTTACGCCTACTTTACCTTGGCTTAGCTTTTTTGTTGCATTAAATGACTTTTTACCAATCATTTACATGATTTCGTTTGATGAACGTTTGAAACGCAGTTACATACATAAATGTACTTTATTTTTATCGTCTCAAAAAAGTTGTCTTGATTGACAAGTCCTACAGACGATTCATTTGGTGATTATTCGTAGTTCAATATTCATTTATTTCCTGTCGTTTGAAGATATTTAATAAGTACTTTTTTTGTCCTTATTCCTTACTAAGCTGTCAACATTATTGTGTCTTTTGGATAGGATGAAAAACGGTTTTTGAAATTGGTATTGAATAGATGTAACGCAGAGTGTGAAACTTAGGTAATAACTTCCTATTTTCTGTACAGGTGCATTATAATTTTGACAAAACAACAGATTAAGTTTTATCCAAGAAATTAAAATTTCTTAATCTGTTGCTTTGTCAAAATTACAATGCACCTCGTAAACTTTGTTCGAGGTATTTTAAAAATTTTTACGTTGTCGGTAATTTGTACAATAATTTCATACTGTCCTCAAATTACTATGACATAGTAATTTTACTATAAATTTTTTATGTAAAAAATACCGTAAAATTCTCTGCGTGTAAAATACTTTTTTTGTAGAGCCTTTAGATCCCTACGAAATTATACCTTGAACTTAATTAACTATTCAATGAGCCATTGCTGAAGTATAAAATTCCAAAGTTAAAATTTTTTTCCTACGTTATTTAAATGGGAAATAGAAAATCGTGATGAGACACCTGGGTAACATTAATATTAAAGACTCAAATTTTAATAGGCTTATTATTTTGCCTACCTGCAAGTATAGAAGCTGCTTGTTCGTTGAAAAAAAAGTTGCCATAAAATGACACACCGTAATATGCACCCACACACACTCGGAAATCATTCTAGAAATGATCAAAATAGTTTCTTATGTCCTCCAAATGTCGATATCTGATGAAAACTTGATTTTCGAAATGGAGGTAGAAATGATAACTTCCCGAATTTTCGAGAATTTACAAATTTCTTACCGGGAAGTAAAAAACTACACTAGTTTCAACTCTTCTACGTTTTTGAGTAGAATTAATAATTGAGAAAATTTAAAAAAGTTGAGATTAACAATTTTCGAGTTCTTCGAGCTCGAAAAGAGCAGTAAGTTTTTAATTTGATCCACAGGGTCAACCGTTTTTCAGATTTTATTTTATTAAATTATGACCATATACTTTACTCAGATGAAGTTAATTAAGTATTATTTAAAAGTTCCGGTAATTTTCATAATTTTTTTTGTGAAAAGCGTACAAAAAAAATTATTTTTAGTTTGATTCTGAGGCCTATGATCTACATTTTTCTTTTTTTGAAATACCATTTTTAAAAATATATTTTTTTAATATTTATTTCAAAAATTTTTTTAAATTTACAACAGCATGCCACTTATTCCTTTTTATATTTTTAGTCTGTCCCTGTTGAACCCTCCATGGCACAATTACTAATATTCTATTTGCGGCATAATAATATCGTGAGTAAACGACAATGAAATATTCAATAAGAATTATAAATATAAAAAATGATTTTGAAAATCCAAAAATGGAGTAAATGCTGGATCAAAAATTATTATAGATCGAGCAGACACATAACATAATACAGGTTGCATAATACATGCTTGTGTACTATGAATCTCGATCTTCACGGAGTCGATCTGAAATTTTGAAATTGTGCCTTCAATTATATTTAGTTAATAAAAATGATTACTTTATTTATGTTGTAGGGATTACCATACCTATTCATTCTATGCAATTCTACAACTGAAGCTTTATATTCGGCAATATTGAAAGGTCTGGTAGAGCGCATACCCACCATGAAACAAAATTTAAAATCAATATTTTGTGATTTTGAACCGGCGTTTATCGCAGCTGCGAAGAAATCTTTCGATGATGTAAAATTACAGGGGACTTGGTTCAACTATATCAAAGTATGTATATTCAATAACATTTTCAGCGTTAAATGATAATAGGAAAAATTCTAATTTGAACGTCACTGTTTACCCAAACCGAAAGTGAAAGTACCCTGTTTAGAAAATCTCGTAGAATTCAATAGATTCTCATGCATTCCTATAGAGATTTAATAAGAATGAATGAGTTCTATGAGAAATGCTATAGTTAAGTATAGGGCCTTAAACATACAACTATAAGAATCTATCGGATTTTTTAAGCAGGGTAGTAAGCACGCAGATTGAGTGACCCTGTTTTTTTCTTTTTGAACAAACACTATTTTTTACCAAATTGGTATTTGAAATTGTTTTAAAATGAAACTTTAAATTAAATTTTTTTGTCCCTTATAAAGGCTGCCAGTAGACTATGGAGGACTCTGAACTTGAAAGACAATTTAAAGTATGATATACTTCGGTATAGTTGGCTTATACCATTACTTCCACCTAATTGCTATGAAGAAGCTTTTAATGAAGTAACTGCTACCATACAAGATACCAATGAAATATATGATGAATCTGAGGAGGATCTTATTTCATTGATACGGTGTCTGAGGGGATTGATTGGGTCAAAACCTGAGGCAACTTCCTATCACAATAATCATGAAAACGTAATAAATGTAGCAGAAAATTTTAATAGACATATTGCTAATAACCTTGGAGGTTATAATCCAAATTTATTTACATATCTTGGTAAGCAATAAAAAAAATCTAAAAACCGGATGACCCTGTATGCCATTTCGTAATTTTGCCGCTATTTTCAAGCTTAGAGAGCTCGGAAAAGTTATTATAGGCAAGCTTTTAAGCTCCTCAAGTTGAAAAACAAAGATAGTTATTATTTTTTGAATATTTCATCGCCGATATCTTTTTAACTAATTGACCGATTTTGACGTTTGAGGTAGCATTTGACATAATTTTTAATCTCTAACACTGAAAAGTCTTTGGAAATAATGAATTGAATGATTTTGATAGGAATTATTAAGTCGTTTTGAATGCCACTTCAACGATCGAAATCAGTTAATCCGTTCAAAAGCTATAGACTATTTACATTCATATGTATCCTTAACACATACCTTCACACAACGAACAGAAAATAGTATCTCTACCCGCAGTTAATTATGTAATCGATGCTCGTTGCAGCTTTATTACTCTAATTTATTTGTTAGTTCCTTCAGTTAATTCATTTTATTTCTCAAGTGATATCTTTAATTAATTGAAATTTACAAAAATGAGTAAAATAATAATTCTACAACACAATTTTTTAGAACGAATAAGAAGAAATTGCATTGATAGCCATGAAAAATGGATGAAGCTAGAGAATGGAGTAGAATTAATTAAATTCCAACGCGATCGATACATTTTCATTAATGGACATATTATTGAATAGCTGACAAGACTCGATAGCGGAGAGCTTTCAATGATTGATTTTTTCAAAAATGCTGCGACAGCTACGATGATTGATGAAATACTCCACCAGCTTCAAATTGTTCAATGTAAAAATTATTACTAAAACTATTATGAAATAATATATTATCTAGCAAGGAAAGAAAGTTAGACATTAAAACCCGCTTGTGGAACTGTCTCGGTGAACCGAAGTCGAAGATGACAAACACACGGGTTAATATATCCTACTTTCTGCCGTATATATTGTATTTCCCACCATATCTCCAGAGTAGAAATTTTAACTTCGAATGTCGATACGGTGAAAAATGCTAAAAAATTTTAATTCATGAAATCGACGATTTTAAAAATTGTTTTAGATCGAGGTGATGACAGAAAATCAAAAATTCCCGTTGACATTCTTTTGGCATCTGAGGATGGTAATTAATTATAAAATTTACAACTCTAAATGCCGCCAAAAAACCGGGTTGAAGAGAAGGAAAAAAGGTACTGAGGTCTTTATACAACATAATTATTATTACAAGTTCAATATTTCTCTCGACTCCGGCAGAAAACGTCAACTTTCGTCCCGCTGTGCAAAACGAAGTTGCCGCTTTCCGCCATCGTCGAGGAAAAATAATATATTACACACCTTGGGAAGTAAATAAGAAAGTCTCAGATCACATATTTGTTGACCTTGGCTTCGCTTCGGCCAACAATTACATGTGATCTGAGACATTTCTTATTTTACTGCCTTATGTGTATAATATACTACTTCACCATACCTGTGCCGAAAGTTTACATTCCTGCTCTGTTTAGAAGGAAGCTAGTAGTTCTTTTCTTTTATAAAAAAACAAATGACAAAAATTAGCGAATGCGCTATTCTTCCATTAAACAGGCAAAAAAATTTAACTTACAGGTGCATATCTGGTGAAAAATCGTATACATACTACGGATAAAAGAAGAAGTAAAATGTTCTACTCTACTTCCGTGATGTGTAATATATCATTATAATTCAACAAAAAATTTAACATATTTTTCATTTATTTATTTGTTATTATTGTTAAATGATAATGTTTTTTTTTATTTTTATTTCAAGACAAACTATCCGGATTAAAAATAAAATGGTGCGAATCAACCTAAATTCATACAACAAGCAGAAAAGCAGGTTAAACGTAGAGCTGGATCCTAGAAAGGTGATCCTAAAATATTCCAGAAAAAGAAGGTTTTTATTATTTATTTGCTATTTATATTTTTTTAATAATTGTACTATTTAATTTATAAATTAATTAATTATTAAAGGTACTGATCCGAAGTTTGTTTATGCATTTTTCAAACAAGGCCAATGCTCAGGATACTTTAAAGCCTATCGAAGAATATTAAATTCTGGGCAACAGAAAAAAGCTGCCGGTGATACTGTAAAAATTCATTTTTCAAGTTCTCAGTAAACTCTATTATCACAGTATCAGGTAAGTATTAAATGATGATTTATCAACTACAAGTATTATTTCAAATTTTCCTACACGGAAAAAATGATTTATATAAATTTAGTAACGACAAATAATATAATAATAAAAATGATCAATAAATATTATTATTCTAAATAGTAATTTTTTCATTTGTAATTAAAACGTTAATAATTTTAAGTTAAATATTAAAATTTATTATTTATGCAGGAACAACTAATATTTGATGTCACGATTGGAGATCGTGATGGGCGTAGGTACGATATTCGTATAAAGTATAGTGAATAAAAAGGTACTTACATTGATCAAGGACCGATCCTATGACCTGGGCTCACGTGACCAAATGCTCAGTTTATTCTATTTTATATTTAATTCGCGCCCACACAATATTGTTGAAGACAATATTGATAAAACCCAAAACGATTTCCAATTTATTATGTGACTGATCTAATTTCACAATCAAACGTCGAGCGGTAAACGTAAGATTGTGTACCCCCTACTGTGAACTATCGGTCTGAGCGGCTAGACAGGTAGTAAAATAAGGGATAAAGGAAGGTGGGTTGCCGAAAAGCCTCGTGAAGCTATTATCTCGTTGTTAAAGTAAAATTGTCTGATAAATAATGTTTTTCAATTGGTTACAATTATTTCAGAGTATATAAAAATAAAAATACCAAACAATGGTTACAATATTCAAAAACTTACCCTAAACAGGTTTTGGTGAGGTGTCAAAACTGTCAGCAGTTACACAGGACACTTATTCACGACGCGTTCTCGCGGTCAATTAATGTGATTTTAAATTTATCGAATTATTTATTTATTTAGTCTACCTTGTTGTATAAGCTTCAATGGTTATGCGTTTTTAAATCTCTGTAGGTTAAATTAAAATGAAGGTCTTCGCGCTTTTCGCGGTAAAATAATTTCAATGTATTCAAATTCTTCGCGTCTTCGCGGTAATATAAATTTATAAAATCTTCGCGTATTTTTCGCGGAAAAAATATTTCTAAATATTATTCAAATTCTTCGCCTTTTCGCGGTAAAATATTCTTTAAAATCTTCGCATTTATCGCGGTAAAATATTCTTTGATTCCCCACGTTTCTCGTGGTATATTTCAATATAAAAATAATAAAATGAATGAAATTAAATGGATTATAATAAGATGAAGATAATCAATGCTGTACCGGTGCTAAACGGTTGATATTAGTTCACGACTTACAACGATCAAGGACCAATCGTACGATCTGGGCTCACGTGATCGGATGCTATACGCTAATATCGCGTTGATTATGCTTCTGAAGCTAGTAGAAAATAATATACCGATTATACGAGTGCTTACGACGATCAAGGACCGATCCAATGATCTGGGCTCACGTGACCGAATGCTCAATCGGGATATCAATCCTCTAGCCACGAACACCGTCAAGTTTCCGGAGTTCGGTAAGGTTCAGAGTTTGATGCCCAAAAGAACTAATGAGCTAAAGTCCATGGTCTTTTTATATGATCCTCGCATATGAAAAGTGGTGGTAACCAGTTTCCCATACGAGAGGACTCGGACTCGCCCGAAAGTTCTAGGCCCATGCACTTGTGTGATCCCTGGGAAACAGATTTTGACTATTAAAGTAGGCTGATGACCTGGCGCCACTCTGTCGCTGAGCATGCTCGTGTAGGAAACCATAAATTTGGAGGTTTCCATTAGCTTTCTCTAATTTCCAAGAATCACATGCAGGTGCGCATGAGTTGGGTGGTCTATAGGTTTAAGATGAAAAATCAAAGAAGACTACCGCTTCTATGCTTAGATTAGTTAAATGGGAACGGATACATAAATTTTAAAAGTACGTTAAGTAAAAATGATGAAATTTCCAGAAAGAGAAATATATAATACGCGTGGTCCATTAGTACAATACGACTTAATTGTAAAGCGTTGATAACGCTCAGGTAGGTATATTTGTCCGGTACGACTTCTGGCGTCAGTAAGTTGGCGTTATACATAAAAAGGTTTACGTACAGGAGGTTTTAGTGTGTACTTATCTTGGAAGAGAGAGAAAAAAAAAATTTTTTTTGAATGTAGCAGCCGTGACATTGAAAATAAAAAATCGTAACATATATTAAAAATTTATGACACGTAATAAGAAATTTATTCTTTAGAATTTAAAAATTTCCTATATTGACATCCAGGTTTCAGTTTATGATTTCAAATACAAATTTTTAAGGTTTCTGTTTTTTTCGATATCAAAAAATATTAAATTAATAAATAAAAAATAGTTAGCTGACAGTGACAATAATTGAAACAAAAGAATTAATAAAAAATAAATGCCTGTCTGTTGATTAGTAACGCGAATAAATCGTTGATTAACATTGACAGATACAGCTTACAACTTATTAAAAAAAATTTTTTTTGCGGTTTCTTTCGCTGGGATAGTTGTTATTTTCATAGTTTTAATTTAATCTTGTTGTTAAAATTAAATGTGTCCATATTTTTTGTAACGGGGTAAAATTAAACTTATTCAAATAATTGAAATTTAAATTGTTCTTGAATTCCCCGCGGTTGGTTAGTTATCGAAAATCGATTAACCCCGTAATCTAGTTTATCGACTGGTCCCCGGAAAACGCCAACTTTGGAGACTCACCCTCCCTCCCTACTTAGTAACTAAGAAGAGTGGGAAAATTTACGAAAATAGCCGAGGGGTCGCGGACTTAGATATTAGTGAGTGCACAAGGTGAATTGAGACAGAGTCGGACGGACCGGCAACCAGACCAAGCGGAACTGCACGCAAATCATAAAGGTAATTATACATGCTCTGGAGAGGTTAGAGTGGAACCTTCCTGAAGCAATAATTATATTAAATTGAGTGAATTTCTTGTATCCGGCAGGAGGCCGATACAATTTAAGATAAAGAACTGATTTGTATTGAATTTTTCACAGATCTAACTGCTAATAATAAAAATTTAAAAAGCAGAGCTGGGAGATATTGGAAGGAAGGAGGAAATCGGCAGTGAAAGGACAGAGGGAAAGTTAAACCGTCACGAGGAAAAGTAAAGGTAAATAAATTGTCGGCAGTAGCCACAATTTATTAACAATTAATTTTCATAATTACTAAGAATTTGTTACTCGTGGGCAGTCACCATTTCTAAGTCGTTCCGGACATAATTCGAATTCTCGGCAGAAGCCAGAATTCTTTTAATAATTTATTACGCGGTCCGTCGGACAAAATTCTCGGCAGAGAGGCCAGAATTTTGAATCATAATTTTCTAAGACTGAAAAATTTCTCGGCGTGGAGCCAGAAGTTAGAATAATTTTAAGTCAAAATTTTATTATAAATTAATCGATAATAATTAATAAGAAAATCATATCTATAAGAATTAATGAGAAAAAAATATATTCCATAACTAAGTGCTGTGAAAATAAACAAGAAAATATTGGGAATTTAATTAAATAAAAATTTAATAGAATAAATTGATGTCAGTAAAATTTGTAAATTAGTTAAAGAAGAATCTAAAGTTAACGGGAAGAAAAAGACACGAAATAGAGAGAGACAGACTGAGACGCGCGAATTAGAGAGAGATAGCGTCAGCTACTCGAGTCAGAAGTTATATCACTGGATAGATAAATTTTACTGGAAAATATTATAAATTAATTAAACGATTATATAAAAGGGGAAATAAAAATTAATTAAATTAAGTAACTTTGAAATATTAGTGAAAAAAAATTTTAATAAATTTAAATTCTGTGTGTGTGTGAATTAAGTCCAGTGGACAAGGAAATAGATTAATTAACCGTGTGTGCGTGTGTGTGTGTGTGTGTGCGCGCGCGCGCGTGTGTGTGTGTGTGTGTGTGTGTGTGTGTGTGTGTGTGTGTGTGACATGAAATAATTCCAGGGGAATTTTTATTAAATATTTTGGAAATAATTGGATCCAGGGGATCTGGCAAGTTGCCTAATTAATTTATATAAAGTCCAGGGGACTAAATTTTTATTTATGATCCAGGGGATCAGGCCGGTGGCCAAGTATATTAATAAGTCCAGGGGACTAGGTTTTGAATAGATCCCGGGGATCAGGCCAGGGGCTAATTAATTATTTTAATTTTATAAGGTTCGAGGGACCAAACAGTTAATGTAATACAGTCCGGTGGACGCCTTGTAATAAAATAATTATAAGTAAAGCAAAACCCGGTGGGTATAAATTGTGGTGATAAATAAAATTGTTAATTATATTAATAAAGTATTGTGTGATAAATTTAATTCCTCATCCTTTCTTACTCTCATAATATTCAACGACCCTGAAATTTTTAAATATAACATCTCCGGTTCTGGAAGGCCGAGTCTTATCTTCCAGTGGCGCCCTTTTTAAAATCAATTAATAAAGGGGCCAAATTTGGCAAGGTTGAAAATTACCTTGTTACATTTTAATTTTACTCATTATAATCATAAGAAACTAAACATTTTATACATAATTGTACATATTATATCATATACATATTTGTATATATATTACATTCTGTACATATTTGTATTAAAAGTAATTGATTAGCATTATAAACAAGCTTGAAAAGATGCCAACCGACAGCGAATTATGTTTGATAAGAAGATCGAAAATAATTACCATGCTGCAGTGTGGTAAAACAAAAAAAGATATAATGGAAGAAGTTGGTTGTACCGTGAAAACAATAGACAAATGGGCCAAACGGTATGCTGAAAATGGGCAAGATGGTTTAACAGATCAACGGAAAACAAATCATGGTCCACGTAAAACATCAGCTGAAGAGAATGAATTATTTCTGGCTACTGCACGGGACAAACCGTTCCAATCAGTGGCTAAGTCACTTGAAGAATCTCAGCTGAATATTTCAGTGAGAACTGGACAGAGAAGGCTTCGAGAAAATGACATAAATAAACCAACGGCAAAAAAAAAAATGATTTAAATGACGAGCACCGTAGGAAGCGAATCCAGCATGCGCGAGACCATCTGAATTGGACCCAAAATCAGTGAGATGCTCTCATTTGGTCCGATGAAAAGGTCATTTCGTAAGATAATATACATGAACCTAAAAATTATGTATAATTATAATATTAATTATATTATATACTTCTAGAGCTTCAAATCATCTATGGACAATCGTAGAACAGTTTGGCGGCCTCGAGGCGAATGATTAAACCCCAAATATGTTGTTCCAAATTGGCGATCAAATCGGATTTCTTCGATGTTTTGAGGATGCATGAGTGGAGTAGGGTTGATGGACCTCGTCCAAGTGGGCACTCACTTCAATGCTCAAGATTACAGGTGGTTTGGCCCAAAAGTGGCCAAAATGGCCAAAATTTCAATTCTTTCCCGAGTTACTAACGACTATCGAAACATCATGGACTGTGAATTCCAAAACTTGACTTACACGACTGTACGCACTTTCGAATTGGAGAACGTTGACCAACTCCTCTACACCAACGAAACTGGGACAGTTACTCCGTTATTTACGGAGTTTTCTTCAGGTGTCCACGTTGACGACATCTGGAGATTCAAAGTTGAGGTCAGCCACGATGAGGAAGATGAACACTGGATCTCCTTAGGGATCCTTCCAGTAAAATCGGAGCATTCCGAAATCAGCTTCGAGATCGAATGCTGTGCTATGGATTGCGAAGGAAACTTATTGCGATTGACTGGAGAGACCAAACCTTTCCATGATTATGACAACTTTATATACCTCGGGGACTTCTTCAGACGACATGACTTCAACGACTTTTGTGGTTTGTTGGTAGACGGAACTCTAATTTTACAATTAGAGCTGACAGTTTTTCTAGGTAATGATTTAAAATAATTAGATACTCAAGTTTCCAAACTTTGAGTTGAAAACGGCCCTTTTCAGGGCCACCAAATTTTTTATACGTAGAAAAATATTCAAGTTTTATAACCTTAAAAGTCATTCCTTGCTCTAATACTTTTTCAATATTAACATTTAGTTGTTAAGTGCTCATTAACAAAATACCACATTTTTAACATTTATTATAATATAATTCGAATTTTACTCCAATATGTATAAATATATATGCATATTAATTTTTGCTGACAATATCGCGTAAAAATACTGCTTTTGTTTTCCAGCTCATGATTCTTCATAATTATATACTAAAGTTTCTGAATTTTAAGTTGAAAATGGCCCTTTTTAGGGCCACCAAATTTTTTATCCGTGAGAAATGATTCAAGTTTTATAAAAAGTACCTCACACTTGTGCTCCAATTCACTTCAAAAATTAATGATTATTTATTAAATGTCTAATAATAAATCACAAATTTTCATCATTTATTGAGATATAATTTATAATGTTTTCCACACTCTACATATGGATATAGATATATACATTATTGTTGATAGTATTGCAGAGATATACTGACTGTTTCAAGTAGTTTGTTAAAATTTATCTAGATAAAATCCATATCATTGTTTTAAATTATATAAATTTCTTATTTTTAATTGCACAGTAATTTTTTTTTCTAATTTAAGACAAAAATTTTATGCATATCATTACAGCTTTCTATAAGAACAAGTAAGCCAATAATGACAATGACTTGTATTTCCTCCAGTATAGTGTAGGGATTATTGTTCCTGGTTTTCACCTAGGCAACCCAGTTTCGATTCCCGGACGATAGTGAAAGTTGTTATTCTTTACATATTTTATTACAGTTTAATTGACAAATCAAGACAGATCAGGCACAGTAATTACAACCCGCATCAGTCGCGAAGTTAAATTACATGTAGTACAAAAATACAACGATCGATCTGCAACGAGTTGCCACTAACAATCAGCCATTTAACTGTGATTGGTTCTCAACCATTCGATGATAAAGTTTTCGTTTTATTATTTTTGTTTAACTTCTATATTGTAATAACGATCATTTAAAAAAAAAAAAAAAAAAAAATTCAATTCCCGGTACCGGAATAATATTTTTTTTTTGTGAAAATTTTTGTGAAAAACTTTTTGATCAGCTACAAATAGTAGAACTATTTTTAATTTTTGAAACAATTATTTTGTATACTTGGCATAAAGAAAAATGAAGAGTCTACCTATCAGATGAAAGTCTTCTGAAACTCCGTAAAAAAAAAAAAATAAAATTATTCATATCATTCACAGTCTGGTAAAATCGTTGAAGTAGCAAATGGCGCATCTACTATTAAAGAATCGACAGAATGTGAACGGAATATATTAATATTTTTGAGTTTTGATATTTTATATCCAAATATATCATCGATGATAATGTTCAATATTTTATCTGATGCAAATATTTCAGGGATCGATGATTCGGTAATTCTATTGGATCGCAGATTCCGATGAAAAATAACCATAATTTTCACGGCGTCGGTACCTGCTATCCAATGAGAAAGCTGGAAGCAGTAGAGGGGATATTTCCTTTGATGTGGATGGTGCGCGCTTACTAATAGAAAACAATTGCACAAAAATTCCCACGTAGGTAACTGCGAACCAATCAGAAAGCAGTATGGTGAAATTTAGTGGTGGAGATGGTAAAGAACAGAGGTTACTTAACGGTCAGACGGTCATTACAAGGCATTTCCAGCCGACAACTTACCTTGTACGTCACGTGAAATTATCAAAGCTTTCAACTTTACGCATCACGATAAACTTTAACTACTCAATGAGTAATCCAACGAACATTACTGGCCATACATTCAAGCTGGCTGAGATCAGCAAGAAGTTGTACACAACAGAGTCTGGATCTGTTGAGGTTAAGGAGTCACCCTTGTATCCAAGGCCAGACATCAAGGAAACATGGAATTTCCGCATGGAGCTAAGCCACGATCGGGAGGATAAATTTTGGCTTTCATTAGGCATCCAACCGTCCAAATCGAAAGATCTCAAGACAAAATACACTGTGCAGTGCTTCGCCCTTGACTTGCTCGGTAACCTGATACCCCTTACCGAGAAGTCTGCTCCATTCAAGGCCTACGACGATTATATCCATTTGGGCAGCTGCATCAGACGATATGACAAATAAGACTTTGTTGGCATATTACACGAAGCCAGCGACGAAGTTTATATCATGGTACAAGTGACGATACTCCCTAGTTAGATACTTAAGTTCAGACTTAGGTTGAAAACGGCCCTTTTCAGGGCCACCAAATTTTCAAATATGTAAAACACAACTCAAGTTTAATAACCTTCAACTCAAATCCCTTCTCCAATACTATTCCGTTTTTAATATTTAGTGATTAAGTGCTTAATAATAAATATTATATCTTTAACATATTTTGCAAAATAATTTGTAATGTATTTCAGGTTGTATATGTATATTTATTTTTACGGATAGTATCATGTGAAAATACTGCCTTTTTTTCTAGTTCACGACTCTATAATAAGATATTCAAGTTTCCGAACCGCGGGTTGAAAACGGCCCTTTTCGGAGTCACCAAATTTTTAATTCGTAAAAGATAATCCAAGTTTCATATACCTCAACTCTTATCCTTTTCCCAAAACGCTTTCGAAATTAATATTTATTTATTTAATGCTTAATAAAGATTATAAATTTTCGAATGCTTATTACAAATTTATTACAATAATTACATAGCATAGTATCTGGCACGTGGCCCAATTGGAGTTGGGACGATAACCAAAAGCAGCAAAAAAAGAACGTTTATTACAATATCATTTATAATGTATTTCAGGTTGCATAAATGCATTTTGGTTTTGGCTATCAGTGTTATAAAAAATACTGCCTTTTTTATTTTAGCTCAAGATTTTTCATAATTTCATACTCATTTTTCCGAACTTTGAGTTCAAATCGGTTATTTTCGGGGCCACCAAATTTTCCATACTTGAAAAATGATTCAAGTTAGCATTGATCCTTTGTTTCACAGTTAGCAAATAATTCATTATTGACAGTATTGTGGAGAACAAGAACTTTTTATTCAATTTTATTTTTTCCTATTGCAACGATGAGAATTTTTAAAAAACTACTGCGTATGTGCATTTCCGTGGTTTAGGAGCGACCTCAGAAATTTATTGTTTTCACCGATTTAACAATAATCTGGATCCAAATATGAAAACCCATAAAATTTTATTAACATGCAGAATTTGTTAGCCCTGAAAAGTGCCATTTGATTTGTTAAAGTTTGTTGCTTAGTGGACTCGTCCTCTGAGTACCTTTTCCTCAAATAAAATAGGACAAGCTGCTTGTTAAGTCTTGGGCATGACGATGACACGATTAAAGTGGTCCGTAGAGAAGCACGAGATTACAGTGTCAATTACTCGATTTCATTTCGCAACCATCTACTCATTTCGAGATTTAATCACAGAAATTGATAAAAATATTCTTTTCGCAAGGTTCCGATTACAATAATAACAATATTTACGACGTCGGTACTTGCGAGCCAATGGGAAGTCTAGATGCAGTAGAGGGGATATTTCCTTTGCTGTGGTCGGTGTGCACTTACCGATAAAAAGTAATTACGGGAGAATAATCACATCGGTAGCTGCGAGCCAATCAGAAAGCAGTATATTGAAATTTCGCGTTGGAGATGGTAAAAATCAGAGGTTACTTAACGGTAACGCGGTCCTTCCAAGTCATTTTCAACCGACGACTTACCCCGTACGTCACGTAAATTATTCAAGTTTTCAACTTCACGCATCACGATGGACTTTTACTATCCAATGACTCGACTGACCAACGTCACTGGCCATTGCTTCAAGCTGAGTGAAATCAGTAAGAAGATGTACACGACCGAATCGGGAGCTGTAGAAGTTATGGAGTCACCACTGTGTCCGAGGTCGGACATCCAGGAAACGTGGAGTTTCCGTGTAGAGCTGAGCCACAACGAAGAAGACAACTTTTGGCTTTCGTTGGGGGTTCATACATCAGACTCCTGGAACCAGAATGCCAGATACTCAGTTCAGTGCTTCGCACTTGACTTCTACGGCAACCTAATGACCCTCACCGAGAAGTCCGCTCCCTTCAAGGCCCATGGCAAATATATCCACCTGGGCAGTTGCATCAGACGACATGACGAAGACGACTTTTTTAGTATTTTAGACCATAACGACGAAGTTACTGTTATTGTACATGTAACGATCCATCCCTATTAGATACTTAAGTTCAGACTTAAGTTGAAAATGGCCCTTTTCAGGGCCACAAAATTTTTTATACGTAAACAATTCAAGTTTAATTACTTTCAATTTAGATCTCTACTTCAATACTTTTATTCAATTTAGATCTTGACTCTAATACCATTATTAATATTCAGTCATTAAGTGCACAATAAAAAATATCATATTTTTAGCATTGGTTACAACATAATTTACAATGTATTTCAGGTTGTATGTGTATGTTAATTTTTACTGACAGTATCATGTAAGAATACTGAGTTTTTCTTTCTAGCTTACGATTCTTCATCATAAGATACCCGAGTTTTCCAACTTTTGGTTGAAAATAGCCCTTTTCATGACCACCAAATTTTCCTTTCGTAAAACATAATTCAAGTTCTTTATCTCTTAACTTTGATTCTTACTCCGAAACTCTTCAATATCAATATTTATTCATTAAATGCTCAATACAAATTATCAAATTTTCAACATTTATTGCTATTTAATTTGTAATGGGTTTCTGTTTAAAAGTATATGTATGTATACGTATTGTTTTTTTTTTTTTTGACAGTATCATAAAAACTTATATCCTTGGCCCAAAACTCTTTCCGAATCAATATTGATGTATTAAATTCTTAATAAAGATTATCAGATTTTTATAGATAAATTATAATAGAGTGCTAGCAGAAAAAATAATTGGGGTTACGAAAAAAAGTTTGCAATCATGAATTTTAAAATTATTTTCAATATTATTGTTAGAAAATATCTTGTAATATCTATATATTATAAATCGAATTTGCTGATATCAAAATCTTGGAATTATTTTATCTAGAAATATATAATATTTATACAGATATTTTTAAATACATCAACATCCAAAGTATTTCATTGACCAGACGTCGTTGGAATTAACGGGCGGGTGTATTAGTTCCCAATCACGTGGAACTGTAACATTTAATTGGAGAATGCTGATTGACGATGGAGTTAAAAGTAAAATGAATATTGATGCTATGGATAATTTTAAATTTTAGTATCGGGATTTTTGTTATTTGATTGATTCATAAAGCATGCCGGAGTACACGGAGAAAAATGTCAAGTGAATATGTCTTTGCAGCACAGGCATATTTACTTGACATTTCACTCTGTGTATTTTACAGTGAAGCAAAATGATAGTTTTCTTACTTGGGAGCTCTAATCCTTTTGAAACAGATTCTATCACTTATAAAGGTACTATTTGGGAAAGAGATATTGGAACGATGATGCATGAAAGCGAGTTGCTTGACTAATCTGTTTGACAAAAATGACTGATTGTGATGATCATTTGACAATTATTAGTTTATTTTTTTAAGTTGGTTTTCACAAAAGACGACAGAGAATTAAAATTCACTAGATATTTACAAGGCATATTTTGTAACAGATAACTTGAGCGCTTTCTTGCGGACGATGAGGCAATTGGGCATGATGGTGACAAGTTTGACGTTGATGGTAGAAAAGCCAGGGTCCAAAACGTCGATCAGTGATTTCTACTTGGCAATCTATGAATTTCGAGATTTAAACACAAAAATCATCAAAAAATTTCTTGTCTCAGCTTCCGATAAAAAAAAATAACAATATTAACTGTATTGGTATCAGCGAGCCAATGAAAAAATTAATAGTGCAGAGGGAATATTGACTGAGCGGTGATTGGATCGCAGGAACCGATGTGAAATAATAACAATAGTATTGACATCGGTACCTGCGAGCCAATAAGGAAGTAGTAGAGTGGCGGGAAAAATAGCCTAGGTCACAAAAAAAAGTTTGTCATCAAGGATTCAAAATAAATATTTAATGTTAGTTTTAGGGAATTTCCTCGAAATATGTATATATCATGAATTGAAATCTTTGATACAAAAGTCTTCAAATCCTTTGTCTGGACATGTATGAAATTTGTACACATATTTTTAAATACATCAACGTTACAACTTTAGTGTATCTGAAAATAAAAAAATAAAATAAATATATATATTCTCTGCTGGCTAAATCTGTATGCCAGTGTAAATATAATTTATTGTAAAAAGTCCGCTTACATTGGTAACATTTCATTCTCATGCAATACGTTGATTTCAATGAGTTAAAATTAAGAATGGAGTGAGAAAATCTTAATCATCATAATTGGTCCGTTTTAAGGAGTGGGGGTAAAATTGACCTTTCCGGGAATGAGTTAAAATTTAGTGGAGGGGACGGTCGAAGTTCATCGGTCACACGGTCAGTGGCAGTCATTACGCTCGAAACTTCACTCTATACGCCTCGTAATTTCAATTCTTTCCCGAGTTACTAACGACTATCGAAACATCATGGACTGTGAATTCCAAAACTTGACTTACACGACTGTACGCACTTTCGAATTGGAGAACGTTGACCAACTCCTCTACACCAACGAAACTGGAACAGTTACTCCGTTATTTACGGAGTTTTCTTCAGGTGTCCATGTTGACGACATCTGGAGATTCAAAGTGGAGGTCAGCCACGACGAAGAAGACGAACATTGGATCTCCTTAGGGATTTTTCCAGTAAAATCGGAGCATTCCGAAATCAGCTTCGAGGTCGAATGCTGTGCTATGGATTGCGAAGGAAACTTACGGCGATTGACTGGAGAGACCAAACCTTTCCATGATTATGACAACTTTATATACCTCGGGGACTTCTTCAGACGACATGACTTCAACGACTTTTGTGGTTTGTTGGTAGATGGAACTCTAATTTTACAATTAGAGCTGACAGTTTTTCTAGGTGATGATTTAAAATAATTAGATACTCAAATTTCCAAACTTTGAGTTGAAAACGGCCCTTTTCAGGGCCACCAAATTTTTTATACGTAGAAAAATATTCAAGTTTTATAACCTTAAAATTCAATCTTTGCTCCTATAATTTTTCAATATTGATATTTATTCGTTATCTGCTTAAAAAAAAAAAAACCACATTTTTTAATATTTGTTACAATTAATTTATAATGTACCTCAGTATGTATAAATATTCGGGTGTTCGTTATTTACCAAATTAGTTTTTTTTACTTGGCCATGATAAAAATCATTTATTTGTGATATAAAAATAATAATAAAAAAAAAAAAAGTTTATTCTAACGCCGTTGAACCCTGCCTAAGTAATGATACATTCTTATTTTAGGAAATTAAGAAAAATTTTATTACTTGCTTAAATATAAGTTCACAGCAATGAGTGATAAATAGTTTAGTAGGAAATTTCCCGCTCTTCGAAAAAGGTAACTTATGTTTTTTTCGTCAATCCAACTATTTAAGTGATTTTTAAGTTTAAACTTTGATTTGTTTTGTCACGATTGGATATCGTGATAGGTGTAGGTACGATATTCGTATAAAATGTAGTGAATAAAAGGGTACCTATATTGATCAAGGTCCAGTTCGTTTGCCCGACTACTGTTAACCAAATGCTCAATTCATTCTATTTTATATTTAAATCGGGCGTACACAATATTGTTGAGGACAATATTGATAATAACCCAAAACGGTTTCCATTGTATGATGTGACTGATCTAATTTCACAATCAAACGTCGAGCGGTAAACTTTATATGGTGTACTGCCTACTGTGAACTATCGGTTTGAGCGGCTAGACAGGTAGAAAAATAAGGGATAAAGGAAGGTGGGTTGCCGAAAAGCCTCGTGAAGCTAGTATCTCATTGTTAACGTAAAATTTTCTGATAAATAATGCTTTTCAACCGTTTTATGTTAACGAGTATTTATTTAATAAGAGAAAAATATTCTCAAAATACAGAAGGGCTACAAATGTCAATATTTAGAGTAGTAAATATAAAAGTAAATGTTTCATGCATATGGTTTACAAATATTTTAAAATATCTGAAAATAAAAAACACTAACAGTGCTTACAATGTTCAAAAAATCACCCTTAACAGGTTTAGGTGAGGTGTCAGGTCTGTCAGCAGTAACACAGGACACTTTATTCACAACGCGTTCTCGCGGTTTATTAATATGATTCTAATTTATCTGTTTATTTATTCATTAAGTATGCTTTGTTGCATCAATTTAAATGTTTATTCGTTTCTAAATCTTCGTAGATTCAATATAAAATGAATGTCTTCGCGCTTTTCGCGGTAAAATAATTCTAACGTATTTAAATGCTTCGCGTCTCCGCGGTAATATAAAATATCAATTTGTTTATAAAATTTTCGCATTTATCGCGGTAAAATATAATTAAAAATCTTTGCATTTATCGCGGTAAAATATAATTAAAAATCTTCGCATTTATCGCGGTAAAATATTCTTGGATTCTTTACGTTCCTCGTGGTATAATTCAATATAAAATAAAAATGAAATTAAATGGATTAAAATAAGATGAAGATGATCAACGCTACCGGTGCTTCCGATCGATATTAGTTCACGACTTACAACGATCAAGGTCCGGTTCGTATGCCTAGCTACCGTTGACCGAATGGTGAAATTAATATCACGTCAATTATTCTCCTGAGACTAGTAGAAAATGATACACCGATTTCTTGAGTGCTTACGACGATCAAGGTCCAGTTCGTACGTCCAGCTACCGTTAACCGAATGCTCAATCGAGACATCAATCCTCGAGCCAAGAACACCGTCAAGTGTCCGGAGTTCAGTAAGGTCCAGAGTTTGATTCCCAAAAGAACTGATGAGCTAAAGTCCATTGTCTTTTTATATGGTCTTCACATATGAAAAGTGGCGGTAACTTGTTTCCCATACGAAAAGACTCGGACTCGCCCGAAAGTTCTAGACCCATGCACACGTGTGATCCCGGGGACATATATTTGACTATAAAGTAGGCCGATGAGTCTGGCGTCATTCTGTCTCCGAGCAACGCTCGTGCAGGAAACCATAAATTGGGAGGTTTCCATTAGCTTTCGCTAATTTCCAAGAATCACATGCAGGTGCACATGAGTTGGGTGGTCTACAGTTTTAAAATGAAAAATTAAAGAAAAAATTACAGCGCTTATGCTTAGATTCTTAAATGGGAACGGATATATAAATCTTAAAAATACGTTAAGTAAAAATGATGAAATTTCAAGAAAAGAGAAATTTATAATACACGTGGTCCATTAGTACAATTCGACTTAATTGTAAAGCGTTGACAACGCTCAGGTAGATATCTTTGTCCAGTACGGCTGCTGGCGTCAATAAGTCGGCGTAATATATAAAAAGGTCAACGTATAAAAGGTCTCAATGTGTACTTATTTCGGAAGAAAAAAAAATAAAATTTTTGAATGTAGTAGCCGTGACAGTTTAAAAAAATTGGCGTTTTTGTTTGAGATTTGATAACTCTCCGACACCCAGGCATAAAATTAAGCGCTATAAAATTTCTTGTAGGAAATTTATCGCTCTTCAAAAAAGGTCCCAGTAAACACATGGATGTAAATTTGACGTCAGAGTGATTTTACGCTATGTCATAATTTACGTAAGATATAAGTCACGAATGAGTCAGGTGTGACTCATTATTCCACACTTTTTTACGTAAGATTATGATGTAAAACTAATGACGTATACGTGACGTAAATGTGATGTCTGTGTGACATTCCATGACGTCAGTATGAAATATGGGTGATGTCAAAATCATCAATCCGGAAAAAATATTTTAGAAAAAAAAAAAAAAAAAAAAAAATACCGAATTTTTTATTTGATTATTACCGCGCGAACCCATTACACATTCAGAAACACGAATTGATAGCAGTAAATGATGAAAAAATCCTTGGCGTCTGCTGGCTTCGAACACGGCTCCTCTTGGCTGGTAGTCCTGAACGTCGATCACTGGTCCACAACACGAGAGTTCAAGTCTTATGCTTAATTGATGTATTTAGAGTGAAATGCCGGTAAAGGCAAAGTTCATAAGTTTTCGCCATGGATTTTTACAAAATTCAAAAAAACTCCATGAACTCATATGAAATTTTATAAAAACAATATTTGTCGGACTCGATGATAATTCTAAAAAATTTTATAAAACTTTATTAAATTTATTCAAATTTTTTAATTTCTGTTGTGATGTGAAATTTAAAAAATCTTATATAAAATTTTGCGAAACATTAAAAAATTTCACAAAATTTTAAGAAATTCAATCGATTGAAAAATTGCAATACTACGCTTTGCAATCTTAATATCAAAAGAGTTCAAACTGTCGTTTTCTTTTTTATTTTCAATGATATTTTCGGTATATCATCTAAAAAAATAAAGTTACTTTTTTTATGCTCACGCTAATGTTTTAATCTAAAACGTCTCAAATTTATTATCGAGTTTATCGATTACTTTAGCCCCAAAAATGTTCGATATTTAGTTGTTATTTTTACACATTTACACATCTTTGAAAATTCATTCTATGATTGTTTTATTTTAATAAATAGATGATAAAAACACTATGACTCAGAAATTACATCAGCATTGCATAAAATACTGACTTGTCACTGATGTAAAGATATGATTAAAGAGTGACACCCACATTACTTATAACCGTGACTTTGCTATCGACATAAATGTATGATTTTTAAATTACGTCATTATGATATACAATAATGACATTTAATACTACGTAACAATGTGATGTAAATTTTATGTCAAGCGTACGTAATACATAAGTCATAACTGTGACGTCATACAAGAGTCATGCTTACATCAATATGATGTCAAGTTTTTACATCATATTAAAGTCATGTAGAACGTCAGATTGACATCAAATTTACGTAAAATGCCGTGACATTTCTATGACCTGAGTATGACGTCAAAACAAGGTCATGCGTTCACTGGGTACTTTCGATAGAATCTATAGAAATCTAACTACTGTATTCTTTAGTAAATTTATTAAACTGATTGAATTTATATTATTGCTGTGTAACACTTATAAAATCCTGATCTTTCAATTCAAGTGTCTATATTTAATTTCGTTTTATTTACAGTGTATATGACTGATTTCAAGTATGACAGATCTATTATAATTGAAATTTTCATTCAAATCCCTGATTAAACAACTGAATTCAACCGAATTCATAGTTTTAATTCTGTTATATTCTGTCGAATTCTGAAAAACAGAATTCAACTGAATTGAAAATTTGAATTTAAATTAAACGGAATAAAACTGATTTCAAAATTTCAAATTCATTTTAATTCAGTTTAATTCGGATTCAGAACCAGAAATTGAAAAATTATTTTTGAATTAATCAGAATTAAACCGAATAGATTTATTTAAATTCGTTTTAATTCGGACAAATTCTGGTTTTGCTGCCGAATTAGTCAGAATTCATTTTTAAGTTAGGTGCCGAATTAACAGAAGTTATCTGAATTGAATAGAATTAAAAATTTAATTCTGTTTAATTCGATCGAATTCAGTTGTTTAATCAGGGATTATTTTATTTAATTTCGTATTAAATATTAATCTTATGGTAAAAAAAAACAGAATACTTTTTCGTGAACAATTTTATTCTCTTTAATTTCAATTTTCGTTACTTAACTTATCATTCCGATAATTTTTTTAATTCTCTAATTTCAATTCTCAAATTTATTGCATTTAACTTTAAAATTTTTGGCAGTTTTTTTTTGTTCTATAATTTTGAGAATTTCTGAGGATTTAAAAAAAAAATTTATTTTGTTATTAATGTTTATTTGAAAGGTTGAAATAATTAAATAATGAAAAATCTACTTCCATTTCGGCTGCCGACCCTCGCGGTTTTGATTCACCCTGGAAACACCCCGGAAACACGATGGAATCACGGTGTACCCACCGTGCTTCCACGGTGTTTACACGGTGTAGCCACCGTGATTCCACAGACACCGCGTAATCACCGTGGATACACTGTGGAATCTCGGTGAATACACCGTGGAATCAGGGTGGGTATACCGTGTTACCATCGTGGAAACATCATGTAACCACCGTGTATACACGGTGATAAAATGGCACAAACCCACCCTGTAACCACCCTGGATCCACCGTGATTCCACCGTGTTTCCACTCCCAGGGTGCTTTCAGGCTGATTCCAGGCTGATTCAAAACCGTCAGGGGAATGACCTTTTTTTTATAAATGTAAGGAACAAATTTTCATTTCAGGAGTGACTTTCTTTATTTTTAATAACTTCTGCTAGTTTGTAATAAATCAACTTTTTCCAAATTATCAAAAAAAATTTTCTAACACTGAACGATCACCAGCCTCCGGAAATTGATAGAAAACTGCGTTTAAATTTTTATTTGCTTTACTCCGACAATTTCTTACTGCACAAAATACTCAATTTTTTGATTTTTTACGTTCTCTAAATATTCCAACTTCGATTTTTATTTTTATTTCTTAATAATTTGGCATAAAAAATTTATTAAAGATTTTAACAGCATGAATTTACTGTGTATTTACTTGACTGTTGTAAGCTATCGTTAGTTTGCATTTTTTTTTACTACCAGACTGCGTGACCCAGTTTGTCAGTTCCCAATAGTAGTATTCGACGGTAACAATTGTGACCGGCATTATGACCGTCAATTGCACAACAGACTTATCAAAAAATTTTTGTGACGCCAGTGACCGTCGCAAGACGGTATCTGTGACGGTCATGTCACATAAATTGATAATATCGGTAATTGCCCATCTCTAGTTGGAGAGCAAGCAGCTACCTTTAAGTTGACAATAAATTGTCTGTAATCTCTAATTCAATTTGACTACAAGTGTTACTGTCAGACAATGACGTTAATTTGATTGAAAGTTTCACTTCAAATTGACGACAAGTTTTTCTGTTAAATTACATTCAGATGACGGCAGTTGATTTGCATCAACTTGCACGCAAGTATTATCCAGCCAAGGTTTACCAGAAACTTGTCGTGAAATTAGCCGTAAATGTTTCACCGCAGAACTTTCTGAGCAATTATAAATTGTAGACAATTTTATGTATAAATTTGCTTACCTTCTGAAATGGTAAGAATGTACAGACTTTTTTTTCGTAAAAAGTTACCTTTAAGTTAGAGAAAAATTAACCGCAAATTTTTATTTTCAACTCTTGCTGTCAAATTGTTGGCAAATTCGGGCAGCAAATTTCAGGTACTTTCGACATCAAATTACCGTCAATTTCAAGCAAAAGTGGCTATTAGAGCAGTTAACTCAACGAGTTAAACTGAGACTTCTCAGTGGCCTCAGGTGCTTTCACCTGTTAATGAATTAATGAACCTGAAATACAGAAATAGGCGCGCATTTAAATTCCATTTGAAATTTATATAAAATCTTACAACACTTATTGCGTCTTATCCATATTTGGTCAATAATTTAAATAATAAATCGTCGTAACATATATTTATTAAATAATATTTTTAGATTATAAGAAAGTTTAAATAAATAGATAAATAAATCTTTATTTTGTATTCCGAGAAATATAAATACAGTTTGAGTAATTTTGGAACGTTTCCTGTCACCCGATACTTAAAACCTTAACAAAACACACGCATAAAAATCATGAATAGGCCGTTGTTCGATAGTTAACATTAACAGTAAATATGGTAATAAACAAATGCATACTCTATAAACAAAAAAGGAAAGGAAATATATAATAAATAAATGTTATTTATAAATAAAAACCATATCACACGAACTTAACTATTATTGTTAATATATAGTTACCCTGGTTAAAAATACTGATTGAAAAAAATTGAGAAGCGGTCACTCCATGCAAACTGTATATCTATATATACAAACAAAAGAATTGAAATTATTAAAAAGAATTCGAATTTCATCATTTTTAATTCTTTTCAATCTATATTTTTAAACAGGGTATTTATTCAATAATGAGTGACTTTTATAATAAATAAATTAATAGAAATATAGAAATATATCATTAGAATAATTAAAATGATGTTTCACGATACGTCCATCGTATTAAATAATTAAATATAGAATAATTATAGAGGGAGATATCTCTGATAGCCTAGAATATTTAACTGGAAGATTGTATCCAAGTACAGAAAATTAGAATATAAATAATATAAGTAATAAGTAAAGTCGTAGAATGGATAAAGTAAAGAGCGTAAATGTGGATAAGCTGATATCTCTTACTTGTATTAGTAGGATGTATAAGTGTATGTATATGGGGGTGTTTCAAAAAAAACAACAAAATTTTTTTTTATGGCATCCAGAAATTGAAAGTATAACTAAAAATAAAACTTTTGGCACAAATCCGGGCTCTTAATAGTGATATTAAGGTTTGCCTCAATCTATTTTTCTATTTTTCATTTAAATAACACCGGAAAAAAAAAATTGTTTTTTTTTTTTTTAGACTTTTCTAGCTCACAAGCCAATCAATAAATTTTTATGCTTAATAAATGTTTTTGTAGGAAATTGAACGCTCCACAAAAATAGCCTCTTATCATTTTTTGATAAATTTCACTGTTCAAAAGTTACATAAGTTTCAAGTCAAATTTATAGTAAATTTTGAGATTTTTTTACTTTTCTGGCGAAACTATCAGAATTATTAAAAAATGTCATAAAAACATTTTTGTAAATAATGTTATTCCTTATAAATTATTATAAACAAAGTTTTTTGAAATTTCGCATTGTTCACTAGTTATTTGCATTTCAATGTCAAGCTCTTAAAAAAATAGATTTCTGATTAATTTTAAGAGCTTGACATTAAAATGAAAACAACTTGTGAACAATGCGGAATTTCGAAAAACTTTATTCGTAATAATTTGTAAGGAATAAAATTATCTACAAAAAGTTCTAATGACATTTTTTGATAAGACTGATAGTTTCACCGAAAAAGTAAAAAAATCTCAAAATTTACTATAAATTTGACTTGTAGCTTAAATAACTTTTAAACAGTGGGATTTATCAAAAATGATAAGAGAATTTTTTCGTAAAGCGTTTAATTCCTTACAAAACAATTTACTGGGCATAAAAATCCGTTGATTGGTTTATGAGCTAGAAAATTCTAAAAAAAAAAAAAAAAAAAGAAAAAAAAAACAATTTTGTTTCCCGTGTTATTTAAATGGGAAGTAGAAAAATGGATTGAGACAAACCTTAATATCACTATTAAGTGCTCGGATTGGCACCAAAAGTTTTATTTTTAGTTATACTTTTAATTTTTGGATACCATAAAAAAAAAATTGTTTTTTTTTTGAAACACCCTAATGCATAATGTATATATACCCTGTAAAGAACGTTGATATGTATAAGTACATATACTGCATAAGCCTGTATCCTGTGTGTGAGCATGAGAATAATGGGAGAAGTCGCATATCTTTCTGCCGTCTAATGTAACTTCACTTCTGTCCGAAAATTATTGACGAGCACAACTGTTATTACTGATCAAATCTTATCTATACTTTATAATAAAACTCAGTCTTCAGAAAAAAGTTATTTTATCGATTACATCTATTCTTATCCATAACTTCATTATTTCATCAAATAGTAATCATAATCAACATTATAGTCAGCAATAAATTTATCACTGTTTTCAAATTCAAAATTAGTCCCGCGTGACAACGAACTACCTGTTGTCCAAGAGGTGGCGTCAGCTCCGATCCTAGTAACCTCCCAGGAGATAACGATAACACATCACTTTAGCATCACATATGTACATCCTAAACGATGCTTGGGAAGGGGAACTTTTCGTCCATGTTCTGGCAGCAGTGGCTGAGAACTGGAGTGTGGGGGTTCGTCATTAAATAACAACGTCAACGAGTGTTCTCATGCACTGTACGCAGTATACAGTCTGAATATGAGAATTAATTTTAAGTTCCAGAAGTGTTCTATCAAAATAATTACACTGTATAAGAAATAATAAAAACATCATGTGGATAATTACTCACTATTTTCTCCTAATAATTACAATTAGATATAATAAAGTTTAATATTATATTTACTATAAATGTTTAATTTTCAAACAATCCATTGTTTTGACGCGCAGCAAAATCAGAAATGGCGAATACTATAATTATCACGCAGTTCATGGTGTTTTTAACATTTAAATTGTCTCAAGGTATCACGAAAAAATAATTCATATGGAATTTATTAATAATTTTGCTATTTTTGTATATAGTATATTCATTATTGACTATGAATTTTAAGGTGATATACAACGGACACTATTATTAGATGATAAACAAAATGGTTTAAGTAGTGAAGAACCAACAGAATATCCGAATGAAAAATATATCCATAATGGAGCACAAAAAAAACTAACGTGTTATTCTTGTGAAGGAGAGGAATGTTCGCAACCTGAATTGTGTCATGATGCAGCTACTGTAAGATTTATTGTTTGTTTTTTTTTCTTATTTATATTTTAGTAAATAACAGTATAGTGATTTGTTGGGGTTTTTTTTAATGGTTAACGTTTTCATGTTGTTATTTGTTTTTCATTAATTTCTCACGCAACTGAATACCATAAGGTTAAAGATAAAGATTTTGCGTAAAAATTTAGTTTTTTTATAATCGTGAATTTAGACGATTTCGATGTCAAGGTATAAAAATTTTTCGAATGTTAAGGACTCAGATATTGACCGTCGCCCAGTTTTTGACTTGTTCAGCTTCAATCGAAATTTAAAAAAATTTTTGATTCAGATAATGAAATAAATTATATGAGAACTTAAAGTAATATATTCTATCACGGTGGCCAAGTTCATGGAAAACCTGTAATTGTCAGGGAATTATACATATACTGGAAAAATCACGGAAAAGTCTGGGACTTTTGTCACAAAGCTGGAAAAATTTTTATTTTTTTTTTCTTGACTGAAAAGATCCGATAAATTTTTTTTCAGTCAACACTGTTCAAAAAGTGGCGGGACGCGAATGCGATTGCAATACCATTTTCTAAAAAAATTAGTAGAAATTGATCCCGATAGCGAAAATATGAAGCAGTTAGAATTAAAAGGGTGTTAGAAAAAAAAATCTCAATAGAAACCAATCGTCAGGATCTTCAAGCTATTAACATGCGTATTGGCAAGTTAAAAAACCAAATCATTAAAAATATACATAAGTATTGAACTAATAAATTTCATTACATTTATTATTCGCGTGCTTTATTAATATTTTATAAAACATTCTTATTTATGAAATTTATTCTAGAGAAAATAAGAAGTTTAGTTATATTTTATTTTAGAGTAAGTTATATAAAAACATAGATTCAAAATTCAAAAATAAAAAATTATTCGTTTAATAAATAAAAAAAAAACCTATGAACATTGACAAATAATAAAATAAAGTTTCATTTAACGACAACGATTGATTATTTATTAAACTGATTTATGTCATTTTATTTTGAAATATTTCCAATGATCTAATATTACTACATATGATCAAAGAATTTTTTAATTATTTGACTGGAATACCTAAAAAAGTCAAGGGATTTTAGTTTAAAAAATGTGTTGTGACGATGATAAAATATTTTACGTTTCATTAACAGCGATTATAGATTAAAAAATATAACAGCTTAATGAAACAAATTTTAAGGACTAAAAACTGAATCAAAAGTTTTTTTGTTATATAAATATAAAAATGCGATAATACACAAATAAACAGGTCAATTATTAATTAAAGCGTAATTAAATACTAACATAAAAAAGTTTTTTTTTTTTCAATTTTGTTGTTAAAATATAGAGGTTAATAACTGGGCCCAATTTTTTGCACCTGTTGCATTTGTTAATCCTAAGATTCTAGCCAACACTGAGAGAAAAAAATGGTTTTCTGGACCATATAAAACATAGTTGCATGAGATCTCCACTATTAACTGCAGTTTCGTTAATTGATATGATATTAGTTAATAGTAACAGAAAAGTATAGTTAAGGTTACTATTTTGTAATAAATTTAACAGTTTCTTATTCAGCATGTCCAGAAGAACATTGTAGTGACAACCATACTCCGATAGTTAGTGAGCCTAATTTGATATAAATATCATCACAATATAAATATAGTAACCACTATTAAGAATTTTTAAGTTATAGCTACTATATTAGTTTAGTGCCTTCAATTATTTCAACGATGACAAATTCAAAAAATTAATTTTTTTCTTTATTCTCAATTCAAGTATAGTACAAGGGTTATTACGTTTATACTGCATTAACATGTTAATATCATACGTCCATGCTCGTTCTTCTCTCTGAAAATTGTATTTTCGCCACTACCTTACGGAAGATTTGAACCTAACGCCTAACAAACTAGACGTGAGAGAGACTAACGATAATACGCGGAAAGAATTTTGTGATGAAAATTACTCTGTGATTTTGAGTAATCCTGGGCCATTCCAAAATATCTGTATTTTGTATTTCAACTTTTGAAATTTTCGTTGAAATATTAATATCACTAGACTATATTTTAATCTAATAGTGAGTAATTTTTTAGCAGCAGATAAAGTGGTATAATTATATGATTTTATACTCTGTTGGGAGCCTATATTTAATCAGTTATAGCAAATATTTTATCTTAATCTACCAATTTCTATTCTACGTGCACTAATTTTGACTCCCCAAAACACCATTTTGATTGGCTAAAAACGCCACTACAAAGAATAAATATCGCGAAGAATGTCCACATTGTTCGTGAAAAATATGACTAATCTACACTTATTACATATATATAGATACACAGAAAAAAAGGTTGACTTGGCCCAAGATAATTTTTGCTTTCATTTTTTTATTCTTGGGCTGAGTAATTGGGTTTTTTTAATTCGAGAACATTTTCTTCGACTAATATTATAAAAATATTGTATCAAGAATAATTAAATTTCAATTCAAGTTAAATAATCTTGGTTTAAGAATATTTATTTCAAGTCAAATATATTTTGTTTCTAACCAAGTAAAAAAAACTATCAAAACAAGATACTTTTCTGTCTTGGTTGGTGAGTATAGTAAATTGTCACAATATATATCAACATCTCAAACCAAGAACTTTTTTTGCGTGACAGAAGAACATTTACTCTCAGTTTGAGAAAACTACATTATCGACTCAAGACAACCGTCTATTGTAATGAGAAAATTTTAATTTTGATTTAAATAAATTATAATCTTAGCTTAACAAAATAACTTTTTTTGAATCATGTAAATATTTACATAACGGAAGACATAAAATTCTCCCATTGATGATTTTTTTTCTTGACTTAAAAAAATTCTAGTCTCGATTCAAGAAAATGAATGACTCTACTTAAAAAAATATATCGACCTATATTTTTCAGGGAATCTAACCTAATATAAATATTAAATAATTAAATATTGTCACGCAGGAAAGTGTATGCGTATATTTAGAACACGGCAATACAGCAGTAGAGAGGATAAGGAATAAACTCTCTCGATTAAATGGCTTATGAACGAATTGAGAAAAATAAATTGTTTGCTCATAGTAGGAATTGAACCTAGACCGATTCGGCATCACGCGAGAGCTTTACCAGTTATGCTACCCGACCATTTCCTGAACATTCGTTCACTTTACCCATATCTAGTTAGCATACTGTACAATGTAGAGTCTAAACTACCGCCACTTTAGTATAGTACATTTAGCTTTCCCAAGAGAATTTTTGCGTTGAGCCGTGAGCGCAGTTGTTGTTGGTTCAAACGTCTACGCTTACTTGCCGCAACACAACAAATACTTAAGCCAAGATATTTCTTACCATTGAATCGAGTACTTTTAATTCTTGACTCGAGTCACAGATCATCTCGATTCAAAATAAATTATTCTTCAAGAAAGAATATTTTACTTTTCGGACAATTGATTATATATTGGGGCAAAATATTTATTTTTCTCACTTTAAGAAAATATTTTTTACTTCAAGAAACATATATTATATTGGTTGAATAAAAAAAATCTTATGCCAAGATGACTAAATTTAAGAAAATTTTGCTCTTGAACCAAGAAAATTTTCGTTTTCATTCAAAATTGCAAAAAATATTCTTGCGGCAAGAAAAAATTTCTTACGCCAAGATATCCTTTTTTTCTGTGTATACTATTTATCAGTCACTAAATAATACAACAGAAAACCCAATAATCAGCCATCTCGACTTAAGACAACGGAAAGTCCCAGGCTATAGAAAATCATCTTACTGTATTTAATTATAACGTACAATTCACTATATGAACTTTGACTCAAAACTCTAGTTATTTTTGCTGAGTATCAATATATTGAAAAAATTTGATATGACGAAATCGAATTTTCATTTTCAAGCGAGTGTAGAGCATAGCCTTCGCGCTTAAGGCATGCAATAAAAATAATTTTTAATTATTATAAAATTCAATTTAATCATATTTAATTGTTACTATTATTGTTCAATAATCTTTTTCATCATAAACAATACAGGAATTAATTTTACATTAATACAATTGATTATTATTCTAGGTTTACTGAAAAATTTAACTTAGCGAGGTTTCGGCGCAAAACTTTTATTGAGTTGTTGGTGGAGAAAGTGTTCCGAGCGAGGTTTAATCAATTGAGGGGAAGTCTTATAACGGATAGTCTTATAATGAGGTCCTACTGTATTTTCTATTAAAACGATCAATCGATTTTCAATAACTTATAACAAACTATAATAGTTACATTTTATACCGGATTGTTTGTTAATTACATTTTTGAAATATTAAATTAATTGCTGGATTTTTTTTAAATTACAAAAAATTATGCATTATTCATTTATAATATAATGAAAAAAATCCACGGTAATACTCACGCCCGCAGTAATATCCACACTTACCTTATATTGATAATATGCCAAAAAATAACAATTTACTAATTGATTTTTTTTTGTCTATTAATATTTAATTTAAAATTTTAATCAAACATTTATTAAGATGGACCAATTATATATTTGTGATTCAAGAAATATCATTTTGAGTAATGATATAATGACAATCGAAAAAGCTCAAACTTTGTTAGAATTTAAATAATTATTGTCGTAATAATTAATAAACATTAATTATAAATATACTTTCCTGAATTTATAAATATATCACATTTTATTTATTTTTATCGAATAGTTGAATAAAAAATTAGATTAAAAAAATTGCCAAGAGTAAAAAAAAATAAAAATAATAAATAAAATTCTATGAAAATTTTCATTTCTTCATATATTTTTTTTTTTTTTTTTTTTTTTAATTAAAATTTAATATTTGTGAATTTTAATTATTTTTAAATTGTCATAAATAACGTCAAAAGTGATGAGTTGCTTTCAATTCAAGGGTCAAAAACTGAGTCCATGAACGTCGATTTTTTAAACAATTAGTTAAAATGTTAATAAAATTATAAAAATTATACGATTTTATTTAGAACATTTTAAACTCGTTGATAAAATCATTAATAATTTTTCGGTATTCAGGCAGAATTAGGGATGCTAACCTTTTTGATCACCAAACATCCAATTTTAGACCAATCGTTTCAAATGAGGTGTCATTATCCAGCGTTTGTCTGCATCTTTGAAATACATTTCGTTAATTTGTTGTTATATAAGACTTACTAAGCCAAAAGTTGGTACCAAGGGTATGAATTTTACTTATTTTTCAGGTTAGCATTAACATTTTTAAGTTCCGTGTCCCATTACTATTTGACATATTTTATATTTCATTCTATGTATTGACTCTTAAGTCAACCATCAAAACTTAAGGTATATGCCTATTTGCCATAATGTTTGTAGTTTGGTCCTAAGTACGTTAACGGACTCGTCAGTAAGGCTAAGTTAACGTACTCTTACCTTAGACTACATCTCTTACTAGTACGCGCTGGCGTAAAACAGTGTTGTGGGCTTCAGCCAGACACTATATTAGCAAAGGGAGGCAAATGCCATCCAAACTAGTTGCAATAAAATGTTATGTGAGCTGTTATATACATTAAAAATATTAAAATAACATAAATATGCTGATTGTCACTATTACAAGAGTTCAAAAACTTATTGTAACTCTTAGATAGACCTTTCTATCACCACCGTCCTTCTTACGGTATTATATAAAATTACTTATATCTATTAGAAAAATTTTTTTTTTTTTTAAAATTTGCATAATTTTATGTTATTTTTATAAATTTAGCACACTTTAGTTACAATGTCCGAATAGATATCTAATGTTAGAGACATAAACACATACAGAAGATTTAATCCGCCGGGTAGCAGAACACGTGGAAAAAATTTAATTATAGATATTTAAGGTGTAAGTACTTGGAACTTTGAAAAATGTGTGCAGCCCCACTTGTATACAAATACCAATTTTTCTAATAACTATTCCAATTCAACAGCAATTGTTACTCTTAAAAGGTCAGAAACTGGGTCCTCTATACGGCGCATTTCTTTAAGAATATACGACTTTTTTCATCATTTTTCATTGTTAACACTTTTTAACTTGTTATTGTACCTGTTACAATTTATTATAAGCTTTCAAATTTTTATTTCTATTGACAAATTATGAGTTTGTAAATAATAATCAATTTAACAACCGTCAAATTCTTATAACAAAGTTAAACATTCGAACATTGTGTGATGCGAATAAAGTAGCACTTTTTTTGTAGAGAATTTAATTTCCTACGAAATTATGCTAAGTGGAATTTAAAAAAAAATTTTTTTTTATTTTTGTTGTGTAATTAGCGAGAGATTGCGAATTGAGTATCTATGTTCCTATGTGTATTAATTGATTCATGCATGATAACTTATCGGAACACGAATTACAATCTCTCATTAATCCAACTATAGTCTGATTAGCGAGAGACTTAGATAATTATAATTGATAATATTTTATTCTAATAATCAAAACAGTGTTGGAAATCTACTGTAAGACAAGTTGACGGTACAGAGCGAGTCAAAAGAGCGTGTACTTCAGAACCTGATCAAGTATTACTGACATGTAATAAAAAGGCTCCAAGTAGTAAATCCGAAGCTGTATATCATGTAGAATGCTGCTATTCAGATCTATGTAATAAAGGACCGTTTCCAGTTTTGGAACCACTAAGTGGTATTTAAAATCATACATTTTTTTATTGACTTATTTATTTAAAAATTAATTATTAATTAATCTTTAATCACTAGATACTGGAGGAAAATATTATGCAACTAAATTAGCACTTGCAATAGTGGGTTCAATATTGTTAATTAGTTCAATTGTCGGTGGAATTTTATTTTACACACTAGCGGGTAAAACCCGAAGAAAACGATCTTTAGTTTTAAAGCGTAATAAGCTACTAGTTGATCCTGAATTGGAACCTTCAATGTTACATTTTCCATCTTCATCATTAACATCAACAACTAATTATCATCCACATGAATTACGAGCAACTGCCGCGGGTGACAGTACATTAAAAGTATGTTTTTGTGTATTTACTAAAAAAAATTATGTTACAGAATAAATAATAATATTTTTTAACTTTCCCTGAAGGAATATTTAGATGGAAGGAGTCTAACGAGTGGTTCAGGCTCTGGGTTACCATTGCTTGTACAACGTACTTTAGCAAAGCAAGTGGCATTAGTTGAATGTCTTGGTAATGGAGGATCAAGCGGATTTGGTGGTGAGGTTTGGAGAGGAGTTTGGCATGGTGAGTGCGTAGCAGTGAAAATATATTTCTCACGTGATGAAGCAGCGTGGGCACGTGAAACTGAAGTTTATTCACAACTTCTACCATCACGTCACGACAACATTCTTGGTTACGTAGGAAGTGATATGACAAGTCGAGCAAGCTGTACCCAATTGTGGCTAGTAACTCATTATCATCCACTTGGTTCACTTTATGATCATTTAAATCGTTCACCACATCCTTTAACACATCACCAAACACTCAATATTTGCCTAGGAATAGTTAATGGTCTATTGTACCTCCATACTGAGATACATGGTACTAAGGGCAAGCCTTCGATCGCGCATCGTAATCTTAAGTCAAAAAATATTCTTGTTAAAACAAATGGGAGTTGTGTAATTGCTGATTTTGCTCTTACGACAACACAAGAACGTCTTAGTACAGATCGGATCGATCTACGCCAAGGTACTAAACGATATATGAGTCCTGAAATATTGGCGCAAACGTAAGTATTTCATAAATATAAGTTGAAACTATTAATTTTATTTTATCAGTGATAATACAATTTTATTTTTGTCTGTTAAAAAGATTAAACGTCGAATGCTTAGAAAGTTTTCGACGTGCTGATATCTATAGTCTTGGTCTGATAATGTGGGAAGTATGTAGACGATGTATCAGTAATGGTGTTGCCCTTGACTATGCTGCTCCATACTCGGAATGGCTCTCTAGTAACACACAAGAACCATCTATTGAAGAAATACGTAAATTAGTTTCTGTTGATCAACGAAGACCACCTTTACCAAATCGATGGCACTCAGATCCAGTATGTATTATTACTTCATTTTTTTTTTTTTTATTAAATTTATAAAATATTCGAAGCCAAAGAAATATTTTATTATTATTTAAATAATTTAGCGAATTCAATGGACTAAGTAAAAATAATGCATGTACTTTTTATGTGAGATTTGATTACAAAAATAATTTAGTTCAATTATCAGAGATCGACTATAATTTAACTAATTTATCAAACTTTTTTGATCGTTCGTTTAATTTTTATGATTTTTGATTATACGTTTACTGTTGCACTGAGAAAAAAAAATTTGTTTAAAAAAAAAATCTTGATTGAAGTATTTTAGTGACTTAAATAGTGCCAAGCTATTACTTTCTTCAATGAAATAAAATAATTATCCCTGATGAAAAATACTCATTAAAAAGTATTTAATAAGATAAGAATTGAATCCTTTTGAATACTTTCTATATCCCAAGGTTTTCATCTGGACATAAATTTAATACTTTTCAATCATATTGAATCCAAAAATAATATAAGAATTTCTAAACTTCCGAGGAATTGAAAAAGATTTAAAAGAATTGATATTTTTAATCTTTCTTAATACCAAAATAGTTCCATATTTCGGGTTAAGAGTGGGATTGAAAAAGATTCAAATGAATTGAAATTTTTTAATCTTTCTAAATCCTTCTCAATACCTAAATAATGTCATTTCGGAAGGTATTGAAATGATGAAAGATTGAATTCCTTTCAATACTTTTGAATTCCATTTTAAGAATTACAAAGTATGCAAATAATCAAAATTTCAATTCTATTCAATACTTTCCAAAACCTCTGTGTGGATTAAAAAGAATTGAAATAATTTGCAATCCTTTTCAATGAGTATTTTTAATCAGGGATATTTTATTCCAATATTTTATCATGGTGATCACACATTTTTTAAACTGAAATTCCCTGGCTTTTCCAGGTATTCCAGTCAAATAATTAAAAAATTCTTTAACCATATGTACTAATATTAGATCATTGGAAATATTTCAAAATAAAATGACATAAATCAGTTTAATAAATAATCAATCGTTGTCGTTAAATGAAACTTTATTTTATTATTTGTCAATGTTCATAGGTTTTTTTTTATTTATTAAACGAATAATTTTTTATTTTTGAATTTTGAATCTATGTTTTTATATAACTTACTCTAAAATAAAATATAACTAAACTTCTTATTTTCTCTAGAATAAATTTCATAAATAAGAATGTTTTATAAAATATTAATAAAGCACGCGAATAATAAATGTAATGAAATTTATTAGTTCAATACTTATGTATATTTTTAATGATTTGGTTTTTTAACTTGCCAATACGCATGTTAATAGCTTGAAGATCCTGACGATTGGTTTCTATTGAGATTTTTTTTTCTAACACCCTTTTAATTCTAACTGCTTCATATTTTCGCTATCGGGATCAATTTCTACTAATTTTTTTAGAAAATGGTATTGCAATCGCATTCGCGTCCCGCCACTTTTTGAACAGTGTTGACTGAAAAAAAATTTATCGGATCTTTTCAGTCAAGAAAAAAAAAATAAAAATTTTTCCAGCTTTGTGACAAAAGTCCCAGACTTTTCCGTGATTTTTCCAGTATATGTATAATTCCCTGACATTTCCAGGTTTCCCAGAAATGTGGCCACCATGTTTTTATCAATATCAATGAAAAATTTTATTTTGTTGAAAAAAAATTTTTTTTCTTTGTGCAAAAATTTTTTTTTTAATCCTAATTATATCTTATTTTAATTTCTTTTTTTTTCTATTTAACCAAATTATTGCTTTTTTGAAGTTTTTACTCGTAATAAATTTGAGAACTTATCAACTAAATTGAAGAAATATTTGCTTGCCGTAAGTAATTCATGCTTGTAGAAATTTATTACTCGAGTGAAGTAATAGTTTTCTTATAATAAAAACTATTAATTTCATGTTAGAAAAAAATTCATTATTTTGAATATTTATGGAAACGAGAAAAAGTAATTTTTTGAATTTAATTTTTTTTTCTCTCAATGTGGTTTATTTACATGGTTCAAATTATCAAAAATAAATTTAATGAATTGAGTCATTTTTAATGTTTTACGATTATATGAATTCGCTAAAGCTAGTTTAATATAATCTTACAAAAGTAAATGCTAATAACAATATAATTGCTAATTACTTTTATTTTTTAACTATAGACATTGTCAGGTATGGGAAAACTAATGAGAGAGTGTTGGCATGGTAAGCCAGCAGCACGATTACCAATTCTTCGAGTTAAAAAAACATTAATTAAATTAGCAGCCAATGATTGCCGTGTTCACTTAACAATTGACTGACCAGAGATTATAGTAATTTCATACATGTATTTATTGTTATTTTTATCATTATTTCACCAATACTTCATTGCTGTCATGTACTCAAATATTTTCATAATAAATCGTAACTCCTTCCAGTGTTTTACATTACACTTGAGAAAGTATACAAATCATTTTTAATCGTTGCTATGAATTAGCTATCATTTATTGTAAGTCATCACGAGAATTCATATAAAATTAAATTTTTCTTATTACATTTTTTTAACTTAACAAAAACAACATAATTAAATCTCGAACATAATTAAATTATATAAAAATTTATTCAAAATTTTTTATAAAATATGACACATTTTTTTTTTATATATAAATTAATGAAATACAACTGTACAGTGAAATTATAATATAGGTATTAATTACATTACTTATTGATTTGTATTATTCGTGTTATTTATAATGTTAAATTTAAGGTTTTTATTATAAAAAGTAATATTTCGTGTAAAATAAAAGATTTTTCATTGTCTCATGTATTTTCAAACTAAAATAACATTTTATATTTATTATAACTTCAATATAAAAATGATGTAAAAAATATGCAATATCTAAACATTCATACGTTATATAAAAATGTATAAAGTCATAACAATTATTTATTATAAAAAATTACTATCTATAATAATTAATTTATGTATGATTGAATAAATAAATTGCAGTCAGCTCCATACATTTATTGAGAAAAGAAAAAAAGAATAATTTTTGGTAAAAAAATTTATCACAACATACTTCTTGTTAATTTATCGCTATGAAAATTTAAAATAAAATGTGCGCAAATCGCTCAAGTAGCACACGGCTTTGTGACATTATGAAATAGAAGTTTTGAGGCTGTTTTTTTTTTTACACCGATAAGGCACCAAAATGTTTACAAAACGATCTGAAATTTATATCACCGAAAAAATATCTGCTTAAAAGACTTGACACAAGTGACAACAAAAAGTAAATTACAAATAATGGTAAAATAAATCATCTAAATGGTTTTTTTTATTAGAAACTAACAACCTGCAGTTACGCAGTGACTGCCCAAATATCACTACTAAATTTATGAAATACACAAACAAAAAAGATTTCTTGCCTCAAAAAAATGTTTAATTACATCAAGAAATTTTATGCACTATGAATTGAATGTAAAAATTCTCTTGGGGCGGAAAAAGATTTTTTTGGGTAAGAAATAATTTTTTGCGCCAAGTAATTTTTTCTAGTTTTGAATAAATTTTTATTTTCAATTCACAATGCTAAAAATTTATTGGGTTAAGTAAAAATTTTTTTTAGGCGAGTCAAGATTTTTTGCGTCGGTGAATCCTTTTTTTCTGTGTACGCTCTTTTGGCTTTGAGAAGCTCGCTAAAATCAAAAGAGGGTATAAAAATATGTCATTTTGGAATTAGTAATGTGACATAAATAATATAGCTATATTCAGTGACATTTAGTCATAATTAGTGTCAGAATAATTAAAATATTAATTTATTTAAAGAAAATAAGTACGATTGTCTTTTTTCTCGCGTAATTTGAATGTAATTCAAATGATACAGATCCATTAATTTATCTCAATACTTGGCAATAAAAAAAATTTTAAATATAAAAAGGTACAAATTCAAGTTAAGACCTTTCTAACGATACCAAATTTAATAACATCAACCAATTCTATCGTACAGATATGGCGGGAACAAAATTTTCCTTATTCTCTTATTTAATAACATAGATTATGTTTAGGACGGAAAGAAGAACATAAATTTCCTACTTGTGTTCTGCAATGATTTCCATTAACAATTAAATTTCACTTTTTAATGGGAGCAACTTCCATTAGTGTTCGTTTTCTGAGTCTGGAAAAACTCTCCGGTAAGCAAAAACAAAGTTTTCAAGAAGATTTTCTCTTCCAACGCAGTCTTTTGTCAAAGGATCCATACAATAAAAGTGCTTATTTTTTACATCAATATAAATCAGAATCCAATGTGAGTTGTTGATATTAAGCGGAAGAAAAATAGCTGATTTATTGTTCCATAATTGAAATAAATTTTCGAAAAATTTAACCTAAAGTTGGAACATTTATAATGTAAAATATAACCACTTATTAACTCACACGACGTATATCCAATATAATGACGGAAAGGTGATTGAGAAATTGATAAATTTGTACAATAATCTATGATTTCATTCGATAACCAGTTATTATTATATAACGTACAATAATCTTCACCCAATAAATATAAGACTTTATTGCTGTCGTAAAAAGCTCTTGCTAGAGATACAAAGTAATTTCGAGGCATGTTGGGACCAAAATAATAATATTAATTTTCAATGGCCCGATTATTTGAATTAATATTCAAATATGATCGCCGAGTATCGTTAAATGCAGTTTTTAAATTTGTCGAATTTTGATACGAAGTTTTCGGCCGTTTAGTCTCAGTCTCTCCGTGTCGAGGTTTCCAAACTTCTTCGGATTTTAAATTATCTGGTTCACTGATGGATTTTGATCTTTTTTTAGCCGTTTTGACGTACACCTTTGGTTCTTCAAATCCTATTTCATCATAGACAGCTCGCAGTGATAATTCTCTGATGTCATTATACGGTCCAACTTTTAAATTTTCTACATCTTCCATCTTGACCTGTTTAAAATGGTTTTTAACTGTCATATTTGTGTAATGATTTTTAGTTACTGTTAAAAAAGTTGTCCAGAAAAAAAGATATGACAGCAAAAGTTCTAAAAACTACTGAGCCAAAATTTTAGAGTAAAATTTATTTTTTGATGATAAACATATTTTACTCTGTTCAGCATCAACTTCAACTTTTTTTTTGCTACGTAGATAACGTTAGTAATAATGCGAGGATTCGTAAGCTGCAAGTATTGGATTATCATCAAACATCAGAGACTCTTCATTTTCATCAGTATCATCAAAATCAGTCTCCTCACTTAAGTATTTTTCATTTGAAAGGAATTTCATTGCATTTATCACCTTCAAGTTTTTCAGCGGATATAATCATATAATGAATATTGACTCGACTAACTTATCGAAAATTTTTATATTTTTACAGTGCGCTAAAGTTGCAATGGCCTCTAAATAATAATTTAATAGTTTAGTTTAAAATAATTTAGTATTTTTTTTTTTTTCAACTTTATATTTTTTCGCATATCGTGAAATCATTTTCATGAGATGAGGATAACATACGAACAATGGAATAACTTTTGTAGGTAATGGAGTATCTAAAAAAATGACGGCATAAGTAATATTGGAATATTCTTAAACCGCACAATCGTTCAAATTGTGAATTAAAGCATTAATATTTCCCCATGACCAATCAGAAATTAACGCTTCAAACCATGGCCAATCAACTTTATGTTCTGTCCATAAAGATTTAAAATACTGCAAACATTCAGCAATGGAAGCAGATTTATGATTATTTGTGATCATCTCTAAAACAGGATAAATTATTTTATCGATAGTAACGATTCTAGCATAATAATAAATCCGTTTGAAATGTGGATATGGCTTTCTGATGACCGATCCAGTTGCGTCAAAATAAAACACCAAATTTTTATGCGTTTTTAGTAATTCTATTTGTTGTTCAATCCCAAGATAGATAGTAAATGGCTGAATATATTTCTTGATGTATGAATGATTATTATTTGCTTGGTCCAATCGTAGAATGATGTCAACAATATCATTGGGGTCACAATCATTTTTTCCAAGCTCTAACGATCTTACTTTACGAACAGTAACTTTTGAAGGTGTAAATTGGTAATTGCCGTCAGTTTTAGCGAGTGATTTATCCATTTTCTTTATCATCAAGTTACGAGCTGTTCTAGGTTTTACACATCTCGAATGCTGTTTGATATTTTGCCGTTGAATACCACGTAATTGGTAAGCTAAGTTGAGATTATGATTCGGTGTATTCAAAGTCGAAAAAATTTTGATTTTAGTGTTAAGACCGATCATATTTCCATGAAACTTAAATCTGATTTGACAATTGGGTTGGGCACAAAATGCGTAATCACGAAAACGGTTATCATTACATGACTTAAAGCCAGAAAAAATAATGAAACAATTGATGTCAAACTTCTTTGGTAATGACTCGCGTAAATGTTGATGAACTAAATCAGAAATTATCGATTCATCGTGCACAACTTTAGTGGAAGGAACAACTAATGTGCCAATATAATTGTAATTATATTTTATTTTAGTTGTATCATCACTACTAGTAGTTTTATCTCTTGTTTCTTCTGAAGATATCGATGAGTTACTAAACTGACGACTTAATTGCCGAATCAATTCTCCCGTATCATTATTAGCATCAGTTAGATCTTGTTCAGTGCTTGATAATGGAGCATTCGGCTGAGAATCATCAGAAGCTTCCGCTGAGTTATCTTAGGTTAGTTTCAATTGATTAATAACTTTTTTTCTAAAACTATTGTGATCGTTTTTCCAAGCAAAATTTAAATCTGTACGAAATCTTTTTATTTCGTTTTTTATTTTCAATTTAAAATGATTGCAACGATCCGAGAAAAGAGTTACATTTTGTACTGGATTATCACCAATATCATCAATTCGTTTTGCATATAATACACTTGCAAAATAAGTTTTAGTTACATTAAATTATATATATATATATATATATATGAAAATTCATTTGTAGTTTTTTTAAAATTAGATATGTTTCCTTTATTTTTTTATCGACAAAACCACATTTTCGCAGTTATTTCATTATAAAAATTTGTTGGATGAGAAAAAAACTGATAACTTGTGAAATAAGAATTTTTTAAATAATTAAAAAAAAATTCATCTGCAGATTTTGATGAAATGAAGAGATGAATTTTTTTTTTTATTCTAGTCATTATTTAAATAGTTATAGCTTATGATAAATTATATAAATTTTATTGAAAAAAACAAAAAATCATCTGTTATTCATTAAAAAAGAATGTAAATGGGTTAATTTGATATTTTTTTAATTGATATATATTTCTGAAAATGTTCATTAAAGTTTTATTTTTAAAATTATAGCTTAAAAAAAGAAAGTAAGATACAAAGAATAAAATGCATGTAGAGATAATTCAGAAACGAATGTATTCCCGGGTCTACTAATTTCTTAAATCGTTGTGTCGCAGAGATATCGATTGTTGAACTTTTTGATTGTCTGATGTTTCCTACATTCACACTAATTTATTTATTTATATTAGTTATAACAAGAATTGTTTATCGGTTGTCTATCGCATGCTTAGTAGTGGTTGCGCTTTTGAAGCAAAACGTCGTTACGTCAAATAAAAATAATTTTTTTTAATGATTATAACATATATTAAATTGAAAAAAAATTATTTTCAAGCATCAGAAATATATATAGTTAAAAAAAAAATTTATTATGTTGCATTTTCATTCCTAAACTTTATTTAATCGGTTATTAAAATAATATTCGTCCATCTGTTTGAGGTATCCATCTATTGGTACATTTACCCTACGTTAAAAGAATTAATGTTTAAAATAAATTAACTGAATAAGTGATTGGGTTAAAAAAAAAACTTAGATATTATTTTAATATTTTGATCACAGAAAAAAAAATAATACAAAATTTTCAATATAGTTACTTTAAAAATCATTTTGATTACATTTATGCATTTATAAAGTCTGACTTTATTGAATCGAGTTCTAAGTTAATTGACTAAATTTTTCAATAAATTCACTGATACCAAAAACGTGCAGATCAAAGTATTTCAAAATTCGTCATAAACCACATTAACATTCATAAAATAAAAATATTCAGTTTCGTTTCAAAAGACAAGGAAATGAAATAAATTTAAAAGTTGAATAGTAAATGATTTACTTATTTATCAGTCAGAACTTTAGTTTGTAGTGATAATAACTGCTCTAATAAATGCCCATCATTAGCCGAATTGATACCAATACACATTTTAATAAATTCTTGAAATTCTGATTGATCACTAGCTGGACTTGATAAAAAAATTAAAAATGCATATTTCCATGCTAATGTTTCAATATAGAAACATTTCAATAAAATTACAAATAACTGCTGTATGGACCTCCAATCTTGACTTCTAAAAGCATTTCTCAATTCAGTTGGGGAAAAATTATTTGTAAAGGCTGAAGACATATTAATTCGCATTAATGAAGTAGTATAACTCATTATGCAACAGTTATTTATTGCATGATCTGTTTCATCTTCTTCATCAGCTTGTCTCTTTATTGACTTTTTAAATGTTCTGCTCCGGATTAGCTCTAGAGCTTTATCCTAAAAAAATGTTGCAATACATTTCAAATTGGAAAAAAAAAATAAAATAATTAACATGATTAATAGTTATGAACGAATAAAATATACAAACCACACTTTTTTTGCTAGCTGTTCTTGCTACTGTATTTGATATGACTTGTGAATTATTTACATCAGCTACAATACTTTTAGCTTTCTTAGACATTTTTATTGTAATAATTCACTTATATTGTAACGTCAATTATTTATGTTAACTCGTATATTTTTTTACTCTAATAGATAGAACTACTCTAAGATTCTAAATGATAACAGTCACATTTGTTCAATATCCACTTTTTTTATAAATCCGCTTTTCATCAAACTTTGCGTTTACCATTGATATGTCAAGCATCCGCATTATTTACACAAATAGCTTTAAATATTTTTATATTTCAAGTAAATTCATATCATTAATTTTTTTTTTTCAGTTACACAGATAACCTCTTAAAAGTTCACTTTATGTTTACATAACAGCTGTCAAATTATTTCACTACTTGTGGAAGCCAGGTGAACTCACCTTCAACTTGTTAAGAAAGTGGCTATCTCACGTCCACTTCCAACAACTTGTGCACATGTTTACTATCCCTACCCTGATAGCCACCTTAACAGTAAGTTAACTTCAAGCTATTGCAGTATTTTGAAGCTAACTTAAAGAAAAATCTTCCCTGATAGCCACACTTTAAATATAATTGCTCAGAAAGTTCTGCAGTGAAACACTTTCGGCTAACTTAATGACAAGTTTCTGGTAAGCCTTGGCTGGATAATACTTGCGTGCAAGTTGATGCTAATCAACTGCCGTCATCTGAATGTAATTTGACAGAAAAACTTGCCGTCAATTTCCAGTGAAACTTTCAGTCAACTTAACGTCATTGGGAATTGACACGGAGGCGTGGCTTAAAAAACATGTCGGACGATAGTTTACACTTTTGAATGCGTAACCTATGTGATGTAGGGTAAATAAATAAAATATTATTAAATTTCATAGATATATTTTATATTATCTTGGACGGGTAAAAACCGAAAAAAAATATACATGATTCCGAACTAATTTTATTTGTCGGCTATTTAATTAAATGTTGAATAAACCGCAAAAAAAGTAATAAATATGAGATATCGTAGTTCCCGCGCTTGGTATACAAACGTCTCATGTGAAAGAAAACCCCATAAAATTAATGTAAAAATTAAAAAAATTGCAGAATAATAAAAACATTATTATAATTAATATTTATTTACTTGAAAAAAACAAAAATAATATTTTCAGTTTTTAAGTTTTAGGTTAAACTTTACAAACGTATCTGGCAATATACAATCGGTTTTTTAAAAATGTAAGGAACAAACTTTTATTTGAGGAGTGACTTTCTTTATTTTTAATAGCTTCTGCCACGTTTTTAATTTATCAACTTTTTTCAAATTATAAAAAAAATTTTCTAATAACACCGAATGACCACTAGCCTCCGAAAACTTATAGAAAACTGCGTTTAAATTTTTATTTGCTTTACTCCGACAATTTCTTACTGCACAAAATACTCAATTTTTTGACTTTTTACGCTGTCTAAATATTCAACTTTGATTTTAATTTTTATTTCTTAATAATTTGTTGTATAAAATTTATTTAAGATGTTAACAGCATGCATTTACTGTGTATTTACTTGACTGTTGTAAGCTTTCGTTAATTTGATTTATTACTACCAGACCGCGTGACCCAGTTTGTCAGTTGCCAATACAATTTGACGTAAATTTACAACTCGAATTAGAATGCAACTTCACTTCAAAAGTGGTATACAAATTATCGTCAAAAACGAAAAAACCCAAAGTTGATTGACATTTGACGAAAAATTTAAGGAAACTTTTATTAGGTTTTTTTTATTTTCTAGTAAAAAAAAGTTACCTCTAAATTGAGGAAAAATTAACCGCAAACTTCTCGTTCCAACTTTTGCTGTCAAATTGTTGGCGAATGAGGGCAGCAAATTTCGGTAATTTCAATTATCAAATTATTGTCTATTTCAAGCTAAAGTCAAGGTTAGCGATAATGAGAGTGTCCAAACGGTTCACATTTAGCATCCCATAATGAGTTATTGCAAATTTTTTTTTTGCAATCGTTTGATGGTTGTTTGATGGTTTATGATAGTTTAATTTTATTTTTTGATGGTTATTAGTTTATTTATAAAATAAAAATTAAAAATTGACCTACTTTTTTCTTTTATTTAGCATCCCATTTTCAAAATATGCCAGTTTTTTTTTTATTATTATTCGATTTAACATCGTTTGATGGTGAATGATGGATAATTAGTTATACTTATATATGGATAATTTAGAGTAATTTTAGAGTAAATGATAAAAAAATTTGTACTCGGGTTATCAGTCCGTATTGCCACACTCTAAATATAATTGCTTAGCAAGTTCTGTAGAAAAGCATCAACAGCTAACTTAACGACAAGTTTCTGGTAAGCCTCGATTGGATAATACTTGCGTGCAAATTGGTGCAAATTTACTGCAGTCATCTGAATGTAATTTGACAGAAGAACTTGACGTCAATTTGAAGTGAAACTTTCGACCAATTTAACGTCATTCTCTAACAGTAACACTTGTAGTCAAATTTTGAACTCAAGTTACAGACAATTTACTGTCAACTTAAAGGTAACTGCTTGCTCTCCAACACTTTCCTTTAAGTTTACTTCAGAAAACGGCTGTAGCTTAAATTTAACTTACGGTTAAGATGGCTATCAGGGTACTTATAACCGATATGATTTTTTTCTATCGCAATTGTTTGTTGGTTTATTTAAATTGTTTGGCGGACACTTGTTTATTTATCTGTATGAACCTGGCGCCTAAAAATCAGTTATAAACAATCGGATATAATCAAATCGTTTCTTTTGAATAGAAGACCGCCAATTTACCGTAAAAAATTGAGACAAGCCTGCGGTATTTCACCGTATAGTAAAGTATTGCTCTATAAAAACTGTAAAAATAAAAAAGTATACGGTGCTTACGGCAAAAATGTTTGACGAAAAATTCAAGGAAACTTTTGTAAAGTAAACTTTTGCCAAGTAATCTGTGCTATTAGGGTATTTATGTTTTTTTTCAATTACTCAATTAACATCAATAATTAAGTATAATCGATTATTTATCATTCACCATCAAACAATTTTACATCGAATTGTATTAAAAAAAAAGGCATACTTGAAAAATGGGGTGCTGAAAAAAAATAAAAATTAGATCAATTTTTATTTTTTATTTTATAAATAAACAAATAATCATCAAACCATAATATTAGACTATCATACACCATCAAACAACCATCAAACGATTGCAAAAAAAAAAATTTGCAATTACTCATTATGGGATGCTAAATGTGAGGTACCGAGTGTCCAACAGAAATTGACGGACATTTGCCATCAAATTGAAGAGACATCTGCTCAGCAAGCCTAAAATTCAATTTGTCCAAAATCTACTGCCGTGATTGGACAGTAAAATGAAAGCAAACTAACTCAGCAACACTGCGTATGTATACCTATACATACATACATATTCATGATACATGTTTATATGTCGAGTAGTGTGATGGCATTTGTGACTTGTGACAATAAGATCTGTCCAAGTAATCTAAAGTGGTCAATAAAATAATACAATTCAATTAATAAAAAACTGTGACGCATATAAAGTATAAATAAATCCTAGCTATTCATTTAGATTAATAACAAATGTGAAATAAAAAAAATTGTTCAAGTTGCCGGACTATTGAAGAACACCAATGTTCTCAACGTATTATTTTACGCCGTTACATCGCTGAACATGATGGAATTTGTTTTCTTTTTTTTTTTTATTATTGTAGTATTACACTAAATCATCAATAACTGTGAAAATAATGGATAATATTTAACAAAGAAATAATTATTAAATATTCTTTCGATAGAATGAATGGTAATAAAGAGCCAACTGACGAGAAAAAAAGTGGTAAATTATTTAGTGATATAAAACTAACTGATAACAAAATTGATTTATCAGAAACAAAAAAAAAACATTCGATACAGCAAGAACACAAATTTACTTCAAATTCTCAACTAAGTAATTATCGAGTACAACCCTATCCGTTTACATTTATCTCAGCTGTAAGGCAAAAATTAGCTTTAGCTGTCCAACATGACAATGATGATATAAAAAAAAAATTACCACAAGATTTGGTGGGCAATAAAATCGAAAAAATGGATTTTATCAAGCCACTAAAAATACCTAAAATAACCCCTAAAATATCCGATTATTTTTCTTCGTCTCGTGAAAATACAACTCTCCGAAAAAATTTATCACCAATTCAATCAGTGATACAACAATCCGAGGAAATTATTTTGCATAAAGAGAGTGATAGAATTTCTAGAAGCTCAGATCGTGTGAGTAGAAAATTAGATTTTTTATCGTCTCAAGAATTATTAAATGATGGTATAAATGTGAAAACGCCAGATGTTTCATCGCAGTCATTTTCACGAAAAAAGTTAGAACACTCACGTGATAATTCTCGTGAAAAAGAAAATCGTAGCAAACGGATTAAAAAAGATGATTTAAATTTATCAAGAGAAGGCGATTCATCTATCGAAAGTATAAAACGAATAAGAAACTCAAAACATGTTTCACGCCGAGATATAAAAGATTTACTAACAAATTCTTCAATAAAAAGTAGCCGGCATGCAACCCATTTAATAAAAGATAATGATCCAATAAAAAAAACGAAAGCAAAAAATTTTGGGTTATCTAATAAAAAAGATGATGAAAAAAAAATACGCTCAGCAAGTTTACATTCAGCAAAATTATCAAGAGATAAATCTCTCGAAGCGCAAAGAAAAACAACAAGCAGTGAATCGATATGTGATCGCAATTATAAACTTCATGATTATATTACCGTTAGAGAAGGTTCAAGATCTTCAATTATTGATACAAATCATAAATATAATAGTAATGATTGTCAAAGTCAAAGTTCAAATGGTTTATCTCAAATTGTCGATCAACAAAAATATCACATTGCATTAGATAGTAAACAATTGAAGCATCAATTGAATCCAAAAGAATCATATAAGAAGAATTCAGAAAAAACAAAATTGTCAACAAATAAAATCCATCATCGATCAAGTGGAATGTCAGCTCATGATTCTCGTTCAGATGACAACGAATTAATTACTAAATCAGATAGCATATATACAGAATTATCATCTCAGCAACTGAAAAATAAAGATGATAAAATAATTCCAATTAATATTCCCAGTCCATCACAAAATTTAACATCATTTGGTGAATTAAACAGTATTAATGTAAATAAAAAAATTGATACGTCTCAGTCCTCGGATGACTTATTTTTGGATTCACATAAAATATCATTTAGAGATCATAATTATTCTCCACAAGAAGAGTTTTGTAATTTAGTAACACCTAATTTAAATTTAGTTTCTCGGCCTAAAAGAAAAAAAGATTTACGTTGTAAATCATTACTAAAGGATGATTTAATTCAAGGATCCATGAAACAAAAATCTCATCCATCGAATGATAAACAAGAAGACATGCCTTTATTACATCCAACTGCACTGCACATGCAATTTCAAGCAGAATTACATTTATTTGATTCGTACAATGAATCTATTAGACAAGTTATAGATGTTGAAAATTCACTATACAATGTAAAACAAGATCAAGCAAGAGAAAAATTACAAATGCAACAGTTAATGGCTGATACTAATAAACATAACTTGATTTCAGCAAAAGTTCATCAAGTTAACAGTAATGATTTGATATCTAAAGAAAACATTGACGTAGAAGATGATAAAGTGAGTGTTAAAGTTGCAGAAGTACAAACTCAAACAGCAAATGATATTGCCACTCAAACGGATACATTATTTACACGTGATAATAATGAGTCACGGTTATTATATCCTGAAATAACATATACAACAGAATCTTCAATAAATACACCTAAAATGTCATTAAAAACAATTGAATTTGAAGATTTTAATCAATTAGATGATATGTCTCTGCCTAGAAAAATGAGAACAATGTCAGAGATAAGTTTACACGAAACAACATCATCGATAAAAACTGAAACAGGCACGGAAATAAATATATCAACTCGCGATGTAACTTGTTCATTTAACAAAGATATTGATTTAGAAATGGCCCAATTAATTAAAGATGAAAAACAAATGTATGATAAAATTGAAATGTTATTTAAATCCCGTGAAAAAACTTTACATGATCGTACTAGAAAATTAGTTAAATTAGAAGAACAAAAACGTGCACTAAGAGATACGGGACAAGACAGTCGAATTAGTTCAGTAAAAAAAAAACAACGAGCTTTATTATTAAAATTACAGCAAGAAAAAGATGAAATGAATCGATTGAAAGAACTACATAAATTAGCAAGTCAAGAACGTAAAGTTATGTTACAAAAACAAAGGAATATGTTTAATCCACAAATGTCAACGAAAAATTTTTTAACTAAGCTAAAACGTAGCGCAGATAGTCAGTCGCCGAGAAGATTATCAGGTCCCATGAAAGGATATGATATAAGAAGTAATAGTTCTATTAGTTCATTAATAGACTCAGATAAATCGCAAATAGATCGATCACAATTAGATGAAAAAATAATTATTTCTGATGTAAGTATAAATGATAAAACAACTGAAAAATCTTTACAAGGATTAGAAACTTTAATGTCTCAAAAAATTATTGACTTGAAAAATGATAAATATAAAAAATTTTTTGAAGAATCCAGTAATTCATCGCACTTAGAAATTTCATCACCTCAAAAGTGTCATCAAATGAGAACACGTAAATTTGAAGAAAAAATGCCAAAAAGTGATTTATTATGTTTAAAAGGATATCATGTAGAACTTGGATCAAAATTACAACGGGCACATCAAAACAGTAATAATAATAACAATAATAATAATATATTTGTTAATAAAACTTTAGATATCTCGTCGGATATTAAAACTGAGTCTGATACATTAGTTGACGAGTTATCAAAAAAATCTAAATTGAAAGATAGAAATGATATAATTGGTGATAATAATCATGATATAACTAAAAATTTAAAGAAAATTGATAAACCAATGATTATTGAACGAGATTCATTGAAAAAATCTCAATATAATCAGGAATCTAAAGTAAATAGTAAACGTAAAAATCCAAAAAATTTAAAAAGTAAATCTCCGGCCAATGTATTGACGGAAAATTTATTACAATCAAAGTTAAATTTACATACTACTGATGATATTGTTAAGTATAAACGTTCAAAAGTTGACAAAGAATTATTGCAGCCAGATGATGAGTATCAACAGCCAATACTTGATGGAACAAATTTAAATGACAGTCAAAATTCATTTCAAGCACTTGTTAAACATTCTCAAGCTGTCAAAGAAAAAAATAATAAGCTTTTACGTGATATTGCCAATGAACGTGGAACTGCAGAAAATATATCAACACACCATATGATTGGAAATGGTTTAATTGATTATAACACTACTAATATCAATATGAAAGATGGAGATATACAAAATCTTGGAAACATATCGACTAGATCACAAGTTAGCACTTTTACTATTTCACGTCACAGTTCTGGAGATAGCGAAAAGAGTTACTCAAGATCAGTCGTAATTAGATCACAACAAGATCATCAGTTCAAAACATCCAAAAAGTTAGAGCAGTAAGTAAAGCAGTTATTTTTAATACTAAAATTATTCATTTATGTTTTTTTTCCTATTCTAATTAAATTTTATTGATTTAGTTAAAAAAAATTAATTAACTCTTTTCTGTATTTTGATGTCAGTATATTCTAAAAATAAACCGTGAAATGCAGTGTATCCATGATAGCTTGAAGCTTTTGTAAAAATAGATTTTCAGTGGTTTTCGTATCATGTTTAAAATTAAAATTTATCAGTGCATTAAATCATTTTAAAATGCCAATTTATAAATATAAATCAAATAATAATTCTGTTCTTATTTTACACATAATGTTAAATGCATTTTTTTTTCATATTTGAAAAAAAAAATAAGAAAAAAAAATTCAACTTTTTTTTTTTTTCTTTAAACTTTGCAATTTTTTTAATTAGTGAATTATATTTGTTCGAAAAAATATTACAGAGTCTTACATGCACGAGAAGCTGCTCTTAACACCCGTCGCAATTGTGTTGAAGATTGGATTGCCTGGCATGCAAAGCTTAAAGCAGAAGAAAATCGCGTTGCTCGTATGGAGGAAGCTGCTTTAAAACTTGTCACTGCAACCACTAATGCTTTTTCTTGCAATGGTAAGTTCGATACACTAAATAATTTTAAAGACATATCGTAGAAAATGACACACTTATTCAAAATATTAATTTTTTTATTTATTTCTATTTAACTATAAATAACTATATCTATTTTTAATGTTTTATATACTTCTCTTTTAAGATACAACCATATCTTCAGATACGAGTGAGGTAGAGGGTAGAGTTGAATTACTTGCTGAACAACTTGCAGAAAGACACGCAGAAATGGCCAAACTTAAGAAGGAAGCTCGAAGACAAGCTAAACAAAGATTAAAAACTCTTGAGGCAAATTTACTTAATCAAATAACTGTAAGTGATTGAATATGTTGTGAAATTTATTTGAGAAGCTATTCAGCTCCACAAATTGAAAAAAACATCAGTTTAGTTGATTTAATTTCGTTATCCATTTAATTTTAACGAAAGTTTTTAAAGTATATGGGTAATTCCGTTCTAACTGTGATTTTTTTTATTAAAAATTTTCAGATTTTGAAGTTGAACTTTTTTAATTTTTTTATGCACATTATTTCTCTATTTTAATGTAAAAATAAAAATCTGAGAAGATTTTACTAGAACTTGAAAGCGTCAAGAACGAGAAACAAATTTCAAATTTTGCGTTCCATGGTACTGATATAAAATAAATTCGGTAGAAATTGTTTGAGAAAATTATTAAATTCACTTATAAATTCTGTTATAATACTTCTAAACTCTTTTTTTAATAATTATTTAACACATTTATGATCATTAATAACGATTAACTTTATAATTTATAGCAACTATAATTTAATTTATAGAATTTACTAACAAATAAATTAATTAATTAAATTAATAAACATTAAATAAATTAATTGTCACTTGTATCAGGTAGCTTTCTAGTACGAAACATTGGTGCCATCTGTATTAAAAAAAATTACAATTAATGATCAAAATAATTTTACAATTAATTGTAATAACTATATACTATTTTTATTATTATTTTACATGGTACTGACAGTTTCATTTTAAATAACAACTGTAATTATTTGGTTATGTATTTGATAATATCCATTTACTATAAAGTTTAGGCTGGTATTAAGTACAAGAATTTAATATTTTGTTCAAAAAAAAATTAATAGTTAATGAAGTTTATCAATACCACGGTATCGACAAGACAATTTATGACATACCTTTTTCAAAATTAAGTTCTAACATGACACGAACTTTTGGCACTTTTTCATCAACTCAGTGTTTGTAAATATTACTCAGGTGACGTACTTTCAAGATGGTTCACTAGACGTTTCATAAATCTCAAGGAACATGGCGTTCGAATCACATAAATTCAAATTCAAAAATTAAAATTTAAAGACAAAAGTTATTGAACCGGAATTCAATGTTAATACATTAAACAGAAAGTGTGTCAATTTTTCTCAGTTGGATCATAAACATTAGAATTTATGAAGTGATTAGTTTAAGTCATTTATTGCGACAAAAGAAATTAACAATTTACTGGTAAATTATAGAAATGGACATGACACGGTACTGACATTCAAGTGATATGTTGTAAGTTTTCTCTGAGTGGCAAGTTATATAATAGAGAAATAATGTTGAAATATGTTCATCACTATCCAATTAACACAAAAATTTCATTAATTGATTATTAATGACCTGTGAGAGCAAATAATACAGGGCGTTGAATATCACAATTTGAACGGAATCACCCATAAACTTTTTAATTTCATAATTGAATTCAATATTTAAAAAAATTATAGTCTTAGTTTCAAGAAAAGAAAAACCTTAATAATAGTACAGTAGAAGGAAATATATTAAAAGTTTGAAAAGATTATATAGAGTTAAATTTTTATTACAAATTATGAAAATTTAATTATCTTCATTACTCATTATCAATAGATGAAAATTTCCTTAAAGCAATCAAAAATTACTTTAATTCTTATAGTTGAACGGTTTCTTTTACTTTTACAATACCGTTGATTTAAAGTTAGCTTCGTTAATCATCAATATTTAAAAAAAATTTTTTTTTCATGTCAATTTAGAAGTACGATATGACGATCAATGAAATGCGGAAAAAATTAGAACATAAACGAAATTCAATAAAAGAAAGTGGTAAACTAGCTATTGAAGCGAAATCAATAGCTGATTTAAAAGTACCTGAGATACCCATAAAACGTATTCAAGAAATTTATAAAAAAAATGAATCATTGCGTTCACATTTAGAATCTGACAAAAATCATGACAATACAGTTTATCAATCAACAAGTTCATTTGTAAATAAAAATAATGATCAACATCATATAAGTCATAGTATTCAATCAGTTTTAGAAAAAGCAATAACTCCAAGTGCATCAAAAAAAATTAGCGAACCGTTGAATAGCAAAAAAGTAGACAAAAGTGAAATCAGCTCAAAACAATTTTCGAACATATTAATATCGTCCAATGCGACTGAACAAAAATCAGTTGATTCTAAGGCTGATGGAAATTCCACAAAATCCAATATTTCAACATCAATTCATTCAAAAATAAGTACCAATGCAAGGTGCAATAAAATTTCATCAAACCAATTGTCAGATAAAGAAATAAATGAAAATAGTCCAAGTATATTTTCAAATAAAATTAACTTATTACATCTTAATAATGATAATCTAACTGAAGATATAAGTACACTAGAAAATGATCTCAAGACATTATCTGAATTGGTATCACGCTTCAGTAAAAAATCAGATAAAAAATTACGATCAGTATATAATCAACCTGATAGTGAACTAAGTACATTAAAAGATATTACTGAAGATTTATCTAAATCCGAAGTTGTTGAAGAAACAATTCAGAGTAAATCAAAATCATCAGAAAATATAATTGATGAGTTACAAATACAAGATCAATCATCTAGCATGAAAACACAAGTTGAAACTATTCCTGATGATGCATCTACAGTATTACCAAGTAAATCATTAGAATCAAAATTATCCGATGAAATTGATTTTGAAGCTAAGAGCAAAGAAATTCTCAATGTCATTGAAAAATCAATTATTTCAGAACATTCTAAATTGTCAGCAAGTAATTTTGAAATTACTGGTGCTGCATTGGAACAAAGTATGTTAAATTTACATAAAAATAACGAAGCTCTTTCTTCAGACTTCAACTCATTAGAGGGTGACATTAAATCAATATCAGAAATCATATCAAAAATGAATTGTAGTCAAAATTTAAGTACTATTGCTGATAATTTAACATCTTCTCATACTTCGGACGATTCTTTTTCCCCTCAACCAGTTAACGTACCCAGTTTAGATTTGAACAAGTTAGATCAGGATACTCAAATAACTATTGAAGAAATTGATAGTAATATAAGTAATTCAATGGAAAATCAAGATGATAAATTTTCGCAACAAGAGCTCGATTATTCAACAGAAACTGTAGAACAATTGAGTGATAAAATAATTGAAAATAATGAAAGTATTGATGAAGAACAAATAAATTTTGGTAACAATGATAGTAAAATAATCAAAGAGATTAAGGATAATGAAAATATATTAGAAAATATTAACGATTGTAATAAAAATACAGAAGATAAAACATGCACTTCTTCGGGTTTAGAATCCAAAGATTATTGTCAATCTCCATTAAATACTTCTAGAAAAGAAAAAAGTGATAAAGATGATGAACCTTCTGAAGGGCGTAATCACGATTGGACAAGTTATTCGTTAGAAGCAGTTTCGCGAGATTTTGACGATCATGAATTATCTCAATTGGATGAAAATTCTGAAAAACACAATGATCTGAATGAACACACAATGAATTCATATCAAAAAGATTCAGCAAATGATACGGATATTGAAGAGTCATTATTTATTCCAACTGGAGAATCAACCAATATACATGAACTCCATGCTCAACTAAAAGAAATGACGATTAATGTGCTGCAAGGAGAAAATAAAATTCATACTGATGAATTGAGTGATATTTTAAATATTATCGCACGTGATCAAACACCAGAATTATCAAAGCCACTTGATACTCCAAATGAAATGAACTCGAGCAATGAAACACAAGACGGTCCTTTAAATAATAATGAATTAAATATGACAACTGACTATGAACCTGTTTTACAAAAAATAACTGAATCTTTACAAAGTCTTGAAAAAAATATTGAAAAACATGCTCGTAATAAAGAATTAGGTAACGCTTATTGTGCTGGTGATAAGGTTGAAAATCTTAGTGAGAAAATAGAAAAAATAGATTCAAAAATTGAATTAAATGAATATCTTGATAAAGCTTTAGACTCATTACATGAAGATGATGGAGAACATGATGATAAAAATAGACTAAATGAAGATACTGAAAAGTTTACGACAGAGTTACAAAATTCAAATAAATTACGAATGGAAAAATTCAAAAAATTCATTTCGCATACGACACAAGTAAAAGATCCTGATTATGAAGATATTTCTGAAGAAAGTCTTGAAGTATCAGAAATTTTAGATAAATCAGAGAACCTAAAATCTCAATCACAAAAATCACACAAAATGCTAGAAAAATATGAAGCAGTACATCAACCAGATAATGTACTACGGATACTTGATGAAATATCACAAAAATCTTTATTGAAAATCACAACTGAATCTTTGAATCAAAAACCTTTGAATTTTATGATTCAATCGTCTGAAGATTATTTAGATATCAATTCTATTGAAAATTTTAAATCTACAGACAATACTGGAGTTGTTATAGAAGAAATTGATGATGTTGAAAATAATGTAGAAATTAATTCGGAAAAATATAGCGAAAATGATAAAGATTCGAGTAAGAAAGATGATACATCTGCGGAAAGTAGTGAAGATGCTGATGTTGCTGAAACACCTAGAGGAATTTCTGAAATTGATATGGATTCAACTAGAGATCAAGATGAATCGCGTTTAGATATTGAAATATTAAATGATAGTTTATTAGCTAATAATGAAAGTAACAGTAAATGTTCAAAAGATTCAAAAGTTGAATTTAAATCTGATGGTGTACATACGACTTCAGAAAAAGACATTGAAGTAATGATTGACAAGCTACGAGGTAATATTTATTTGATTAATATTTTCTTATTTTTTTTTTTAAATATTCATTTTTTAATTAAAAAAAAAACACTTCAATTCTTACAGCTTCGTTAAATCAACCAGGATTGGAAGTTGTAGATTTGAATGCAAGACTTCTACGAATCGAACAATTACAAATAGAACTACAGGTAAAAATATTAAATATTTCTATATTATTGCAAATTTAACATTAGGGTGATTCATTTCCAGTGGTTTTTTTACACTCACCAAGCAAAAGATTGTTGTCTATGTTGAACAAAAAAAACACACACACACACACACACACACACACACACACGCCACTCAGTATTATTCTGAAAATAGTCAGAATAACTTCCTAGGACCTCGAAACGTCGACATCTGATGAAAACTCGATTTTCGAAAATCTGACCGAAACCAATAACTTCCCTTTTTTGAAAATTTGTAATTTCCTTAGTAGGAAGTTAACAATTTTTTTTACATGCGATTGAAATGGGAAAAAGAATATTCGTTGAGCTCGTCGTGGGATTGAGATTTTGAGCTGCTCTTATAGGATTTTTTTCTTACTTGAAACCAACTTTTAAAATCAAAAGAAAATATTCTTTTTTTTTTTTTTGAAACACCCTTGTGTATATTCATAAATCATCGCAAAGTGTTCGTTGTAAGACTTGAAAAATATAATTTCTTTATTGAATCACATTTGAAACTTATAACGAGATAACTAACCACAAAAATAAATACATGGAAAAGTGAGGAAACTTTTGATCTAAATAAAACCGAAAATAAGACAAATGACATAACGAGACTGTTTATAACATGACTTCATAGTACAATAATAAAATAGTAAAATCTAAATAAATAAATAATAATGCTTATTTTAAATGGCTTTACTAATTAAAAATCGTAAATATTATTTTATGAAAATGCTATTATAAAAGAGCAAGTTGATCAGTATTAACTGAAATAATTAATATTAAAAATTTTTTTATAGATAAAACAATTGGAAGCAGAAGAAGTGTCCTATTACATTAGAGAAATTCCAAATAAACCTCCACCGCCTTACACGCCACCCAGCATAGGAAGTTTATCATCACCGGAATCATCACCAACATTATCACACGCAATTATACCAACAAATATTGATGAGTTAACAGCCTTTACTGAGAAAGCAACAGTCATTATATACGATGCCAAACAATCGGGAAAAGATATAATGGCGTTAGAAGCACCACCGGAAATAAATGAGTTACATAATGACAATAATAAAGTAGTGAAAAAAGATCGTAAAATATATAATACATTTTTATTTGATCTTTGTAAAGAAACAATAGCTGAACTTTATCAACTAGACTATGAAAAACCCGGTCCAAGTTGGATCAAACCAAATGTTAAAACAAAACCAGTTATTAAAATTCCTAAAACAATTGATGAATTAAATGATTATGTTAATAAAGAAGTAGCTACGTTATTTGGTTTTAAAACAAAGTTACAACGCGAAAATATGGTAATGCGATGGAGTAGAAAACGACGAGATAGAGTTGATGAATTATTAGCTAGAGAAGCTCAAGCTGAAGAAGATGAGTGGACGAAATTTCATCATGACGAATTAGCTGTGAAAAATGAACTTACTGTAGCGATACTTGGTACGTTAATTTTAGAAACAACTAATGTTGTAAAAACTGTTTACGCTAAAAAACGACGAATAATGTTTTAATTTCATTGCTCGGTTGATGTATTAAAGATAAATTACTTTTATCTATTGTTTTTCACTCTTTCTTTAAGACTTTATTAAGTCATGCTCAAGTACTCATAATTATTAAGTATCAATATCAGCAGCGAAAATTTTTAAACCTAAGACTGACTATTTCGGGGCCATTCTTTTATCGGAATTAAGCTACAATTTTTTCTTAATCTTCTTACTGCAAAAAAAAATAATTGTTTTAGATCAAATTTTTTACTTATGTACCTGTAATATTTTGTGTATTTTCGTCTTAATTTTTATTGTTTAATTTTATTACGTTTAATGCTATAGACTAGATATTTAATCAACAAATTTGTGTTCTGTTATGATCAAAAGAGTCAAAAAATGACTTTAATTATTCATTAAACTATTTATCATAATATTATTAATTATAACTATTGTTAATACTTTGTCCATACGTTATATAAATAATAAATATTGAGATTAATACGAAGAATTTAAATTAAACAATAAGTAGTGTAGTTATTAAGAAATGCACTTTTAATTAACTAGTGATAAATTATACTTTAATTCTAAAAATATTATTTTGTAATATATTTTATAATAAATTATCATACCAATCAATAAAGTTGATAAATCATAAAGACAAAAGAAACTATGTTGGTTACGAAACAATTAATTACAGTCGAAGTCCATTAAGTCGGATTCCGTTAACACGGAACTACTCTTCAATCTTGACCCGTTGTTACCTGTTAAAATAAAAATAAAAAAACATACGGTGCTTACGGTAAAATGCAGTAAATTACCGTAGTTTGGATCTTCTAGGGCACTACGATCTACGCCGGCGCTATACGCTCAAGGAGCTTGAAAACATTGTAAGTACATTTTCGATCTCGAAAAGACTTTTGAATACAATTGTTTTGTTACGTCCTGGAGTCGTGTCAGCTTGAGATCTGCTGGCGCGAATTATTCGAATTAGACGTGACTGTAGATCTTCGGTTACATGGGTAGTTCTCGAAAGTTCGAAATAACTTGGTCGTAAATTAAAGAATAAATATATCTGATTTATTCATATAAAATAGGATAGTCAGAGAATTTAGTTGGAAATACATTTGAGTTTTACAATTACTATTTGACAAATAACTTCGAGTCAATGGAATAATATAATTAAATTAAACCGGGAGTTTACTTGCGTTTAATAAACTGCACTGTTATAATTTCTGGTTGATGTGAGAGAGTCTAAGCGAGGGATGCATTGGGCATCGGCTTTTTATATCATTACGCGAGCCAACACTCTAGAGAAAAGTGGGATAAGGTATTAGGTCCTTATTCCCAAAAGTGGGAGTTTGTTATCATCGTTCGACGCTGATGCAGTTGTGCCAGCAGTCGGACGATGTTTCTCTTAGTTTCCAGATATTTCCGGAAAAAACTAGTTTCCATTTTTTTATTCTTTTGATGTTCGTTATTTGTCGTACAATCGCTCTTATCTATTCTTATTCATCGACATTCTTTTAGAGAAATCTTCAGCGATGAATAAGTATTCTAATGCATTAAAAATATCTATTTGACTATTTTTAGATGTATGCCTATTAATATACACTTACAGAAAATATATTATTATTAATGATACAATTATTTAAATATATCGATTTGATAGGTCTCAGGTCGGTCTCATTGTTTTTTTTTTTTTTTTTTTTTTTTTTTTTTTATTAAGGAAAAATATAAAATACATAGGTGGCGTTTGGGAACTCCCAATGCAGCCAAACACAAATTAATACTCTTAATTATACCATGAAGAATAGATAACAGGAGACCGAACGTAATGTTAAATGAGTGTCCATAAATTGGTGTAACTATTTTTCAACACTAGGCAGCGCTTCTATTAGTAGTGTACTGAATTCAAACGTTGGCGCCAGATCACAGATCGATTAGATTAACTGTTAGAGAAATAAAATTTCCAATAAATGGAAAATGTCATCGATGAATTAGATATAATTATATAATTGAAATAATTATAAATTATTTCAAATAATTATAAAACACTATTTAATAACGAATAATAATCTATCAGAGCAGTTGTACCTTTTTCCTTTAGCACTGAAATATCAAACAGTACTATTTTTGTTGCATGTGCACAGTAAACGTAAATTTTGTACTTGATTTTCTCTTCAACAAATGAAAATTAATTAAGAAATAAAAAAATAGATTGCTACATTATAGAGTATGGCATTAAGCTTCCACCTAAGTATTACATCAAAATCGAAGCTCTATCACTTACGAAATTCAAAACACACAAATTATACAATCGGTAATAAATAAGTAATTGATCAAATAAAACATTTATTTAAAGTATCAGAGAAAATTACTCATTACAGTAAAATTATAATCTCTCATATTTCATAAGAATAAGCTGAATATACTTAAAAATAATGATAAATCAAAACTTATTACTTTTATTTCATTTAAAGTACATCGGTTTTAAATTTTACTACAGAGAAATTAGTAACGAAAATGAAAAAAATCATTATTGTTTGTATTATTTAATTTGCAACGAAACTTAAATTATTCACACAGAGTGAAGTCACATATAAAGACCGAAATTTTTATTTTAACATTTTAGAACAATTACAAATTTATGAATAAAATCAATAAAAAGAGTAAAAAATTAATTGAGCTAGAGTAATTTGGCATTTTTTCTATTTTTTTTGGTTTTCATTTTTTTATCACAATTTCTGTTATTAAAGGATTTAGCCAAAAAGTGTCCACGCATAATCGAAAAATTATTAATAATGGTCCTAGTAAATTTTTTTTTATGTTCATCACATCCTACTAAAGCAGGAATTTCTGATTTTGAAAGATCATTAGCAATTTGATACATAATATCAATAGTAATGGTCTTAGTACCGACAGTGGTTAGTACTATTCGCTCTAAATGTTCTATGACAGCAAATAGATTCTCACTAGGATAAATCAAGTAGCCATCACTCATAATTTTGATATATTTATCACGCTCACATGGGTTATTCGATTGCATACATTGAACACAATCAAAACATTTGGAGAATCTGTTCATTTTTCTAGCTATATATCCAGCAATATAAGAAATTACATACTCGCTGCTATAAGCTACGTCATAATCGTGTTGCAATCGAGGATCTGGTAAATGTTCATGTTCAATTTCCTTTTTTTTGGCATCTTTTTCTGTTTCTCCATCGTTATTATCATCATCATCATCATCATCATCGTCATCATCAGTGAATAAGTGATCATAATTCATAGGGCAATCATTATCAGTCATGCTATCAATGTCTCTTGAGCTTCCAACTTCATTTCCAGCAGCGCATATCTTGTCAGAGCAACCATTTTCAATTATTTCGTCAATTTTTTGCAACCAATCTTTTTTAGGAGCAACAGCAGCAGCTAAAGATTCTTTTGTTTGGATTAATGACTCAAGTAGTTCACCAGCGGTAACATTAGAACTTTTAGGTGGAGTTGCCAACGAATAAGAACAAAGTAAGCGCAATACTTGTCCGAATAGAATGGGGTCTGGATGGTCATTACTGCCACACGCACTACGGATTATCCCAAAAAACTTCTATAAAATAAATGTCATTATTAAAAACTCGATACATTTATTTAAAAGAAAATTAGTATTATAATTTTTATATATCCCTCTAACATATCTTGCGTCACACGAGCTGTCATTAAATAACTGTAACAGCACTTGTCATGTAGAAAATCTAATAGTTCTAAAGTCGACTGTAATGAGATTAAAAGTCCTGACAAATTACTGGCGGTAATTGCAAAAAAAAAAAATTATCGGAATTCATATTATCGAAATCATTTGTTATTTGACTTTTTCTTTTCTTTTGTTTTTCAATTTTGACTTTTAATTTCTGTTTTTCTTTTTCTTTTGTTGCTTTTGACTGCCATGTACGTAAATAATTTATAAACTCAACGATTGTCGACAAAATTAAAAAAATAATATCAATTACTCAATAATTATGTTTATGTATTATGAAATTAGCAAAAAAACTTATTCACATATTAACTTCACGGTTTTAATTATTAGTTAATTGTTATTCCAGTATTTATCAAATTATAAAATTTAGTTTTTTTTATTTGAATTAATTTATTTTGATAAATCACACTTTATTCAAAAGAAAGAAATTTTTAACTTCCTGCTAAGAAAATTATCAGGCGGTTTTCAGATTTTTTTTACGAGAAATATCTATCACATAAATTTAGATAAATTAATGTTGAATATAACATTAAATTTTCTTAAAGTTTAATTATTAAACCACTGAAAAAAAGAATCGCTAGCTGCTAGCAATTGTTTTCTATAGTATCTATCGATTAAAAATCGATGGCTGCAAGCGATCATTTTGCTAGCCACCAGCGATATTTTCGCTAACAATTAGCAATTTAAAATCGCTAGCTTGAAGCCATTTTATTCGCTAAAAGCGTGCATGGGGAACTTTTAAATCGATGTAAGTTTTATTCCACACCATGATCGTTGCTAGCAAAAAAATTGCTAGTCGGCAGCGATTTTTTTGTTAGCAGTCAGCGATTATTTTTTTCAATGAGAGTAAATATATACTTTTTTCGACAAATTCTCATCATCAGGTCTCAAAGCATCCACGGGTGTCCTAGACGTCATTGCTTTAATCAGATTCCCGATTTTTGTGATGAAAGCAATAGTTGCGTAGCTATCTTCCAGCTCCGGGCAATTCGGTTCATTTTTAAGCGTCTCCATAGCTGCTCGAACTTTTTTAGAAAATAACTAAATTCAAAAAATATTTTTATAAATATAAAACTCTACTTTTAGCAGCATAACAAAATTAACTTGAGCGTAACCTTCAATCATACGGATTATTTTAAAATTAAGAACTTTTACCTCGATAGCAAGAGGTACATTCATTTTTGCGAAGCCTTGTGGATTGACATTATGCATCGATAAATTGTGAGCCATCCTCAAATTAAGATTCAAATGTCCTTCGTATTTTAATAGTGCAATCCAATGATTTTTCTTAACTATACCATCTGGAGTCTACAATAAAAATATATACGTTTTTTAGTTATAACATTCCAGTAAAATGATTTTTGTTAAATAAGTAGCTATCCAACCCAAAATTGTAATTTTTCCAAAATTTTATTTCGAAGACATTTCAATAAATGTGGAAAATCGGAAATAAACCAAAGCCGACGTCCAAAATCATATGGATGCTCACAACTACATTGACCATCAGATATTCCGAATAATTTCCACGCACCACGATTCCATTGGGCTCCGTCACAAATAATTGCATCAACATAATAACCAGCTTTTTCGAGTAATATCACACACTCATTAATCAATTTGTGCAGAATATCACCAGTCACGGCATTTTTGCTAAAAAATTGCCCGACGACTTGGACCCAGTCACCTTGAAATGGTTGGAACATAAATACTAGTGCATGGTCAGCTGGGGTGCTTTTAAGATGATCTGGAGTATAATCTCCTAAATTTACAAAGCCATCTAATTTCAGTGTTTTGCGATTTAATGCAATTCCTTCACTCAAACCGATTTCATCGAGCAACAAAGATCCTGAGAAAGCAATGTTAGGTTAATACATGACAAATCCAAACATTGTAGCAATTTAAGCACCCATTTATTGCAAATTTTGATACGCAATATTTAAATGAGGAGAGGTTTCTACCGTTTACTAACTCATAAGTGATATAAATTTAGTGTAAGTTTACAAGCTTTTAAATCAAAATTTACATCATATAAAAGTTAGTTTAAGCTTTAGTATGAAGAAGAAAATATTAATCAATAAATATTTTCGAATTATAAGAGAAACATCAGCACGAGAAAGTATGCATTGATTAAGTAAAGCACAAGAAAGTAAAGAAGAGGAGACGTGTGATACTTTAGGAAATATTGTTTTTTAATGGTAAACTCCTATTTTGTTTATAAAATGATTACGAAGCAATTATCAAACTGTGGTTACTAATACTTAAAACGATATGGTGAAGATATTTGTTAGATACAATCCCGCATGAGTTTTGTGTAATGTGATGGCTATAATACCCCGTTTTTGATACTCTTCCATACGTGAACCTTTAAGTCTTAATGTGTCGAAGACGGCTTTAGGGAAACCGAAAGCGCTATCTAGTTTTTGAATATACCGATTCAAAGTGTCTTTACAAGGAAGCGGAAGAATTTCTTTTTTTCGAATCTGATCATATAATGCACTGCCTTTAATTCGCATTGAGACATTCATATACCCACTCAGTCGAATATCGGCGCTGTTTTGCATTAGTCGCTTTCGCCGCATTGAGACAAGTACGTACAGCTTCTTGCTGTAGAGGTGGTAAATCCGAAATTTTTTTTAATAATGTTGTTTCTTCTAAAGCGGCACAATCGTCTTTCATTTTCAAAAGATTACTCTTTAAAGTTTCATTCTAAATTAATAAAAGTCAAGTATCTTAACAACCGAACATTAACGAATTATAAAACTTGAATAATGCTCAAATTTTTATCAATAACAATGTTATTATAAAATATTAATGGTAAAAAAAAATAGCGAACATGATCGAGTTTAACTAAAAAAGCTGAAATATGCTACTTATTTTCCGATTGACATTAAAATTAATTTATATTTGCGACAATATTTTGAATTTGAAATCGACATTTCTGATAGATATTGAATCTTCTATGTGAACTTTTTACGAAATGGTTACCAATAACATGTATAATGAAGTTGCAGTGTTGTGTATTTTGTTTAAGAAAAACATTAGATAGAAGTGTATAAAAAACTTAAAATACTTAAAATACAACGACAATTAAAGAATTAAGTGATGAAGTGAGACACAAAAGATTGTAATGAAAGAAAAATTATTATTATTAAAATTTTTTGATATAAATTGATGTAGATATTATAGCAATATCAAATTTAGATGTTAAATAACTTAAAATTATTCATACAAATTTCTTAAGACTCTGAAGTTTTTAATTATGATTTACAAAAAACAATTAAGCCAAAAGTAATTATCAATAGAAGATTCTAACGCCTGCGAAATCAATAGTAATAAAATTTTGGTTCCAAGATGTTGTCAGATTAAAAAAATATCTATTTCTTGGAAATTAACACTTAAACATAATATTAATGAGACAAATAAAAAATATTGGTATACCTTTTCACTGAGACGTCTTATTTTTTTTTTTCTCTAAAACCAATTCAATCTTTTTACTATTATATAATCCTTTAAAATCTTTACTTTGTTTATTATTCCGATTTTGTATATTTTGTCTTGCTTGTCGACAAGCAATGCATCGGTATAGTGGCATTTTCTTCTTATATTCATCTGATGACAGAATACCTTTACAACCAGATGAAACTCTTAAAAATTAAAGAATATTTTATTTAATGGCTTTAATACTAGGCTGTATTTCATAATGAATCAATTAAATTAAAATTTCTTAAATAATAAATAAGATTACTTGTTTTCATTATATCCAGTGCCACTGCAAAAATAATAAGTTGCAGCTTTATTTAAAAGGCCTCAAACAGTATCGACTTGTCGAATGTCTTCAGATAAATTGATACATACGTCTGTACATGCATTTACAATCTACAAAATAAATTATAAAAGTTAGTGAAATAACACGGCTGTTTTAAAACTTTTCAATAATAAATTGAAATAACTTACTGTAACTGTTGAATCGTTTTTTATTTTTAGATGACATTTAAGTTTGAAACAAGTTGAATCTAAATACGATAGTATTATAGTTTGATCATGATCAAACGTCCATCTCCAATTCCTTGGTAAAGGTTTCACTTCTCATACATTATAAATATCATGCACAGATAACTGCTGATCATTTTTATTTTTAGGTTCTACATCACAATTTTCAGAAAGATCAGCATGATTTTTAGCGTTTGCATTTTCTAAATTATCGACAACAGGCTGTATTAATAAAGAATTATTTTCTTGAAGGATGTCAACGCTGACTTCGTCATCAACAATGTCCATAGAATTGATAACAGATAAATTATCATTATCGCAGCCAGTATCATAACATTGATTTACATTTAAGTCAGGTATTGCACCTGGCTTTATTGTAGCTCTGCATCTGTCAGATACAAAAACATTTCCATCCGGTAACGTTGTGCTGTCTGACTTAATAATATCTGTTTTTTTTAAAATGTAATTCACAAACACAGTTTGTTGATTTCAACTCTTGGCCAATTGCTGTGCTCCATTTTTCCAGTAAATCTGGCTTCTTTTTTTGAGAAAAAATAATTAACAAAATAATTGAAAATAAATTGGCTTAATTCTTTTTTTGAGGTGACTTACCTTTGGCACTTTGAATAAGCGATGTTTTCGTAAATGTAAAATATTTTTGTCTTCTTACACTTTACGACCACTTAAACAACCATTTACTACACAAAACCGTCCCATTATTGTAATTATTTATAATAAGAAACAATTTTTAGAGCACACATTAAATAATAACAGAAATTATCAACTATCAGTTTTAATCTAAAATAATAATAATAATTCAGTACGTTGGAGTTCGCACTGCTGCTAGTGGCGGGAATAAGAATTATGATCTCTTCACTTTTTTGAGGACGTAGAAACGGACGAATCGCCTATACCGCTCGGTCTCCTGTTATCTATTCTTCATGATTATACATTTTATAACGGTGACCTTTGGCTACTTCGTGTCCAGTAGCCACGAACCACAGTTACAAAATTTCCCGATTAAATAATTAATTATTAATAATGAATATAAATTTTAATTATGATGTTGCTGGTTCTGAACGCGGGAAATAGATCTCAGAGAGTAGGTCGACTCGTTTTGACCGGACACGCGGCTGAAATTCAACTTATTCTAAAGACACTGGTGATGAAAAGTAATTTCTTTGAGACTTAATTTAATTATTATATACAATTAACTTTATTTAACCAAGTCCCCAAATATTTACAAAATTTCCCTTTATATAAATTTAAGTTTCTTCTATAGATAAATAAGTGTCTAGTGACAACGAAATAAATTTATTTATACGTAATTGTGTCATGGACACGGGAAATAAAATAATAATTATTCACGTTAGATTTACGTTGAAGAGAGAGATATAAAAATTAATTATTTAATCATAAATCTTATCTGGATTTTATTGTGTTCGACGTACTGATGGTATTGGACGCCGCTGCATGTTGGACCTCCTCTTCCGGATCCTGGCTGTTGATGTTGGACTTGGTACTGGATACTCTCACACAAATCACTTGATAATAATCTTAATCAAATTTGGTTTTGTAAACCAGTTTATAGAGAGCAAAATTTATTTAGGATTTTTTTACAGTTTTTCACAATAGGAAAAATCGAGCAACTAGTAAACGAGGCTGTCTGTATCAGCACTTTGACTGCACTGTCGACTCAGCTTTTACTCTCTTAGGTCCCAACCTCTGATGACCCCTACCTAATTATGCGCAAAGGACCAATTCACGGTCACCTGCTGCGCGAGATCATTCCCTGTGGTCTAGCACCTAACTCAGCCGAACTCAGCAATCGGGTTGTAACGAGAGAGAGAGAGAAAGACCAAACCCAACAAAGACAGCGAGAGAGCCGCACTCTCACGTCGTACCCACGCTGCCCGGTTATACTCCCCGTCGCCAGACTTGAGATTGGGGCTCGGAAGCTGAAAAGACTAAATAATGTTTACGGGTGGTCAGGTTCGAAAGAAACTAGTTTATTAAAAAAATATAAGTGAACAACAAATTTATAAAATTTTCCTCTCGTCTACTCTTCATCAAACAGAATGGGCACAGCAGGGTCTATGACCACTTTTTCATCGATGACAAGAGTATCGGGGTCATCTGAAGACTCCTCTGGCTGCTCGTCGACCTCCATATCAGCCAAGGCAAGTGGATCCTCCTCGTGGTCCAATGTGGGAGAAGTAATTTCCTGCATTGGTTCAATATAAACCACCTCCGGAACAGCTACGGGTGCCACCAATTTTCCAACCTCTGGATCAACTTCATCTGGAGCTTGCAGTAGGTCCCAGCGGGTCTGGTTCAGAGCTTTAGTGACAGCTGTTGATGAACTTGGGCGAGCAGGGGGGGTGTAACCCGGCTCGACGAACCTAGCCACCGAGGGGCGACCAGTCTGCTCTACAGCTCGGGACAATGAGCAATGTTTTGCTCAACGCATCGGGCTGCCTGGTCGGGGTTTCTTCGCGACCACAAGATGACACGGCAACAACTCCTTTGCTGAAGTGGCCGGAACGACTGGAGCAGGTGGCGGCGGAAGATCTGGTCTAGGCGTGCGAAGACGAGATGGCGGGGCTGGTAACCCCATGCAAGCAACTTGAGCCAGATAGGCGTTCTTGCGCTCCCGGCGCATCCAAGTGCGGCAATGAGTCTCGTCGCGAAATCTCCCCGGCTCTTGAGCCATGCGTTCGCGAACTCGGCGGTCTCGCTCTTCTCTCTGAAACAAAGTTAAACAATTTTTGATAACCGAGGGCTGCGCCTGGGCAATTTTAAATCCGGAACATAGTGATTGCCCAAAATTTTACCAGCCTCTGATTTTAGCTCAACGACTAAAGGACCAATGATTTTACTGACAATGGCTGGTCCTAGAAATTTACTAGCCAAACTAGACGAATATTTGTCGGCTTTATTACTTAATTTCCGATTTGGGTAGTATACCGGATCACCCACCTGCAGTTTAGGTGGCTCCTTAAGTCCTTTATCGTGATATACGGCTTGTTTTTCACTTTCTTTTCTCATTACTTCTTCAATTTTATGCCGTAATTGATCAAGGCGATCAACCCGAGTACGCCACGCAGTATCATCGAGGTCCAAGTCATCTATTTCGAGTCCAGTAATTTTACCCGACAGCCGTGGTTCTTTGCCATGAACCAAGTAGTATGGCGACATGTGCAGTGAGGCATGATAACTACTATTATAAGCAAGTTGGAATTCGCCTAAGTGCTCATCCCACGACGTCTGATCTTTCGAAATAAATGCTCGAATCATTGGTTTAAGAGTACGGCTAATTCTTTCAACCGGGTTACTCTGAGGATGCGCGATCGCGGTTGGTACTGATTTTACTCCCGTTTCTTTTAAGTACTCTTTGATCTCGTGATTGATAAACTCTTTGCCGTTATCCGTAATCAAAAACAGAGGGTATCCCCAGCGTGAGAAAACACGACGTAAACTCTTCTTAACATTTAGTCCCGTCTGCTTACGAAGTCTAAAGACCTAAATGAAGCGCGTGTATAGGTCTTGCACAATCAACACATACTGATGACCGGCTTTCGATCGCGGAAATGGGCCAGTCACATCGGCAGCGACTATGGCCCAGGGTTCAATAGGTTGTCGCGTGCGCATCGGCGCTTGAGACGAGGTCTGTTTATATTTGACCTTTTTACAAGTTTCACAGTTCTCAACATACTCGCCGACATCGCGATACATACCAGGCCAATAGTAGCGTGTGCGTATCCGATGATACATCTTATCGCGACCCAAATGACCCGCATCCGGTACATCGTGGTTTTCTTTTAAAATATCGAGGATCTCATTCTCTGTTAAAACCAATTTCCACGCATCTTGATCGTCAATATATTCTTTTAAGTAATCAGGCTTATAATACTCTAATTTATCCTCGCTATTTATTCGCCAATCAACAAAATTTTCCGGATATTTTCTAACGTTAGCTTTCTTTATATCGTACCACGAGCAAACTTGAATATGTACGAAATCTACGCCTTTAGTTTTAATTTCATCGAGGACTTCGGACCACTCTACGGGCTCCTGGTCCTCGTATAGACGCGACAAGGCATCCGGGCCTTCATTCTCGGTTCCACGACGATGTTCGATCGTAATTTGGTGGGCCAAGAGTTCCATGGCCCAGCGGGCAAGCCTACCGTTCGGATTCTTTAAAGTATGGAGCCATTTTAATGAAGCGTGATCGGTAACCACAACAAATGGAAACCCTTCAAGATAACATCTTAATTTTCTTACGGCCCATACAACCGCCAAACACTCCTTCTCAGTTGTAGTATATCGTGTTTCGGCACCTCGTAACGGTCTACTTAAACATATAATCAGGAACTCTTTCCCGGTGTGTGGTTCCTTTTGAACCAAGAACGTGCCTAGCCCCGTATCACTCGCGTCAGTATATAAATAATACGGAAGATCTGGCTGTGGTACAGCCAAAGGCTTAGCATTAACCAGGGCTTGTTTAAGATCCTGGAAAGCCTTCTCCTCCTCATCTCCCCATTTCCATTCGGTATTAACGTTACACAATTTATTCAGAGGTCCTTGGACCTTCGCGACATTTTGTAAATGCCTATGGTACCAGTTTACAAGCCCGCAGAAACTGCGTACTTGCTTACGAGACGTTGGACGAGGGAAGTTCGCGATGGGTGCTATTTTCTCCGGGTCAGGTCTTAGACCCTCTCTATCAACAATAAAGCCAAGAAATTTTACCTCGGATCGCGCGAATTTACATTTACTTGGATTGATTAATAATCCAGTCTCGCGAAATATTTCGAAAACAAGAGATAAAATAGCTTTATGTTCATCGTAACTCTCACTTATAATTACCCGATCGTCCAGGTACGCGAAAACCTTTTCAGTCCAAGAACTCGGTAGGTTTCTCTTATGTATTCGCTCGATAAACCTATCGCGAAGCTTATCCATGGCTTTTTGAAACGTTGATGGCGCTCCCGCGAGACCATAAGGCATGCGAACCCATTCAAATTGCCCCCTACCTTCGACAGAGAAGGCAGTATAAGGAATGGACTCCGGTGACATTAAAACCTGATGGAACGCTTCCTTGAGATCCATGGTGGTAATATACTTCGCGTTATGAAGAGCACTTAAAATACGTAGTATATTAGGAAGGGGGTGCGCAGGTAAAATAGCATATTTGTTGATTGGTCGATAGTCGACGCAAAAACGCCAACCACCCGAGGCTTTGGTCACCATTACCGGAGAACACGACCAGAAACTGTTATTAGGCCTAATATAGCCTTTCTCGAGCAGTTCGTCTATTTGTTTATTTAATTCCCCCGCAATAACAGGACTACGCCGATACGGACGGATTTGAATGGGTTTAATTCCCGGTTGTAAGATGATCGTATGCTGCACGAGGTCAGTTAGACCTTGGTTCGGTAACTCCGCGAATTTAGACATTTCCGATTCTAAAAATACATCAAAATCTTTTTGTTGATCCGAAGTCAACGTTTGACAACTAGTTCGTTTATCGCGACAATTTATTAATTCAAATGGATGATTTTCGTTAGTGTCTTTGAATTGCCAAGTTTTCGTAGCGCACTCAAATACTGCTCTCCTGCTATTGTACCGATTTGAATGATAAATGGAGCTCCTCCAATAGTTTTACATTGGGTATGATTCACGAGAAGAACTCCCCGACGGTTCGTATCATCCTGTTGTAATTGACCAGAGCTAAGCTCACGTATTTGGTCATACACTCGCCGATTGATGTAGGACCTCTCACTTCCCGTATCAATAATACCGTTCACTTGCACCCCGAATATCCAGATGGGCACCGGTATACGAGCTGTAATTGTTGGTGGAACAGGACCAGTACCCGTATAAAATTTGGTCAGAGATGCAATACGATTGGCGATACGTGAGGGTAATGTTTTATCTCTGAGTATCTCAGGAAGATACGACGCGCGCGAAGGCGAAGAACACGGTGGTGGAGAGCTATGACTAAGAGCTGGACCTTCAGGTTCTAATCCTGGGTCCAATTCATCCTCCCACTCTTCTTCAGTCTCCTCATCACTCTCAAGTGGCTCCAGACCACATAGATATGGCATACCGGGGACGTCTACGGAACTTGGTTCTTCCGATTCGTCTGAACCAATTGACACAATAAAATCGCTAGCCTCTAAAGTCTCTAAGATTTTCGGATGTATTTCGTTCGGATCATTTTCGACCGAAAGAACGGAACGATCAAGACCGGCACAAATTTCCTCAATTAAATTATTAGACATTGGTAAATTAACCATGGGCTGTGCTTCTTCTCTCAAGCCTTCCCAATGATTAATTTCGTCAGTATTTAAAATAGAATGAATATTATTTGAAACGGACAATTTATTATTTACAACAGACAAATTATTAAAAATCGATAAACCGTTCGTATTATCATATATCTCAAAACTGCGGGAATGGATTTTTTTCAACATCCAAATTTTCTAAATTACTACCACTACTAATTTCATTATCAAAGCAAATTAAATCTTCAGTAACATGATTTAAATTATTTTCAAACGATAGTGGGCTGCGCAGGTCAATTAAATTGACCTCAGTCCCAAATTCATTATCATTATTATTTGAAACGGAGCTCGCTATATTCGCTATTTGATTTTCTAATATTACATCACCTATCAGTTCACCATTAGTTGACACGACCGGACCGATAGTACGCTCTAAGCCGCCGTCAGGTTCCGAATTAAAATTTATTAAATTTAATTTAAAACGATTTTGTCTTACGTGTCCTATTTTAAAACAATAATTACAGACATCTACTCTGTTATTTATACACTGTTTAGATAGATGACCATTTTGCCCGCAGTTAAAACAAAAGTAATGGTCGGAATTACGACCAGCAGTTACCTCACTAAATGTACGCGATATGGCATTCGAGTTGCCATTATTATTCGCGTTGTAGGAATAACGTACTCGATTATTTGGAGGTCTATTTGATGAGATATTGTTTTGAGGAGTTTGGACAGTAACTGTCGATGCACAAACAATTACTTTGCCGTCCTCTCCCTCTCTAATTTCCTCGATAATGAGTGGTTGTTTATCATTCATCATATCAACCAAAATAGGAGTACGCGGGAACGAATGTACTGCTGAGAATCGCGATTTTTCTTTTGTCTTAGCGTGCGACCTATCGGATGGCTCAGACGCGCGTTTATTTTCTTCTAGTAGCGCGGTGGCCTCATGTAATACCGATAAGAGGTCATCATACGAGTTCACTGACCTAGAGAATACTAAGATGGAGAGATTTCTAGGCAAGTGATTACGAATACACGTAACCTGTTCCGATTCAGGGGGTGGGTTACGCATCTCACTATATTTTTGTTGAACTCTAAAAGTGAAATCAATTGACGATTCACCAGATTCTGGTCTCAACTGACCAATTTCCATTAACAACTGGGTGTCCGTCTTTTGTGAGCCGAATGCTCTTAAAAATTCTCGTTTGAAGTGGTCATAGTTCGACCAATGTCTGCTGTACACGTCGTACCACTTAGTAACTTTTCCAGTAAAAACATACCCAAGAATTTTCACGAAATCCGTTATGAGCCAACCCTCGCGAAACGCCATGGCTTCAAATGAAGCCAAGAAACTATTGGCTGATAAATCGCCTTGCGGAAAACGTACTGGCCACGCTCTGACAATTTCTCTTATATCGCGCCATTTACGTAGCGAAACCGCCGTAGCATTAGGTATTACCAAATTATTTGCTCCAGGTTGCTCATAATATTCTTGGTGATTTTCTTGACCATTATTATTCCGGTATCCGGCGTAATTCCCATTGGAATTATTATTATTAACGGCGAATGAATTTTCCCGTAATATTTCCAAATTATTATTGTAATTATTATTTATTGGTAGGTTATTATTTAAATTATTATTTTGAATTACGCTGGGATTAATAGTAGAGTGATTATTATTATTATTGTTTAAATTATTATTAAGATTATTGTTATTGGTACCGCTAGGATTAATAACGGGGTAAACGTTACTATTATTGTTCATATAATTGCTTAGATTATTATTATAATTATTATTACTGAGACCGGCCGTATTGTTGTGAACATTATTTATGTCACTGGTACTTGATTGTATATTCTCCGGGAGGGCTGAGGTCGTAGCAGTCCTATTTTCAAGATTCAAGTGACCTGTACTACACTCCCCGTCGCCAAAACTGTGAGTTACTTCGCGAACAGTTTGTGTAATTGACTGTACAGGCACTTGCTGATTGTTTACCCGTTGCGTGCTCATAGCTATGGTCAAATTTTGTAAACAATTCAAAATTTGAGCCAGGGCAGTTTGAGTTGCCGCTTGATCAGCCTGTGTGGAAACTGGAACGGTGCCAGGAAGAGAAACGGATCCCGCATTAGGCTGAATTTGTTGAGAAAGTACCGATGGGGGGTTTTCTATGAATACTTCATCCATAGACGCCCGTAAATTATTATTAATATTTGTCGAATTTAAATTTAATTGTTCATTTGTATTAACGGCCTGTGGGTCGCTCGTTTGAATTGACCCAGACGAAGTTGTAACAGTAATAGGTGTGGTAATGACGGTACTGGGTAGAGTCGCGGTAGCGATTGGTATAGTGGTGGTCACTGTCGTGACCATAGACGTGGTAGTTGCTACCATATTCCCCAAGTTACGCCTTACTGGCGGTCTAACCTGCTGTGGGGTGTCTGCAGTCACGGTCAAATTTGGTATACCGGGTAACGGAGTATGATTTGGCATCGTCGAGCTCGCTGGCAAAACCGAAGTACTTGATGTTATTGTACACGTAGTTGAGGGTGGTGAATGCACTACCCTGTTTTGATTTCTACCGTTTGAGGAACTAATTCCTTCGCAGATTATCTCTTCACTTTCCTGCCTACCCGATTGTTGAACCGAACGCTTTGAGTTTTGACGCGTCACTGGTCGAGTGTTACTCATAATACGATTATTGGGACTTAATTTTGATTTATATTAGCTGGTAAGACAAGCAGCTTACGAGCCCCAATAATACTTAAATATAAAATTTAATTACCGGTAGTAAATTCAAATTTCTTAAAATATTTCTGTTAAAATTTATTCCTTTGTCACCGGATTAAGAATTTATTTTAGTTACCAGGTGGCGATAGCTAAGTAATCTCTAACAATCACAGTATTTGTAAATTAAATTTTATTTATTTGAATTAACTATAATGGTTTAAGTAATGAACCACAAATCTATTGAATTTTAATTTGTTTAAAATTATTATAAAGAAAATTTTAGACAATGGCTAAAATTTTAAGCTACTATTTTATTTTATTTATTAACTGATAATTTTTTCGACGCTTGAAACTTCAAGCCCTGAATTCTATTTTACACGATAAAGATTTTAGCTATTTATTTTAATTTATTTAATTGAAAAATTTACCCAGACTTAAGTCTAGTGAGTAAATTATTTTAAAATTTGAAAATAATATTATTTTTATCAACAATTTTATTGCAATGACTCATTCACTTAATGAATTTTCCTCAAACTTATTTTAATAATCCAAACGAAGGTTTATATTAAACTAAAGTAATTAAAATTAACTGTATTTATTTTATTAGAATTTTAACTTGTAATTTTACTACCGAATTTATTTTTATTACTTTGTTTAAATTTATTATTTAATAACGAAAAAATTACTGTCACTGTTAGTTTTAAAATATAAATTTTATTTACTGATATAATTTTATTTTACTTAGTTTATTTTACCCGAGAGTTTACAGCAAAACTAACAAGCGATTTTATTTTATTTATTTCTCTGGGCATAGTATCGTACCTATTGTTTGGACTACGAGTAACGCGTACGACCAACGCGTAATACGATGACCTTGTCTTGGTCTTCACGAGACCACCGGAATTTATCGATTTTATTCACTACCACGATTTCAATTTTAATTTTATTTTTTTCACTCGATATTTTATATTTTAAAATTTAAGTATTTTACTCACTATTTAGCCAGTTAATATTTTAAAGAAATTATTATAATTTTTATAAATTTAGTTTAAATAATTTTGGGCAACCAATATATATATATATATATAATTTAGCACAGTATCAATTCAATTTACGATTTATAATACCAGTATTTCTCTCTTCAACGGTAAAATATTTAATTAATTTAATTTTTCAAAATTTTCCAAATTTAATTTTTACTTTATCACCAGGTCTAGAATTTTCCAAAACCAGGAACACGAGTTGGGCGCCAAATATAACGGTGACCTTCGGCTACTTCGTGTCCAGTAGCCACGAACCACAGTTACAAAATTTCCCGATTAAATAATTAATTATTAATAATGAATATAAATTTTAATTATGATGTTGCTGGTTCTGAACGCGGGAAATAGATCTCAGAGAGTAGGTCGACTCGTTTTGACCGGACACGCGGCTGAAATTCAACTTATTCTAAAGACACTGGTGATGAAAAGTAATTTCTTTGAGACTTAATTTAATTATTATATACAATTAACTTTATTTAACCAAGTCCCCAAATATTTACAAAATTTCCCTTTATATAAATTTAAGTTTCTTCTATAGATAAATAAGTGTCTAGTGACAACGAAATAAATTTATTTATACGTAATTGTGTCATGGACACGGGAAATAAAATAATAATTATTCACGTTAGATTTACGTTGAAGAGAGAGATATAAAAATTAATTATTTAATCATAAATCTTATCTGGATTTTATTGTGTTCGACGTACTGATGGTATTGGACGCCGCTGCATGTTGGACCTCCTCTTCCGGATCCTGGCTGTTGATGTTGGACTTGGTACTGGATACTCTCACACAAATCACTTGATAATAATCTTAATCAAATTTGGTTTTGTAAACCAGTTTATAGAGAGCAAAATTTATTTAGGATTTTTTTACAGTTTTTCACAATAGGAAAAATCGAGCAACTAGTAAACGAGGCTGTCTGTATCAGCACTTTGACTGCACTGTCGACTCAGCTTTTACTCTCTTAGGTCCCAACCTCTGATGACCCCTACCTAATTATGCGCAAAGGACCAATTCACGGTCACCTGCTGCGCGAGATCATTCCCTGTGGTCTAGCACCTAACTCAGCCGAACTCAGCAATCGGGTTGTAACGAGAGAGAGAGAGAAAGACCAAACCCAACAAAGACAGCGAGAGAGCCGCACTCTCACGTCGTACCCACGCTGCCCGGTTATAATTTATAAGGCACGTTTACAAATAATACAGAAAAAAGACAGGTTTACAAACATATATTTTTGCCAGTGAAATTGCACTTTGTCCTGTCATCTGTCTCTTAATGAACTAACTAAATTTTAACTTAGATTATAAATCATGAAGTAGTACCAAAAATATAATAATAGATAATTTTTTCTTTTTATTTAATAACTCACTTATTATCAACTTGAAAGCAGAAAAACAGTAAAGTAAACATTCACAATCAAATAAATAACTCAATTGGAAGAGGGTGCTGCGTAAGCGTAGAGCGAACAGTGGGAGTAAAGAGTGTTAA